>NC_072801.1:28626666-28940000 GCF_028583425.1 Eublepharis macularius | reverse complement strand
AATATCAAACCAATCATAATTTAATTCTTTTTTACTATTTCCAATCATGTGACATTCTACCTAGCCAAAAGTACCACTATGCCCAGCTGCAAGATAAGAGAGATGGATAGTAAAAATGACAGGAAAAGTTACATGACCAGATCATCCTTGGTCTCTGCTAACAATTACAGAACATTTATCTGATACTGGTCACTATTTTTAATTGGCTGTCAAAGATAAAGAAGCACCAGTTATACACCATACTAGAAAAAGAACTACAGTGAAGTTCATACAACGTTATTTAGAATGCATATGTTTCACTAAGTATGTGTTCTAAACCATAATCAGGAGTCTACTGGTTTGAATCCCACTACTGACATGAGCTCAGTAGGTGGCCTTGGGTCAGCCACTCCTCTCAGCCCCAGCTCCATTGTGGGGATAAGAATAACACTAACTTGTTCACTGCTCTGGGTGAGGCACTAATATGTGTAGAAGAGCGGTATATAAGCACAGTTATTATTATTATTTATATTTCCATGACGCCATCCCTTGACCTGTGAAATTAAGTATTTTGATAAATATGAAAGTGATACAAAATATAAATGCATTGCATAATGTGTGAGTGTACATATACAAACTTTAAAAATTGTATTGGATAATACCACAAAGTATGATTACTGAGAAAGCTGCTTTCATTGCTTTCAGTGTGGAGAGCTGCTTGTAGATCAAAACAACCTGGCGAGCTGTCTTCATGCAGAGTGCACTTGATTCTCTTGGCTTTCAATTCTGCTTTCGTTCAGCATGGGTAAATCAATGTGTCAGCAGTAAACATTTGTATCACTCCTCTCTGAATGACCTTTTAAATTTTACTGCCTATCGTGTCAAAGCAATTAAAATTAACAATACAGTTACTAAGCTGTTAAGATCAATTAATGGCTTTTAGGCTTTATTTATTGATCTAGTGACATCTTCAAAACCCACTGGTAACAGACTATACATACTTCTCTTCTATCCACAATATATACACAAGGATTGATTACATATTCTTATCTTCTAAATTACATATTTAAATGACATATTCTTATCTCCTAAATTAATTAGTCAAACTCTTTACATCAAGGATTTGTGACAAGTTGTGGACAGCCTATGCTTGGACAGAATGTACACTGAGAATAATGGACATCAAACAAATTGGAAACTAAATAAATCACTTTTACTTAACAAAAATTTCTTCTGAAGTCTCTTTAGAAATTAAACAATAGAAACAAATAAACTATGTGGCATTCCTCAAATCCACGTGTAGGATGCTATGGAACTGGTACTTAGAGGGAAATTAATCTCCATTGCCTCCTGTCATGAAGAGCAAAAAGAAAACATTAGAAATGAAATTATATCTAGAATAAGAAAACTAGAAGATGAACACAAAAAAGGCCGCCCAATCTATAAACTTACTTGCTTGAAAATTAAAGGAAAAAACCTCCTCACATTCTATACAAGCTATTAAAGGCACCCAGGAAAAACTCAAACTAATTATGTAAAGTCGAAGGCTTTCACAGCCGGAGAACGATGGTTGTTGTGGGTTTTCCGGGCTGTATTGCCGTGGTCTTGGCAAGACCACGGCAATACAGCCTGGAAAACCCACAACAACCATAATTCTGTAAAATTAGCCAATTTATTTTCTGAATACTACCAAACCATTTGTACATCAGACAATCCTGACACTAATCATATTTTAAATTATTTATCATCACAGGAAATTATTTGGAAAACAACTCACAAGAACATAAACAATATCTGGACCAACCAATCACAACAGAAGATGTTACAGTCACTATCACATCCTTGAAAAAAATAATAAAGCTTCAGACAGGGATGGATTCCCTGCCAAATTTTTACAAAAAAATACATTCCCCTACTTTCAACTCCACTAAATGCCACATGCAACTCTGTTATGACAGGAGATAGCATCCCTCTATCTTGGTCAGAGGCTGAAATAGTAGTTACTCCAAAAAAGGACAACGATATTACAAATACTAAATCTTCTCAACCAATACCCTTACTGAATCAAGACCAAAAGATCTTTACAAGCATATTTGCCAAAACATTGTCTAAATTTAAATAACCAACTACATTCACCTTGACCAGACTGGCTTTATGCCAACAAGGAATCTTTTTGACAATACACGTAACACTTTAACTATAATTAATTTCTGTGTAGCATACAAAACCCCTGCATTACTTCTGACTTTTGATATAGAGAAGGCATTTGATTAAGTGGAAATACCATATCTAAAACTTTTACTTCAAAAATGGGTTTTGGCAACCAATTCTAAAATGCCATTAATGCTCTTTATCTTTCTACAAAAGCTACAGTTAGGACCAGCAATGTACATTTGATAGATATCCATATAGCAAGGGGAACTAGACAAGGCTGTCCCCTTTGTATTGTCGAAGGCTTTCACGGCCAGAGAATGATGGTTGTGGGTTTTCCGGGCTGTATTGCTGTGGTCTTGGCATTGTAGTTCCTGACGTTTCGCCAGCAGCTGTGGCTGGCATCTTCAGAGGTGTAGCACCAAAGGATAGAGATCAGTGGTGACACTGAGAGATCTCTATCTTTTGGTGCTACACCTCTGAAGATGCCAGCCACAGCTGCTGGTGAAACGTCAGGAACTACAATGCCAAGACCACGGCAATACAGCCCGGAAAACCCACAACAACCATCGCTGTCCCCTTTCCCCATTTCTTTTTGCCATAACTATAGACAGGGCTGGTGCTACCATTAGACCAACTAGGCAGCCGCCTTGGGCACAGACCTCAAGAGGGGCATAGTTTTATACAAATTACTTTCTTGAAAAAAATGCAACTGAGAAAACCTATTGAGCACCCCCTAAATGGTCCTGTCCACAGACATCAAGCAGCTCAAAAGCTCACGGTAACATTTTTTTTATTTATTTATTTTATACCCTACCCTACCCACAGATGGCCTAAGGGTGGCTAACATTAAAAAATACATTAAAATCACAGAAACATAAAATCAATAATATTTTTTTTAAATGATTAAAATAGTCCAGGAGCAGGCTATTTAAACAAATATTGGGAGTCCTTATACAAACATGGCAGATGGCTGAGGGCAGCTCCGGAAGAAATGGTGGTCTTAGATGGAAGAAGAAGGACACTCGCTGGCACTCAGCCAAAGGCCCAGCAGAACATCTCCATTTTACAAGCCCTGCAAAACTGTAACAGGTCCCACAGGGCCCAGATCTCCAGCGGGACAGCATTCCACCAGGCCAGGGCCAGGGCAGAAAAAGCTCTCGCCCTGGTTGAGGCCAGATGGATGTCCTTTGGGCCAGGGACCACCAGGAGTTGCTTGTCTGCAGAGCACAACACCCTGCAGGGGACGTAATGGAGGAGGCGGTCCCGCAGGTATGGAGGTACCAGTCCATGAAGGGCTTTAAATACCAAGGTTAACACCTTGAACTGGATCTGGAACTCCACTGGAAGCCAGTGCAGCTGGCACAGCACATGATGAATGTGCGCTTGGATGGGCGTTCTGGTAAGAACGCGTGCCGCTGCATTCTGGATCAGCTGTAACTTCCGGGTCAGGCCCAAGGGCGGTCCAGGATAGAGTGAGTTGCAGTAGTCTAGCCTGGAGGTGACCATTGCATGAATTACTGTGGCCAGGTCCTGGGGTGAAACATAGGGCGCCAGTTGCCTGCCCTGTCAAAGATGAAAAAGGCAGACCTGGCAACAGTCATGACCTGGGCCTCCATTGAAAATGTGGCATCCAAGGTCACACCCAGACTCCTCACCATCAGTGAAGATTTCAATTCTACCCCATCGAGGGCTGGGAGCCGGTTCCCAGCTCGATTGCCCCATGATCCAGAAACAGAACCTCTGTCTTCAGGGGATTCAATTTCAGGTGACTCTGATGTAACCATACTGTCACAGCCTCAAGACCCTTGACCAAGGAATCCAAAGCAAGATCGGACTGGCCATGTGTAATGATTCCAAGTAAATGTATGCATGTATCTTTAAATGCTTGATGAGATAGGTGAAGAGTGGGGGGAGGTGAAGGAGATGGATGAGTGAGTGATATGTGTCAGGCTATGGCATTCCAGACTTGATAGTCTGTTTCACTCCCTTCTGCAAGAAGACGAGGTCTTTTGATTTCGAAAGGTTTATTGTGAAAGACAGCATTCAAGCCCAGATGTGCATATTCCAGGATTAGAGATCCTGGCCGAGCAAAGCGTTGCTAGGAATGAATCATAGAGTAAAGGTTGTTACATTTCACACTCCCGGAGCCCAGCCTCCCCCCCGAGTTCATACAGCAAAACTTCTCAGAGGTCCGCTGAGCTGGCCAAGGTCGAAACAGCAGATAAGACAGGATCCTTTCCCATGGAATTGGCTCCTTGCAGGTGTTGCCTGGAACAGCAGATAAGACAGGATCCTTTCCCATGGAATCGGCTCCTTGCAGGTGTTGCCTGGAGGGAAAGAAGTCTAAACACTACACGATTAAATATGGCGTTACTTAGGTTAAAACAGTTTCTGACAATATGATTGGTTGAGGACTGAGAGGGTGGGTGGAGTGAATGCAGTTTGAGACTGAGAGTAGAGAGAAAATTTTTAGTCAGAAGAAAGCAGGCTAGCTGTGTGCTGCCTGAATATGTTGAAGTGTTTATGAGAGAAATATAACCTGTGTGGAACCTGAACTGAGCATGTTTGTGAAAGGACACTCAGTCAGGGAAAGAGAGGCCAGCTGTGTGAATGAGAGTAAATGAAGTAACTTTAAGAACCGAGAACTACGTTTATGAAACCGATACGCTTCTTGACTAAATAAAAGTTTATTTTTGTTTTGTTATATCCCAGTGTAGCTGTTATTGCTATATCCCATTCCTATCTTCAGGGCCACATAGAACCACGAAGGAGCCTGACGCTTAGGAACGTTACCAAAGGGAAAATTTAAATAAAATATCTTGGAATAAAATATTCCTGGTGGCAGCAGACTACCCAGAGGGTTAAGGGATAGATTAAAAGAAAAATCTACCCTAAAGAAAGTAAAAGTCATAACACCATCCATCAGCAGATAGAGCTGAGTGTCATCCGCATACCGGTGACAACCTAGCCCAAAGCTGCGGGCTAACCGGGCAAGAGGGCACATATAGATGTTAAATAGCATCGGGGAAAGAATCGCCCCCTGAGGGATGCCACATACTAAAGAATGGTAAGCAGACATCTGTTTCCCGAGTGCCACCCTCTGTCCTAGATTGTGAAGGAAGGAGTTCAGCCATTGCAGGGCTGTTCTACGAATCCCCGCATCGGCAAGGCAGTGGGTCAGAAGATTATGATTGATCATGTCAAATGCTGCTGTAAGATCTAAAAGTATCAGCAGTGCTGACCCACTCCGGTCCAGGTGTCGCTGCAGATCATCTGTGAGGGCAACCAGAGCCGTCTCTGTACCATGGCCAGGCCTGAAGCTGGACTGGAATGGATCCAGGATAGAGGCATCACCCAGGTATACCTGCAGCTGTTCCGCTACTGCCCTCTCAATTACCTTACCCAGGAATGGAATATTCGAAACTGGGTGATAATTGGCTGGATCAGCAGGATCCAGTGATGGGTTCTTTAATAAGGACTGCACCACTGCCTCTTTCAGTGAGTCTGGAAAAAACCCAGAACTCAGAGAAAGATTAATGATGTCAGCTAATGGTGCCCAAATCCCATCACCACCACTTTTCACCAGCCATGATGGGCATGGGTCCAGTGGGCACATGGTAGGTTTCACAGCATGCAGGACCCTGCGCACCTCCTCCTGGGAGAGTGGCCTGAATTGATCTAATATCAACCCTGAGGACAACCAAGGGGCCTCCAGTACATATACTGCATCAACTGTCGTGGACAGATCCCAGCGGAGTGACAAGATCTTATCCGCAAAATAGACTCCAAAAGCCTCACAGCTTATTACCGAATTTACATTTTTATTTGTCCCATGCGTGACGTTAAAGATCAAATCACTCTGAAGAGTTGTGCCGGGCGAGAACTAGTGGACGCAGTGGAAGCTGCATAGTAGTCTCTCTTTGCAGCTTTCAGTGCCATCTCATAGGCCTTCATAAACGTCCTATAAAATGTTCTTGTCATTTCATCATGAAGTCGCCACCACACTCGCTCTAGCCATCTCAGCTCCCATTTGATTTGTTGTACCTCATCAGTATACCAAGGAGCTACTCTAGTTCGGGGGCGGAGAGAACGACGGGGAGTGATCTCAGCAATAGCTTCAGAGAAACGGGCATTCCAGTCCTCTATCAGCTCATCCAATGAGCCACCAGGGGGCATCGGATCCTGCAGAGCGTTCTGCAATTCAATTGGATCCATTTGACTCCACGGGCGAGCATAAATCAGCTCGTTGCCCAAGCAGGAGGGGGTCATGGTGCCCAGACAAGCCCTCAGGATGAGGTGGTCTGACCATGGCACTGCTATAGCTTCATCCAGATCCACCTGTATCCCGAACCCAAAGATCAAATCCAGTGTGTGTCCTGCTCGATGTGTGGGCATTGATACAAACTGGGAGAGTCCTAATGCTGCCATGGAGGCTATCATGTCCATGACCTGTGAGAAGGTAGCATCATCAGCATAGACACTGATGTCCCCTAAGACCAGAAGCCTGGGGTACTCCAAGGCCCAGCCAGCCACCGTCTCTAACAGGCCTGGCACAGCATCTGCTGGTGCGCTGGGCGATCAGTACACCAGACAGATGGCTATACTCTCCTCGGCATCCCACACCAGGCCCACACAATCAATGCCAGCAATCTTTGGCAAGGGGAGCAGCCTGATGGAGAAAGACTCTCGAATGAGCACCACTACCCCAACAAGACATTTCCCAATATGTAAAACAAATATGAGAAACCTGTACCATAAATGTGTTGGAATATATGTGTGTTGCAAGGTCTGAGATTCAGTCATTATGGGGTTAATGTGTTTACCTACCATGCTATCGTTTAGATTGACCTGGAAGGGGAACCTGGCTCAAAGCCAATAATCTGCAAGCCCGGAAAATTTGAGAGTGTTTGTAAACTGTTATTGGTCAACAGGTCAGGTGATTTTCTTTCAGGGTCAAGAAGACAGAGGAATAAGAAGATTCTCCATTCAGTTATCCCAGCTCTTTGTTTGTAACCAGTAGTGAGAATGTAGCTCCAGGCATTTGTTATTTTGTAGGCAATCCTGTCAACCTTTTTCCTTTAGAAGTAAATGATTTTAAAAGCTAAACTCGTGTGCTGACTCTCTATTGATTCAAGATCCATTGCACCTCTGAAGAAAAGCTATTTTTTAACCTTTTTCCCCAACCAAGTGGACCAGTTGAAGTAATTATTAAGGTGAAAAAGATGCTAGTGATTCGTGTATATTGTTCTTTGAATAACAGCAGTATGGTATGGCTTTGGATAGGCAATATGAGGTCATTAACTCTCAAAAAAGGCAAACCTTATGAGTTATATCATCCTGCTTTCAGATAATACTGCCAGTCATTGCTGCATCTCAAAATAGTCTAGGAGACTCAAAGTTATCTCAGAAGTCTCAGTCAACTTGAGAGGAACAATCCTTACTGAAACTACTCCTTTTTAGCTCTCCAGAGAGCCAGCTAAAAAGAAGAAAGCAAACAAACAAAGTAACTGCAGACAAAAGTATCTCCTTTTCAAGTACAACAGAATTCTCTCTCTCTCATTGTCTCACAGCAAACATGAGAAGGGGGTGGGAGTAGAAGACACTCTGTTGTGCCAGCCAGGAAAAAGGTGGGGAAATAGCTTCCAATGCTACAAAAAGAAACTTTTCAGCAACTTGAGGAAGCCAAGCAAGAAGTGAGAAGGAGAACAAAAGGGAAAAGGTGGGAAACTGCCTCCAGAGCTAAGAAAAAACCCCACTTCATAGAGCAAACTGTATTCCAGCAACACCAAGAGAAGCGGCAGAGTGGAAAACACTAAATCTTCACAGCTATTCTGCTGTGTCTGGAAAGAAATGGGCAGAAAGTCAGCTTCATGGCTGCAATAAAAGGGAGGAAAGTAGGGAAATTCTACTGTAGCAATGCACAGAGCATACTTGCTGCAGAGGAACAAGTGCAGGGAAAAATACCTCTGCACTAGAACCTACAACTATATAGTCAAGCTTTTAAGGTTTCCTCAAAATCTGAAAATCCTTTAAAGAGTTATGATGACCTCGTCCAATCCTTAAGGCCACTTTCGGTAGGTGCTCGAGAGGGAAAACTGGTCAAGACCAATTTGTCATCTAAACCTTGGTTTGATCAAAGCTGTATTTGTGCTAAAAATGCTTTAATCTATGCCTATAAGCTAGCACTGAGAGCTGATAAAAAGACCAGACAGGATGCATATCGTTCTCTTTCATTTTTAAAAAAGAAATACAAATCACTGGTTGCCCGCTGTAAGAAAGAACATACCAGAAAACTGTGGGCCAATATAATTGAAGCAGCTACAAGCAAAAACTCAGTGGTGTTCAGGAAACTAGTGTCAAACCGCGCCTCCACAGCCGCCTCCTCCTTGGCTTCCTGTATCCCCCCAGATAAATGGACTTCTTTTTTCCAAAAAATGTATGATGATCCTATTCAACCCCCTCCTGCCCTAACAATAGAAGATCTGGCCAAATGCCCCCCAGTTCATGCCGAAGAGGTAAAAGCTTATATTAGCCAGTTAAAGAATGCAAAAGCCCCTGGGCTTGATGGAATATCTCCAGAATTACTAAAAACAAATAAGGACTGGTGGGAAACTTTCCTAGCCTCCCTATTTACTTATATTGATGAAACCGGCTACATCCCCAATGATTGGGGAATGGCTATAGTAGTCCCCTTCCATAAGAAGGGAAAGAAGGAGGATCCATCCAATTATAGGCCCATCAGCTTACTAAGCATTGTAAGCAAATTGTCTACAAAACATCTGCTGGAGAAATTTTCAGACTGGCTAGAACAGGAGGATATAATTGCTGATGAGCAAGCTGGGTTTAGAGCTGGCAGGTCAACAATAGATCACTGCCTAGTAATGCAACACCTTGTAGAGAAATATGCTACAGGAGACCAAGCATCACTTTACCGGGCATTTGTTGATTTAAAAGCAGCTTTTGACACAGTCTCTAGAAATAGACTTTGGAGGAAACTGCAGGCCTCCTCTATTGATAGGCGACTGCTGTTCCTTTTTGGGGCTATGCACAAGCAAACTGCCCTGAGTAAGGTGCAGCCGAATTGAGCATTTGACTGACCCCATTCAAACTTACAGGCAGGTGTGCCTTCTAGCCCCCTTTCTGTTTATCTTCTACATCAACAATTTGGTAAACCTTTTGAATGACCCTGGATTGCACCCTCCCAAATTATCAAATAGGCACATTCACGTACTGCTCTATGCAGATGATGCTGTATTACTTTCTAGGACCCCCATAGGGCTGAAACGAGCCCTAAAAAAATTCTCCCAATTCTCTGATACTGAACACCTTCTAACTAATTACCAAAAAACTAAGATCCTGGCTTTCGATAAAAATCCAAAGATCAGACGATGGGAGCTTCAGAGGCATCAGTTAGAACAAGTTACCAGCTTCAAATATTTGGGTGTAGTTTTGCAAACCTCAGGTACCAAAATAACACATAGCAGCTTCATTGCTGATGTGGGAGAAAAAACAGCACACAGTATACTGAAATTCTATCAATCACAAGGGGGACAGTATGTACCGGCTGCACTCAGATTGTTTAAAGCCAAACCATTGGCCCAATTAGTATACGGATCATTCTTAGGGCTGCCATCCTCCTCTTTCTCTCAACTTGAGAGACTGCAGTCCAAATTCCTTAGAGCCCTATTACAAGTGCCCAAATGCATGCCTAACTCATGGGTTAGACTGGAAACAGGAATGTTAAGGGTAGAGGCCAGAATCACCATCCTTTCAATTTTCAAATGGCTGTCAGGATGTCTAAACCCACAAGGTCTGCTCCCTCTGTTATTCCAAGACAAATTTCAATCTAATTGGCAAAAGGCGACTCTGAAATCCCTGGGAAAATTGGGTCTTTCCCCTCAAAGTTTGCTAGTCATGGGGTTAGACCGAGCAAAATCACTCATTAAGCAGAGAGCGACAGACATTGAAAGACAAACAGATTTACTTAGAGCACCAGGTTTTATTTCTTCAGATACTACTAAATATATTGCCGCTCCTGCAGCCTACTTTTACTTTCTTGAATCCAGTAACTTCAGAAGGGCTAGAAGTTCAACTCTACCCTCTGCCGTTCTGGAAGGAAAGTTTAAAGCTGCCCATTACTCTCTTAGGCTTTGCTCCTATCCCCTAAGAGAAATTGACTCAATGGAGCACATCTTCTTTAACTGCCCAAGTCATAGTAAAATTAGAGCGGAAACCATCAGTCCATTAGTAGAAAGATGCCCTGGAAGTTCAAATAAAATCAAACTTGATTATCTTTTGTCTGATCGGAATCACCAGACAACACATCAAGTAGCAAGATTCTGTGGCCAGGTCTACAAGCAACGTAAATCGCATAAGGCAGACTGAATGTATTTTAACCTTTTAAACAACTAATTTATGATTATCTTATTTTTTTACTCTTATATTTATTCATCGTTCTTCCCCTGTATCCAGTCTCGACTGTTTTTAAACTGATTTGCAAATGGTTTTATATGTGCTGGTCACAGACTGTAATAATAAACTTGACTTGACTACCTCTGCACTAAGAACAGTAGAAATACCTGAACCTACTTCATGGGGTGAATTATCATAGCTACCACCAGAAGAAGCTGAGAAATGGAGAAAAGCGGAGGGTATGGTGTCGGTGTTGAAGAGAATGATAGCACATTGAAAGAGCTCCGTCTCTCCCATGCCTGAAATTTAAGATTTATGTTGGAAGGGCAAAATAAAAATATTTACCCTTCCAACGTAAAGATACACTAAGAGATCCGAAATGCAGATTCATATTTATTAAAGGCACTACAGAAAACCAAACTTACACATTTGGCTAAATTTATGCCCCAAGCCAAGACAGCCTAATGAAATTCTAAAACAAAGTTCATTAGAATACACATGTATCACTTAGTATAATGTGCTCTAAACCATATTTTCATGACAAACCCACAGAAACAGCAGCAACATAATCTAAGAGTATAACGGAAAGCAACAAATAGAAACAGAAGGATTCAAAGTATCCTACTCACTAGGTTGGAGGCAAGTTCTGACAACAGGGCCAACAACAAAGATTCTCAGGTCAAACTCCATGGTCAAGTAACAGATTCCAAAATCAAAGACTGTGACCCACCAAGGCTCAGGCAGCCAGAACCTAAGAGCTCACCAACAGCCAAGTTCAGAATACCACAATTGTGACTAGCTAATCCCATGCTAGCTGCAGCCTTATAAAGGGAGTTTCTCCTACAGGTGAGGCTGGGTTCATTAAGCTTCTTTCTCCAAGCTGGCTCATCTCTGCTACTCAGGAGGAGTAGATCAGATCCTGTACTGACTCTCCTGACATTTCCTCAGCAGGGGGAAGGCCGTGGGCTGCCAGGCATGCACTCCTGTGCTTGGTCCATGCCTCTGCCCTTACCCTCAGCCTTCGCTGCTCCTGGGGTTCTTTGGGAGACAGTGGCAGGTCTGGCAGCAGGCAGGTCCATGCTAAGGCCACCTGTCTTGATGACACTGTGGTTGCCAACCCTCCTGGAGATCCCCACAAATTACAACTGATCTCCAAATGACAGGTTTTAACATTCTCCAAGACATGGAGGCTTCTTAGGCTGGCCTATGTGTAATTATACCCCACATAGGTACTACCTGACAATTGATGTCAACCAACCTAGAGAACTCTGAGAGTTACAAATGACTTTCAAATGACAAGTTTAAATTATCTCAAACAGAATGGTGGCTTTGGAGTGTGGCTCCTGTGGAATTATACCCCACTGAGGACCCTCCATATTATGATTGCCGTACCTGGAGATCTCCTTCCATTTCAGCTGAACTCCATATGTCCTATTTTACCTAAATTGGAGACAATGGTGGTATTGGGTATTGGCGACTGGGGAGTCTGAAGCACCTCCTTACAGTAGTTGCTAACTTGGGGTTACGGGGGGCTTATATTTTCACCACTTCCTTATTCAAAGCCATGTCTAATACTGGGTGCTTGGAGAGAGGCCACATTCACGGCCTTAGGTCCAGAACCAGAGACTGGATCAGCACCAGCACATGTCCTCTTGTAGGGGACAGTCTCTGGAGTTCAGGGGTGTGTGATTTGGGGTGATCCAAAGATTGTTTTGGGTTTCAGAAGGCTTATATTTTCACCACTTCCTTATTCAAAGCCATGTCTAATACAGGGTGCTTGGAGGGAGGCCACATTCGAGGACTTAGGTCCAGAACCAGAGACTGGATCAGCACCAGCACATGTCCTCTTGTAGGGGACTGTCTCTGGAGTTCAGGGGTGTGTGATTTGGGGTGATCCAAAGATTGTTTTGGGTTTCAGAGTGCTTATATTTTCACCACTTGCTTATTCAAAGCCATGTCTAATACAGGGTGCTTGGAGAGAAGCCACATTCGAGGACTTAGGTCCAGAACCAGAGACTGGATCAGCACCAGCACATGTCCTCTTGTAGGGGACAGTCTCTGAAGTTCAGGGGTGTGTGATTTGGGGTGATCCAAAGATTGTTTTGGGTTTCAGAGGGCTTATATTTTCCCCACTTCCATATTCAAAGCCATGTCTAATATAGGGTGCTTGGAAAGAGGCCACATTTGAGGCCTTAGGTCCAGAACCAGAGACTGGATCAGCACCAGCACATGTCCTCTTGTAGGGGACAGTCTCTGGAGTTCAGGGGTGTATGATTTGGGGTGATCCAAAGATTTTTTTGGGTTTCAGAGTCCTTATATTTTCACCACTTCCTTATTCAAAGCCATATCCAATACTGGGTGCTTGGAGAGAGACCTCATTCGAGGACTTAGGTCCAGAACCAGAGACTGGATCAGCACCAGCACATGTCCTCTTGTAGGGGACAGTCTCTGCAGTTCAGGGGTGTGTGATTTGGGGTGATCCAAAGATTTTTTTGGGTTTCAGAGAGCTTATATTTTCACCACTTGCTTATTCAAAGCCATGTCTAATACTGGGTGCTTGGAGAGAGGCCACATTCACGGCCTTAGGTCCAGAACCAGAGACTGGATCAGCACCAGCACATGTCCTCTTGTAGGGGACAGTCTCTGAAGTTCAGGGGTGTGTGATTTGGGGTGATCCAAAGATTGTTTTGGGTTTCAGAAGGCTTATATTTTCACCACTTCCGTATTCAAAGCCATGTCTAATACACGGTGTTCGGAGGGAGGCCACATTCGAGGACTTAGGTCCAGAACCAGAGACTGGATCAGCACCAGCACATGTCCTCTTGTAGGGGACAGTCTCTGGAGTTCAGGGGTGTGTGATTTGGGGTGATCCAAAGATTGTTTTGGGTTTCAGAAGGCTTATATTTTCACCACTTCCGTATTCAAAGCCATGTCTAATACACGGTGTTTGGAGGGAGGCCACATTCGAGGACTTAGGTCCAGAACCAGAGACTGGATCAGCACCAGCACATGTCCTCTTGTAGGGGACAGTCTCTGGAGTTCAGGGGTGTGTGATTTGGGGTGATCCAAAGATTATTTGGGGTTGCAGGGAGCTTATAATTTCACCATTTCCTTATTCAAAAAAAGTCTAATATTGGGTGCTTGGAAGCAGGCCACATGCGAGGCCTTAGGTCCAGAACCAAAGACTGGATCAGCACCAGCACTTGTCCTCTTGTGGGGGACAGTCTCTGGAGTTCAGGGGTATGTGATTTGGGGTGATCCAAAGATTATTTGGGGTTGCAGGGGGCTTATAATTTCACCATTTCCTTATTCAAAAAATGTCTAATGTTGGGTGCTTGGAAGCAGGCCACATGCGAGGCCTTAGGTCCAGAACCAAAGACTGGATCAGCACCAGCACATGTCCTCTTGTGGGGGACAGTCTCTGGAGTTCAGGGGTGTGTGATTTGGGGTGATCCAAAGATTATTTGGGGTTGCAGGGGGCTTATAATTTCACCATTTCCTTATTCAAAAAAAGTCTAATATTGGGTGCTTGGAAGCAGGCCACATGCGAGGCCTTAGGTCCAGAACCAAAGACTGGATCAGCACCAGCACTTGTCCTCTTGTGGGGGACAGTCTCTGGAGTTCAGGGGTATGTGATTTGGGGTGATCCAAAGATTATTTGGGGTTGCAGGGGGCTTATAATTTCACCATTTCCTTATTCAAAAAAAGTCTAATACTGGGTGCTTGGAAGCAGGCCACATGCGAGGCCTTAGGTCCAAAACCAAAGACTGGATCAGCACCAGCACATGTCCTCTTGTGGGGGACAGTCTCTGGAGTTCAGGGGTGTGTGATTTGGGGTGATCCAAAGATTATTTGGGGTTGCAGGGGGCTTATAATTTCACCATTTCCTTATTCAAAAAAAGTCTAATACTGGGTGCTTGGAAGCAGGCCACATGCGAGGCCTTAGGTCCAAAACCAGAGACTGGATCAGCACCAGCACATGTCCTCTTGTGGGGGACAGGCTCCGGAGTTCAGGTGTGTGTGATTTGAGGTGATCCAAAGATTATTTGGGGTTGCAGGGGGCTTATAATTTCACCATTTCCTTATTCAAAAAAAGTCTAAAATTGGGTGCTTGGAAGCAGGCCACATGTGAGGCCTGAGGTCCAGAACCAGAGACTGGATCAGCACCAGCACATGTCCTCTTGTGGGGGACAGTCTCTGGAGTTCAGGGGTGTGTGATTTGGGGTGATCCAAAGATTATTTGGGGTTGCAGGGGGCTTATATTTTCACCACTTGCTTATTCAATGCCATGTCTAATACAGGGTGCTTGGAGAGAGGCCACATTCGAGGACTTAGGTCCAGAACCAGAGACTGGATCAGCACCAGCACATGTCCTCTTGTAGGGGACAGTCTCTGAAGTTCAGGGGTGTGTGATTTGGGGTGATCCAAAGATTGTTTTGGGTTTCAGAGGGCTTATATTTTCACCACTTGCTTATTCAAAGCCATGTCTAATACTGGGTGCTTGGAGAGAGGCCACATTTGAGGCCTTAGGTCCAGAACCAGAGACTGGATCAGCACCAGCACATGTCCTCTTGTAGGGGACAGTCCCTGCAGTTCAGGGGTGTGTGATTTGGGGTGATCCAAAGATTTTTTTGGGTTTCAGAGAGCTTATATTTTCACCACTTGCTTATTCAAAGCCATGTCTAATACTGGGTGCTTGGAGAGAGGCCACATTCACGGCCTTAGGTCCAGAACCAGAGACTGGATCAGCACCAGCACATGTCCTCTTGTAGGGGACAGTCTCTGGAGTTCAGGGGTGTGTGATTTGGGGTGATCCAAAGATTATTTGGGGTTGCAGGGAGCTTATAATTTCACCATTTCCTTATTCAAAAAAAGTCTAATATTGGGTGCTTGGAAGCAGGCCACATGCGAGGCCTTAGGTCCAGAACCAAAGACTGGATCAGCACCAGCACTTGTCCTCTTGTGGGGGACAGTCTCTGGAGTTCAGGGGTGTATGATTTGGGGTGATCCAAAGATTTTTTTGGGTTTCAGAGTCCTTATATTTTCACCACTTGCTTATTCAAAGCCATGTCTAATACTGGGTGCTTGGAGAGAGGCCACATTTGAGGCCTTAGGTCCAGAACCAGAGACTGGATCAGCACCAGCACATGTCCTCTTGTAGGGGACAGTCCCTGCAGTTCAGGGGTGTGTGATTTGGGGTGATCCAAAGATTTTTTTGGGTTTCAGAGAGCTTATATTTTCACCACTTGCTTATTCAAAGCCATGTCTAATACTGGGTGCTTGGAGAGAGGCCACATTCACGGCCTTAGGTCCAGAACCAGAGACTGGATCAGCACCAGCACATGTCCTCTTGTAGGGGACAGTCTCTGGAGTTCAGGGGTGTGTGATTTGGGGTGATCCAAAGATTTTTTTGGGTTTCAGAGAGCTTATATTTTCACCACTTGCTTATTCAAAGCCATGTGTAATACTGGGTGCTTGGAGAGAGGCCACATTCACGGCCTTAGGTCCAGAACCAGAGACTGGATCAGCACCAGCACATGTCCTCTTGTAGGGGACAGTCTCTGGAGTTCAGGGGTGTGTGATTTGGGGTGATCCAAAGATTATTTGGGGTTGCAGGGAGCTTATAATTTCACCATTTCCTTATTCAAAAAAAGTCTAATATTGGGTGCTTGGAAGCAGGCCACATGCGAGGCCTTAGGTCCAGAACCAAAGACTGGATCAGCACCAGCACTTGTCCTCTTGTGGGGGACAGTCTCTGGAGTTCAGGGGTGTATGATTTGGGGTGATCCAAAGATTTTTTTGGGTTTCAGAGTCCTTATATTTTCACCACTTCCTTATTCAAAGCCATGTCTAATACTGGGTGCTTGGAGAGAGGCCACATTCACGGCCTTAGGTCCAGAACCAGAGACTGGATCAGCACCAGCACATGTCCTCTTGTAGGGGACAGTCTCTGGAGTTCAGGGGTGTGTGATTTGGGGTGATCCAAAGATTATTTGGGGTTGCAGGGAGCTTATAATTTCACCATTTCCTTATTCAAAAAAAGTCTAATATTGGGTGCTTGGAAGCAGGCCACATGCGAGGCCTTAGGTCCAGAACCAAAGACTGGATCAGCACCAGCACTTGTCCTCTTGTGGGGGACAGTCTCTGGAGTTCAGGGGTGTATGATTTGGGGTGATCCAAAGATTTTTTTGGGTTTCAGAGTCCTTATATTTTCACCACTTCCTTATTCAAAGCCATATCCAATACTGGGTGCTTGGAGAGAGGCCTCATTCGAGGCCTTAGGTCCAGAACCAGAGACTGGATCAGCACCAGCACATGTCCTCTTGTAGGGGACAGTCCCTGCAGTTCAGGGGTGTGTGATTTGGGGTGATCCAAAGATTTTTTTGGGTTTCAGAGAGCTTATATTTTCACCACTTGCTTATTCAAAGCCATGTCTAATACTGGGTGCTTGGAGAGAGGCCACATTCACGGCCTTAGGTCCAGAACCAGAGACTGGATCAGCACCAGCACATGTCCTCTTGTAGGGGACAGTCTCTGGAGTTCAGGGGTGTGTGATTTGGGGTGATCCAAAGATTATTTGGGGTTGCAGGGAGCTTATAATTTCACCATTTCCTTATTCAAAAAAAGTCTAATATTGGGTGCTTGGAAGCAGGCCACATGCGAGGCCTTAGGTCCAGAACCAAAGACTGGATCAGCACCAGCACTTGTCCTCTTGTGGGGGACAGTCTCTGGAGTTCAGGGGTATGTGATTTGGGGTGATCCAAAGATTATTTGGGGTTGCAGGGGGCTTATATTTTCACCACTTGCTTATTCAAAAAAAGTCTAATGTTGGGTGCTTGGAAGCAGGCCACATGCGAGGCCTTAGGTCCAGAACCAAAGACTGGATCAGCACCAGCACATGTCCTCTTGTGGGGGACAGTCTCTGGAGTTCAGGGGTGTGTGATTTGGGGTGATCCAAAGATTATTTGGGGTTGCAGGGGGCTTATAATTTCACCATTTCCTTATTCAAAAAAAGTCTAATATTGGGTGCTTGGAAGCAGGCCACATGCGAGGCCTTAGGTCCAGAACCAAAGACTGGATCAGCACCAGCACTTGTCCTCTTGTGGGGGACAGTCTCTGGAGTTCAGGGGTATGTGATTTGGGGTGATCCAAAGATTATTTGGGGTTGCAGGGGGCTTATAATTTCACCATTTCCTTATTCAAAAAAAGTCTAATACTGGGTGCTTGGAAGCAGGCCACATGCGAGGCCTTAGGTCCAAAACCAAAGACTGGATCAGCACCAGCACATGTCCTCTTGTGGGGGACAGTCTCTGGAGTTCAGGGGTGTGTGATTTGGGGTGATCCAAAGATTATTTGGGGTTGCAGGGGGCTTATAATTTCACCATTTCCTTATTCAAAAAAAGTCTAATACTGGGTGCTTGGAAGCAGGCCACATGCGAGGCCTTAGGTCCAAAACCAGAGACTGGATCAGCACCAGCACATGTCCTCTTGTGGGGGACAGGCTCCGGAGTTCAGGTGTGTGTGATTTGAGGTGATCCAAAGATTATTTGGGGTTGCAGGGGGCTTATAATTTCACCATTTCCTTATTCAAAAAAAGTCTAAAATTGGGTGCTTGGAAGCAGGCCACATGTGAGGCCTGAGGTCCAGAACCAGAGACTGGATCAGCACCAGCACATGTCCTCTTGTGGGGGACAGTCTCTGGAGTTCAGGGGTGTGTGATTTGGGGTGATCCAAAGATTATTTGGGGTTGCAGGGGGCTTATATTTTCACCACTTGCTTATTCAATGCCATGTCTAATACAGGGTGCTTGGAGAGAGGCCACATTCGAGGACTTAGGTCCAGAACCAGAGACTGGATCAGCACCAGCACATGTCCTCTTGTAGGGGACAGTCTCTGAAGTTCAGGGGTGTGTGATTTGGGGTGATCCAAAGATTGTTTTGGGTTTCAGAGGGCTTATATTTTCACCACTTGCTTATTCAAAGCCATGTCTAATACTGGGTGCTTGGAGAGAGGCCACATTTGAGGCCTTAGGTCCAGAACCAGAGACTGGATCAGCACCAGCACATGTCCTCTTGTAGGGGACAGTCCCTGCAGTTCAGGGGTGTGTGATTTGGGGTGATCCAAAGATTTTTTTGGGTTTCAGAGAGCTTATATTTTCACCACTTGCTTATTCAAAGCCATGTCTAATACTGGGTGCTTGGAGAGAGGCCACATTCACGGCCTTAGGTCCAGAACCAGAGACTGGACCAGCACCAGCACATGTCCTCTTGTAGGGGACAGTCTCTGGAGTTCAGGGGTGTGTGATTTGGGGTGATCCAAAGATTATTTGGGGTTGCAGGGAGCTTATAATTTCACCATTTCCTTATTCAAAAAAAGTCTAATATTGGGTGCTTGGAAGCAGGCCACATGCGAGGCCTTAGGTCCAGAACCAAAGACTGGATCAGCACCAGCACTTGTCCTCTTGTGGGGGACAGTCTCTGGAGTTCAGGGGTGTATGATTTGGGGTGATCCAAAGATTTTTTTGGGTTTCAGAGTCCTTATATTTTCACCACTTCCTTATTCAAAGCCATGTCTAATACTGGGTGCTTGGAGAGAGGCCACATTCACGGCCTTAGGTCCAGAACCAGAGACTGGATCAGCACCAGCACATGTCCTCTTGTAGGGGACAGTCTCTGGAGTTCAGGGGTGTGTGATTTGGGGTGATCCAAAGATTATTTGGGGTTGCAGGGAGCTTATAATTTCACCATTTCCTTATTCAAAAAAAGTCTAATATTGGGTGCTTGGAAGCAGGCCACATGCGAGGCCTTAGGTCCAGAACCAAAGACTGGATCAGCACCAGCACTTGTCCTCTTGTGGGGGACAGTCTCTGGAGTTCAGGGGTGTATGATTTGGGGTGATCCAAAGATTTTTTTGGGTTTCAGAGTCCTTATATTTTCACCACTTCCTTATTCAAAGCCATATCCAATACTGGGTGCTTGGAGAGAGGCCTCATTCGAGGCCTTAGGTCCAGAACCAGAGACTGGATCAGCACCAGCACATGTCCTCTTGTAGGGGACAGTCCCTGCAGTTCAGGGGTGTGTGATTTGGGGTGATCCAAAGATTTTTTTGGGTTTCAGAGAGCTTATATTTTCACCACTTGCTTATTCAAAGCCATGTCTAATACTGGGTGCTTGGAGAGAGGCCACATTCACGGCCTTAGGTCCAGAACCAGAGACTGGATCAGCACCAGCACATGTCCTCTTGTAGGGGACAGTCTCTGGAGTTCAGGGGTGTGTGATTTGGGGTGATCCAAAGATTATTTGGGGTTGCAGGGAGCTTATAATTTCACCATTTCCTTATTCAAAAAAAGTCTAATATTGGGTGCTTGGAAGCAGGCCACATGCGAGGCCTTAGGTCCAGAACCAAAGACTGGATCAGCACCAGCACTTGTCCTCTTGTGGGGGACAGTCTCTGGAGTTCAGGGGTATGTGATTTGGGGTGATCCAAAGATTATTTGGGGTTGCAGGGGGCTTATATTTTCACCACTTGCTTATTCAAAAAAAGTCTAATGTTGGGTGCTTGGAAGCAGGCCACATGCGAGGCCTTAGGTCCAGAACCAAAGACTGGATCAGCACCAGCACATGTCCTCTTGTGGGGGACAGTCTCTGGAGTTCAGGGGTGTGTGATTTGGGGTGATCCAAAGATTATTTGGGGTTGCAGGGGGCTTATAATTTCACCATTTCCTTATTCAAAAAAAGTCTAATACTGGGTGCTTGGAAGCAAGCCACATGCGAGGCCTTAGGTCCAAAACCAGAGACTGGATCAGCACCAGCACATGTCCTCTTGTGGGGGACAGGCTCCGGAGTTCAGGTGTGTATGATTTGAGGTGATCCAAAGATTATTTGGAGTTGCAGGGGGCTTATAATTTCACCATTTCCTTATTCAAAAAAAGTCTAATATTGGGTGTTTGGAAGCAGGCCACATGTGAGGCCTGAGGTCCGGAACCAGAGACTGGATCAGCACCAGCACATGTCCTCTTGTGGGGGACAGTCTCTGGAGTTCAGGGGTGTGTGATTTGGGGTGATCCAAAGATTATTTGGGGTTGCAGGGGGCTTATAATTTCACCATTTCCTTATTCAAAAAAAGTCTAATACTGGGTGCTTGGAAGCAGGCCACATGCGAGGCCTTAGGTCCAAAACCAGAGACTGGATCAGCACCAGCACATGTCCTCTTGTGGGGGACAGTCTCTGGAGTTCAGGGGTGTGTGATTTGGGGTGATCCAAAGATTATTTGGGGTTGCAGGGGGCTTATAATTTCACCATTTCCTTATTCAAAAAAAGTCTAATACTGGGTGCTTGGAAGCAGGCCACATGCGAGGCCTTAGGTCCAAAACCAGAGACTGGATCAGCACCAGCACATGTCCTCTTGTGGGGGACAGGCTCTGGAGTTCAGGTGTGTGTGATTTGAGGTGATCCAAAGATTATTTGGGGTTGCAGGGGGCTTATAATTTCACCATTTCCTTATTCAAAAAAAGTCTAATATTGGGTGCTTGGAAGCAGGCCACATGTGAGGCCTTAGGTCCAGAACCAGAGACTGGATCAGCACCAGCACATGTCCTCTTGTGGGGGACAGTCTCTGGAGTTCAGATCTGTGTGATTTGGGGTGATCCAAAGATTATTTGGGGTTGCAGGGGGCTTAGAATTTCACCATTTCCTTATTCAAAAAAAGTCTAATATTGGGTGCTTGGAAGCAGGCCACATGTGAGGCCTTAGGTCCAGAACCAGAGACTGGATCAGCACCAGCACATGTCCTCTTGTGGGGGACAGTCTCTGGAGTTCAGATCTGTGTGATTTGGGGTGATCCAAAGTTTTTTTCTGCTGCAGCTGCTGCCCTTTTCTTCTTATTGAATTGTTCTGGGGGGAACCTATTTTGAAGCTGTTTACTCAAGATCTGGGTTCTGTAGGATGACCCAGCATAGGTCCACTTAGAATGCTGAGTCTTGTGAATATGAAGGTGTATAATATATGCCCCTGCAAACTTCATTTTGGAGTGTAGAGCTTTTCAGTTTTCCCACAATATTTTTCTTTGGCTTTGCGAATAACGAATAAGGAATAAGGAAGTGCGAATAAGGAACTGGGAATAAGTAACCAACTTCAGCTTCGTTCCCTGTACCTTTGAGCCTGCAGAAGAGGGAATCACTTTGGGAGAAAAAAGTTTCACTTTCCGTTTCTTGTGCCTGTTTAATTTGGTGTTTGCGTGTGTGCCAAGAATCTTTCATTCAGAGGCCTCAGAGTTGCTGTTTGCAAACAGATATTACAGGAAAGCAGAGATTCTTTTTAACCACAAAGATTGCTGATGGCAACATGTTTTTCTTCCCCTTCATAAGGCGGGCTGCCCCCTCCCTCTCATTAATTTTTCCAAACAGTTTTTGAGAATCTGTTTTTTCTTGGGAATGTCAAGGCCCAGGATTATAATTTCCAGAAAAGTTCTTGCAAGACATGCCTCCTCTTTTGCCAAGATGACTTGTGCATTGCTGTCATGTGAATTTGCACCTCCTGAACTCGCAGCTGTTACCTCCTCTCTGCCGAAATGAAGCCTGCAAAGCAAAGGTGGGAAGTGTTCATTTATTTATTCCTTCCCATTCATTAGAAGGAGGCATGGGATGGGCTGAGTTAGCACACGAAGATTATGTTTGAGAAGATTATGTTTGAGGATAGCTCCAGTTTCTCACAGCTCTTTCTGGCTCTCCTTTCTGGAGAAATGGGTGGGGAGGGGACATAAACAGCAATCCCTGACAAACAACTGTCAGGCGCCACATGACTTTGCTGCTGTGTGGAATGCAGGGGATGACACTTTTACCCTCATGATGTTGTTCAAGTTGCTCTGGATAACAAGAGGACGCACGAGTCAGCACTGATGGCTGATGACACATGGCCCCATGTTTGAAAGTAGCTATCTGAACTTTTAAGGCCAGCTGGGAAGAAGCAAGAGGGGATTGAGGGTGGGGGGAAGCCAGCTAGTCTTTGATGCTTCTTTGTTATTTACTTCATTTATACCCCACTTCCCCCCCATGGGGGCCCAAAGTGGCTAACATCATTCTTCTCTCCATTTTATTCTCACAATAAGCCTGCGAGGTAACTTAGACTGAGACTGTGTGATGGGCCCAAGGTCATCCAGCAAGTTCCATGGCAGACTGGGGATTTGAACCTGGGTCCCCCAGAACCTAGTCTGACACTCTGACTGTTACACCATGCTGGCTCTCAGAGTTTCTCTACACAAAACATCATACACAGGGATACTCAAGAAACTTACTTTCTGTGTGGTTTAATATTCAAGTGTACTCTGTCTCCCTGGTAGACATGGGCATGAACGGGGGGGGGGGGGGACCAGAACAAGCTGTTCGTTGTTCATTGCCATCCACGAACAGCGAACAGTAACGAACATGACCCTGTTCACAAACATGTTCGTTGTTCGTGCCCTTTAA
This sequence comes from Eublepharis macularius, assembly GCF_028583425.1. Lineage (NCBI taxonomy): Eukaryota > Metazoa > Chordata > Lepidosauria > Squamata > Eublepharidae > Eublepharis > Eublepharis macularius. Next base: position 28,916,992 of record NC_072801.1, on the reverse strand, counting down.
AGATCCCCCCTGCCACCTGCCAGCTGATAGTTTAAAGGGCCCTTTCCTGCCACGTGCAAGGGGCAGGGCCCTTTAAACACCCCACAAACGGACCTTCCCAATGTCTAATACCCACCAAATTTGAGAAAATGACAACAAAGGGGGGGCCATGGATCATGCCTTTCCCGGGGTGCAATTTCTCTGAAACTTGGGGGAGTCTTCGGAGGACAGTGAGGACTATGTCCCCTGCAAATTTGGTGGGAATTGGATATTGGGAAGGTCAGTTTGTAACCCCTCAAATTAGCTTCCAATAGAGAGTCCCGTTTTTGCCACTGTGAAGAGAAAATGACAGCAAAGGCAGGGGACCCATGGATCATGCCTTTCCTGGGGTGCAATCTCTCTGAAACTTGGGGGGTCTTTGGAGGACAGTGAGGGCTATGTCCCTTGCAAATTTGGTGGGTATTGGACATTGGGAAGGTCAGTTTGTGGGGTGTTTAAAGGGTCTAACAAATAGAATTTTAAATATTTATATATTATTCATATTGATGAATTGTTATATTAAAGACTCTTTATATTTTTTCCAGTTGTAACTGCTTTGAGGAAGGGGCATCTGGAAACGGGAACCTCTTGCTGGCGAACCCGTCAGCGGTTACATAATTTAGTTTGGAAATATTATTGTTACAAATTGATGTTCTGTGGGGTAACTTTGTACCTCTATGTACGTTGCAAGTCTTGAAGTATTTATATCACTTTTGGACCCTTAAAAGGCACATTTTGAATTATTCACGCCTGTTGTTGATATTGTAATTAATTGTTTTCGCTTGTGCAATATAAAGAATTCTATTTACTTTGGAAGCAAGTATTGTGCCAGGAGGGTTAAGTGCTCTTCCATTCCCTGGCCTGGGGGGGCACTTTTCTCTCACCGGTACTTGGAGCTGGATTCGCCAACTGCTTCGAGTACAGTAAAGGTGAAGAGGTGTAATAAAGTTTGGTTTTTCATTTTGTATAATAAAATTGTATCACGTTTTATTGGAGTTTAGTTAGTTGGACCCGGGGTGATAGTTGGTAGGGTGTTTAAAGGGCCCTGCCCCTTGCAGGGCCCTTTAAATCCCCCCTGCCACCTGCCAGCTGATAGTTAAAAGGGATCTTTAAAGGGCAATGAACAACGAACATGTTTGTGAACAAGGTCATGTTACTGTTCGTTTTTTGTTGTTCGTGGATGGCAACGAACAACGAACAGCTTGTTCGTCCCGTCCCCCCCCCGTTCGTGCCCATGTCTACTCCCTAGCAGTGCATGTGTATCCACAATGGAAGAACAAGTGTAAGCTCTTTCACTTGATCCTGCTTGTGCAAGATGTCTTTTGTAGAGAGACTCTCAGTCTGGCAGAGTATTAGATTTCCTCCCTCTTGCTCAATAGATAATGGTTTGTTTTCAAAATGTACTACAGAAGTGCTGCGGGTTTTCAGTCATCCCAAGATCCGATGAAAAGCTGTCCTGCTCTAAAATTACATGGGGGTAACGGGGGAGTTTATGGAAGATGAGGAAAGTAACAGGGATATCTGTTCCCCAGAGGAGATGAATATTTGGCAAACTTCTGGAAGCTACAGCAGCATACATTTTGCCAGGGCTTCCAAGACGAGTATTTTCCCCAGTTTGCCTGCAAAGTGCACAGGGTGGGCTCAGTGAGTGTAGACGGCTCACAGCCACTTGAGACTAAATACTGAAAAGCGGGTCTTTTTTTCCGGGAAAAGAGGTGGTAGAACTCAGTGGTGGAACTCAGGACCACACAATGACATCACTTTGGGTCAGTTGGAACAAGGGGGGGAGTTTTTTAAAGTTTAAATCGCCCACAGCAAAAATGGTCACATGGCCGGTGGCCCTGCCCCCTGATCTCCAGAGGTGAGTTTAGACTGCCCTCCGTGCCGCTCCAGCAGCGCAGAGGGCAATCCAAACTCCCCTCTGTCTGGAAATCAGGGGCCGGGGCCACCGGCCATGTGACCATTTTCAAGAGGTGCCAGAACTCCGTTCCACCACATTCCAGCTGAAAAAAGGCCCTGCTGAAAAGTCACCACAATCCCTCCCCCTTCCATTTGGCAATGAAAAGTTGTAGCTCGCCACATTGCCCCATTCAAAGCCCCAGTAGCATAAGAGTTTTCAGGAGGACCAGCCAAAATGTCACAAAGCAAAACTTCTATATTTCTCAGAACTCTTTCATTGGGCTGGATGTTAAATTAAATCCAGTCTTCCTTATTCTTTCTTTGCTCCCTCTGAAGTCCTTATTTTAAAAAAAAAAAAAACATGACTCATCTTGGTTAACACTCTCGGTGCTGCTGTCTGCAGCTGGAGAAGACTTTTCATCATGTCCAGCAACTGGAGTTGCCAACAGGCCTGAAGAGGAAAACGTCCTGTCCCTTTAATCGAAGGTCTTTCACCACGGGATGCTGTTCACCTCCATGTGCCATGAAAAGCTTAAGCTGCCCATGGTCACGCATTAAGCATCGGTTAAAGGGACATTGTAATGGGGGGTCTCAATCTGGCGGGAAACTCTTTGGCCCATTACCCGCTGCCGTGAATGCCATCCCCTCCTGTTCCAAGCATAGACTTAGCTGGGATTCAGCCAGCTCCCTCCATAAATACTGCCCATGATAGCTCCCCAGAGACCCTCCAAGACTTATTTACATGAAACCAAAATGGGCCTCATTAGCCACACAGACACATTCTTACATATATTCTGCAGGCTCACACACAGTAATTGTTCCTGTGCTTGCTTGTTGTTGCCCATTTATTCAAGTGCAAGTAAATGATATCCTTTGAGAGAAGATGATAATAACTGCTCTCATATACCGCTCTTCTAGGCAGATTAGTGCCTCACCCAGAGCAGTGAACGTTAGTGTTATTATTATCCCCACAATGCAGCTGGGGAGCCTGGGCTGAGAGGAGTGGCTTACTCAAGGTTACCTGCTGAGCAGTAATGGTAGTAGTGGGATTCGAACCAGCAGAGTGCTGATTCAGAAGATCTGAATTTCAAATCTCCTTGGCCAGCAATGAATTTACTCCCTCACCCTCTAACACAAGAACATTAACAGCTGCAGATGTTTCCTCTGTGGGAGGCCAGAGGGCTCAGGGTTGATGCTTTTGTGGTCAAGGATTCCTCTGACTCCTCACAACTAAGGGGAGCAGGCAGGGGTGAATGTGCGTGAAGGAAGGGCTGCCTGTGAGTGGAGATGGGGCTGCAAACCGGGCACGAGCTCCTCCACAGGAGCTGCTTTCTCTGCAAATAGGCAATGGAGGTCACCGTGGGGGACTGCAAAGGAGCAGATCTGCCATTAATTGCCCTGGCAGAGACCCTGCTCCTCATAACTGATGGAGTCACCTTCTTGGCTAAGGACCGGGAGGTACATTGGGACACCCTCTCCTACTCACCAGGTCCTCTTGGGGGAAAGACACATGTACATTGTCTTGCTCAAGGGCCACTTAGCATTCCCTTAGGGATCAGTAGAAGTACTGACCCATTTGGAGCAATCCTGATAGCACCGCTACTGTTCAAAGGTTATCTTTAAAGGGCAGGTAGGGTTGCCAGTCTCCAGACTATAGAGATTAGCTAGCCCTAGAGAAAAATGGCTGCTTTGGAGGGTGGACTCAAGAGCATTTACATGATGCTGAGCTCTCTTGCTTCAGCAAACCTGCTTGGAATACGTCTGGTGCCTGATCCAGACTCCACGGCAGGCTCCCAGGACCATCAACCCCCACCTCAGCAGCGGACTGCCCTCACCCTGGCCAATGCTCCTCAGGGGCTGGGGAAGTGACAGGGTGGGGAATCAGCCTTGCTGGTGATTCCTGGCCAGGTCTGAGTGAGGCAGAGGCAGAACCGGGAAAAGGCAGGGCTGGGAAACAGCCAGAGGCTGGAGGGACCCCTGATAGGGCCCAGCCGAGGCTCACCTCCAGGCTGAGCCAGGTGTTGCTGCCTCATTAGCCCAGGTGGCAGCCCATCTCCTGGGGGTGGGGAAAGGGGGGTGAGGCTGGGATTTGTGAGGGTACAAAAGGGAAAATCCACAACAGACTGGGGAGGAGAAGGGAGCTGCTGGTCAGGGCACCCAAAGGCCGCAGTTAACCAAAGAGAGCCCATTGAGGACCCTGGGTGACTTTGTGACCTGCCTCAAGCTCTCTTTCTGAGGCCTGGGACACCCCACTTGGGTGATGAGGGCAATTCAGGGCAATGTCAGACAACTAGGAGGAGATGCCAATCAAGGTGGAACCTCTCAGAATACATCTCTAGTTTGAAGTTGTTGGCATCAGGGCATGCATTCCAGACTTCCCTCTATATGTTTGCTACTCTCATGCCAAGGACCACTTTGCAAGGTGCCCCTCACTCCCTGGCCTCCACCCTTTGCATTGCTGAAGGCTCCGCCCCACCCCCATGTGACTGCAAAGACTTTGCCTTGGCTGATTTCAAATCCAAAAGTTGTGTTTTGGTTGAGGATAAACTGGGGGGAAATACACAGCTGTCCAACAAATATGTTGGCAACAGTTGACACAGCTGTGGAGTGTATGATGCACTTGAGTGTTCATGTGTGCGTAACACCAGAGACAATGACTCCCAGTGCACCCACTCAAAGATTTCCCATCTAGAAAATATGAACCTTGCAAAAGAAGGACGCAAGCAAAAAATTTGGCCCCCCAATGCCTCCGATTCAATGTAGTTCAAAGGTGGAATTAGCTGCCTAGGGAGGTGGTGAGCTCCCCTTCACTGGCAGTTTTCAAGAAGAGGCTGGATGAATATTTGTCAGGGATGCTTTAGGCTCATCCTGCATTGGGCAGGAGGTTGGACTAGAAGATCTGTATGGCCCCTTCCAGCTCTGTGATTCTGAGCTTGGGAGCTTGGGAAAGTAGAAGACCTCCACCTGAGACCCTGGAGAGCCACTACCTGTCAGAGCAGAGAGTACTGACCTTTGCGTTAGAGAAAAAGAGAACTGGGTATGGTAGAGGCCTATAAAAATATGTATGGGGTAGAGATATGGATAGAGTGCTCTTTCCTTCTCTCCCATAGTACTAGCACTCATCGGAGTACCCAATGAAATTGATGGGAAATAGGCTCAGGACAGACACATGGAATTCACTGGCAGTGGCAGTGGAGGTAGTGATGAGCAAAGGAGGTTAAACAGATTCTTGGAGGTCCATATTCAGAGGCAGCAGATCTCCGAATCTCAGTGCTCGGAGGCGGCAACAGGGGATTGCTTCTGTTTCTTTGGTGCCCTGTTTGTTTGGCCCTTCTGGGCCACTGCTTGAAAACAGTGTGCTGGACTAGATTGACCACTGGTCTGATTCACCAGGTTCTACTTATGTTCCTATGTTCATATTTAATCAATATATCTAATTAGCAACTTGGGGGCTTACACCCCCCTCAATGATAAAAAGAGTGGCTGTAGCTTTAAGAAACAAATGCTCTCCGTGGCCATTGCTAGACAACCAAAACAGTATTGTAAGCCTTCCAGACTTGGTTTCTGTCAGGAAATGGCAGGGGGAGGGGGCAGGGCTCTTTTCAGGGCTGTTTTGGCCTTTGAGGGAAGGTATTTGTTTATTAATGTACTTTCCTAATAGCTGATGGTAGCTTACCAGTTCAAACTGAAAGCATGCAGCATGCAGTATACCCTCTCCCCATGCCTGTGGTGTGCCCCTGCCCCATTAAAAGCCCTGGCTAATTGAATGGCCTTGAATGGCATGCGTGCACGTGTGCAATCTCTCTCTCACACACACAAGTTGAGGGTGGTGGGGAGCTCCTTATCTATCATTTTTGCAAGCAAGGAGAAAGCAGTTGCAAGCAACAATCTGACTAAAGGGAACTGGCCATGATTGGTTACAGAAGTCCTGAATGTATGGGCCAGGATGGGGGAAGGGGAGAAAAGTAGGTAGAATTCCTCCCCCCTGTCCTGTAACAAACATGTTGGAGCAGGTGGGGAGGGGGCTTGGATGTGATTGATTGACTGACAGTTGATTTGAGCCAGACAAAAGGGCATTCTTCTGGGCATAATAAATGTGTGGAACTCAGGAGAGACGTGTGTAGATGCCTTTAAAAGGGGATTTCTCAAGTTCACGAATGGCTATTAACCCCGATGGTTAAATGAAACTCCATGTTCAGAGGGAGTTGAACCTCTGGACACCATTTGCTATGAGAACTTTGGCTTCTGGGCCCCTCCGTGGGAGCTTGTCCAAGCCTCTGGTTGGTCACTGCGGAGAACAGGATGCTGGACTTGCTGGAGTGGCCAGGATCAGGCCACCTTTGGTGGCTCATCTCTGGAGTGTGCTGCTGCCGCCTGGGGGCTGTGTGAGCCTAATCCTTCAGCAGCATCTTTTCCCCCAGCAGGAGGGTGAGCGTGTGATTTGCATCTGGTGCCACTGGAACTACTAAGGACCTGTGTTTTAGTTGGAAAAAGTTTCTGTAAACTTCAGGCTTCCTGCTTACATCTCTTGGGCCAGTAACCTGACCTTTTCTCAATTTTGGAGCACCTCTTTAGTGTAATATTAATTCAGAGTAACTTCTTTGGAAGAGAGCTTTGAGGAACATCCCTGCCTGACTGGCAAATGACCTCAAGAGACTACCAGTTTACTTTCCACATCCCTGAGGGGCAGGAAGCCTTGGGCAGACCTTGTAGCTCTGTTTTGTCAGGGGGTAGGGAATGCAGCAGGGCTGCAGCCATGATCTTTATAGGCAGAGAGGTTTGGGAGATCCTCCATCATTGCTCCCCTCCCCCCCCCATTTATTGGTTGCGGGGAGACTCATATTCCAGCACGGTGTAGTGGTTAAAGTGTCAGTCTAGGGAGACCCAGGTTCGAATCCCTGTTCTGTCACAGAGGCTTGCTTGGTGGCCTTGGGCCAGTCACATACTCTTTGCTAAGCTTACCTCATAAGGCTATTACTTGTTATTTATGTTATGTTATTTATAGTCCGTCTTTCTCGCTAAAACTCAAGGTGGATTACACATTGTAGGTCAATATGATCAATGGCTGGTAAAAGCAACAAACAATACAGTGGGGTATGGGACAGCAGAAATTTGAAAACAAGCACAGAACAGAATGTAGATATGAAATGTTGCAAAAACAAAACATAAATAATTCGACATGAACATACTAAATGATGCAGAAACTCTCAGTAGAAGTATATCTACATCAACAGATAGCACTCAGTAGTATAGTCTACAGGCCCTGTCCCTTTACCAAGACATCTGTCTGATCCATTTCTTACAGGTCAAACCTATTTCCAGAGTTAAAAGGCCTCCTAAATAATTCAGTTTTGCATAGTTTTCAGAAAGCCAAGGGAGTGGGAGTTTTCCTGACCTTTTGAGGCAGGCTATTCTATAAGATAGGGGCCACCACAGAGAACTTGCATGTGTGGGCAGCTGTTCATCTTGCCCTTTTGCAGGGGGATATCTGCAGAAGGCCCTGTTCGGATGAATGAAGCTGCCGTAGAGGGACATAGAGAGAGAGGTGATCCCACAGATATAAGGGATCAAGACCATGAAGGGTATGTGGTAGACAAAACCTTAAACTGAGCCCAGTAACTGATGGGTAGCCAATGGAGTGGCTGCAGAATGGGAGTAATATGCATGCTCTGCCTAGCTCTCGATAATAACTGAGCTGTGGCTTTCTGCACCAACCGAAGTCTGCAAGTTGACTTTGAAGGAAGACCTATGAAGAGCGCATTATAGTAGTCTAGTCTTCATGTTACCATGGCTTGGATTCAGGGGGCCAGAGTGACCATGTCAAGGTGGGGGGGGGGCTTCTTCCGGGCTAGCCTGAGTTGGAAGAAATCTTTTTTAAAAATAATAACTGCACTTAATATACCACTCTTTGCTGTCTCGATGCAGGGTAGCAGTTGCTTCTGAGGCCTGATGCTGCTTCAGGAACACAGCCCTTTGTGCATGACTGCCTGGGAAATCTGCTGCAAAATAAAACCACCAGTCTGCTGCACTTTTATCCTACCAAAGGCTGGCCCTGGAAAACTCGGGGACCGCTGCGCAGGGGTGTTCTCAACCAAAGGGGGAAAGGAGCCTGCCCTGGGTGTCGTGCTGGGGGGAGCCTGACTACCCACATCCACCCCCAAAGAAGGGGGTAAAAGTAAAAGAGCAGGCTCCCACCATTCACAGTAACAACCTCTTGTGCCCACTCAGTTCAAGGCTCAAGCAGTAGCTGATTTCCAGACATTGGTTGGCCTTAGCAGGGGGCTGTAGCGTTAGTGGTCAGAACCGCTCCGGTAATATTAGATGGCTTGTGGTTTTGGGTATGTCATGATCCCCTTCTTTGAATAAGCCTCCCGCATTAAGATTACTGCCCAAGCAGGCAGAAAACATGGAAGCTGGTTGATCAAGCAGGAAGCCAGATTTCGCCCGGGAGACGGAACGGGCAAACGTGGGGAGAAACCAGTGAGGCCAGCTCGACTCCCTCCCTTGCCCAGGAGGTGCACTAAGGATCCTGATACAAGAGGGCCTTCCCGGAGTCCCTGAATTAATCGACGCAACCCACCCTAATGATATCACCTCAACCACTTTCCTGTTCTTAAGCGATTCAGAGAACTGACTGATAGCCTCACCCGTCCAACTCGTGGGCCGTCAGTCATAACTTGGTAACTTTACTTCCACTCAGGAAGACTTAGTCAAACCTTCCTAATTCTTTGTTACACCCTGGAGATAGTTTACTGGCTTATTGTCCCACTTTGGGAACAGTTTGCCAGCAATTTGTCTCATCCTGGAGACAACATTGCAATCCTTTGCCCTACCCCGGGACCAACCACTCAAGACTTTGTTTGGGGTAGAAGATGCCCCATGGTATAAAACAGGCTGCCCCTCAACCCCAAACTGTGTGCATGCTTGGATCCAGCTTTCCACCTTTGAACTCCGTTCAAGCCCTCCCACTAGGGTTACCAGGACCCGTCAATCTCCCAGTAGGGGATCGAGGCCTGGCTCTTACCTTGGTTCTGTGGGGGGTGCGTGCGCGTGTGCGCGCGCAGCTCCCACAAAGCACAATGATGTCACTTCCGGGAAGTGATGCCATCGCGCTGCACACGCCCTCCCAGCGCCCCCACGCTCTGCAGGGGCTCACATTGGGAGCTGCTGTGGAGTGCAGGAACGCTCCTGCACTCCACAGCGGCCCAAAATGCACCTGCGGATCGGGCCCGTTTTGAGGGGCTGCAGAGCGCATGAGCACTCCTGTACACCCAGCGCCTCAAAATAGGCCCATTTGGGCCCGGATTGGGCCCATTTTGAGCCGCTCCTGTGTGCCGCAGCGTCCCAAAATGTGCCCGATCCACAGCTGTTTTGGTGTGGATTGGGCCCCTTTGGGGCCTCAAAAGGGGCCCGATCTGGGCCAAAACGGGCCCATTTTGAGGCACTGTGGAGCACAGGAGCGCTCTGCAGCGCCTCAAAATGGGCCTGATCCGTGGGAGTGCGCAGCTCTGCAGGGGAGTGCGCACAGAGGGTGCGCCCCCCCCCCGCTGGCCAGGTAAGTGGGGGTGGGGTGTGGGGGGCAAGGGTGGGGGATCCCCCGCCCCCACCGGGGGTCTGGCACCCCTACCTCCCACCTTGACGTGCAGGATGCTCATCGCTCCTCCTCTCTCGGATGTCTGGATGGTCCCCATCACCTGACCTTGTCTCTCTTTCCAAGTTAGTCTTGAATGCATGTTGCGTGTTGTATGAATGTATTGTGTGCTTCTGATTTTTGTCATTTTCAATAAAAACTCCTTGTTTTTTTGAAATATCTGTTTATTGAAGTTCTTTAGCTATACATAGTCTAAAAGATCCCTACGTTACACCTCCTCTTGCAAGCTTCTCCTTGTTGCTAATTCCTTCCAACTCACAAGGAGGGCTTGCAAGTTAGGAGGAATTAGGAGGGCTCATTTGGCTAACAGTTGGGGGTTGCAGTGATTCTGTGCCCCAGATCCACTAAGACCTCTCCTGTTGCTGTGCAGCAGCTGCTGGCTGGCCCTATGGCACTACGGCCCTCCAGGCCCTGATCCAGCATGGCCATTGTATGTGCCAAAGTGTAAGGAAGCTGCATTATTCCCTCCAGAGAGAGCCTGCCAGGAAGATGCTTGGATTGTGCATGTGGCCACTGAGAAAATGGGCAGAAGGAGACCACCCTTTGGTTCTGGCCCAAAGGGGCAGGGCTCATTTCGAGGGGGAACGCACAGGAACGCAGTTCCAGCAGTTCCCCAAAGAGGTCACATGTCAGGTGGCCCCGCCCACCTGACTTGCACATTTTGGGCCTGTTTCGGCCTGGATTGGGGCCAAAATGGCCTGGATTGGGCCTCTGACAGGTGGTGGATCCTCTCCCACTCAGCAGCGGCCCAATCCTGACCATTTTGGGCCTCTTTCCAGCCATTTCCAGCCCCTTTTTGCCATTTTGGGCCCAATTTCGGCCCTGAATGGCCAGGATTAGGTCCAAAACATCCAGAATAGGTGATGTCAGGGGGTGTGGCATATGCAAATCAGCTATACTAATAACACACTTCTGGTGATGGCAAGAGGCGTGGCATATGCTAATGAGTTATCCTAATGAGTTATGCTAATGAGTTCCTCCAGCTCTTTTTCTACAAAATGACTCCTGCAAAAGGGAGATATGAAGCTCTACGCCCCTTGGAGAAGGAGGAGAAGGACAGAAACATTCTCACCCAAGAGAGAAACCCATCCTTCCATGCTGAGCTCAGCCCAACAGCAGAGCTGCCTCAACAGGATGAGAATAACCTGGGGGAAAGACTTGCTCGCACAAGGTGAGAACAACCCAATCCGACTTCCGTTTGACATAAATCTGACTTCTATATGTTAAAATAAAGACTGCCCTGTGCCTCCATCTGCCCTCATCCTGAAAAGAGAACTGTGTTTCTTGATGTTTTTTGCGTGACATTCGGACATGCTGAAATCAAACAAGATGACTCGCTATGATTTGGGTTCTTCTTCCCAAAACACCAGTGCTGTAATCTAATGGTGAGCCTGCCAGCATCCAATGCCAACAACTGGCACAAACTCCAATGAAGGGTTCACAGAATGGGAGAGCTTGCACCATCTGCAGTGTCATTTGGTTTGGCCCCAATACAAAAGTTATGACACAGAGCTGGTATTTCAATCTGGATTTAGGGTGAAGGAAAACCACAGCTCTCTCTCTCCCAGGCAGCCCAACCAAAACTTTTCTTGGGAAAGGACAGGCAGCGCCTAAGCCAATCTGGTTGAAATATGAGGGAAGAAGATGACAAAATCAAGGACCATCTACAGCAGCAAAACAAGAGGCTGATCAGACAAGGGCTGGTCTCAGATTGCACAGAATGTGAGAAAACAGGAGGGCAATAAAAGATGCCACGTCCTCCAATTTGCAAGAGCGTCTGTTAACGACAGGACGTTTTGGAGGTCTTTCCTTCATGGGGTCACCATCGGTTGGAGGTGACTTGATGGCACGTAATACACACAGAGAACAGAGGGTTGCACAGAGATGAACCTGGCAGCCTCCTCCCACAGCAGGTCAGTCTGCTGTGTCTCTGCGGTCAGAATGATTGAATCAGCCAATGGCAGAATTGCTTGCCCTGACGCAGAGTGGACGTGGCAACAGCAGAACAGCGAACCGTGTAGCGGCCCAACAGGCAGCCTCTTCTGTGAATGGGTTTCAAGGAAAATTTAATTAATTTCTTTCTCAGGCTTCAGTGATCTCGTTGAAGAGATGCTGACCTTCTCACCACATTTCCTGTGATGTCTGGTGACAGCACAATGGATCAGTCATTGAAAAGTTGATGCCGTCCTTTTACTCAGGTGTACTCACAAATGCCAAAGGGAACCTCTTCCCATCTCCAAAATCTATCGCATTCCACTCTCTCGAGCTTGGATTTCCCCCTGTCCCTGTGCAGGCGCCCTCTGCAGTCACTCCTGGTCTGCTGGTGCTGTCCTAGACAGCCACCTACGTGTCTGTGGAACCAAGGAACAGGCTGGTGGAGGGCGGGGGGGGGGGGACTGTACATTTCTGGAGCGGGGCTTTTCCCCACAGTTCCAGGCTTCTTTCTTATAAATGTATTCTCTCTTCCTACTCAGTAGGAACCTTCCTAGGAAGTTCCCTTAGTATAGACTCTCCCTCCCCCCACCCCCGGTTTCTGGGGAGACTGTCTCGATAACAACTGGTTTTCCAAAAAGAGGAAGAACTGGTAAGATGCAGTCATTGATATCTTCCTTATCGTCACGCTAATCTACAAGAAAAGATAAACTAAGGAAAATGACATGACTCTGTTTACAAGAACAGAAAATGAGGAATTCATTATTCGTAAGCCCTGAATCATGTAATTCCTCACATTTGCCTAGCAGGATAGGGCCACAGGAAGCAAAACTTTGCTTCAATCTTAACTCATGCTTAGCTTGATAGGCCTGCTCTTTGGCTGGGGCTGCTAAAGGCACACAGGAGATGAATCTGTGGGACACTAGCTGAGCCCCCCCCCCCGCTGCCACCAGCCAAGGGTCAGTGCCTGGTGGGGCCAGCCTCCAGGTGGGGTCTGGAGACCTCTCAGAATTCCAACTGACCTCCAGACTACAGAGATCAGTTCTCCAGAACAAAATGACAGCTTCAGAGGGTGACTGTGTGGTATCACATCCTTGTTAAGGTTCTTCCCTCCCCAAACCCCACTCTCCCTGGACTCTACTTCCAAGTCTCCAGGGATTTCCCAATCCAGAGTTGGCAACCCTACTAGTGCTGCCATCTTGGTTCAGGTTGAGTCAAGAGTCTGAGCCTGGGCTCTCAAACTCGGCTGGGCTCTGTGCTGTGAGAACAGGTCTCAAAGTACCTTGTAAAAAGGCGGGGGTGTTTTCCTTGCATGCACCCATCATTTGCCATAGTGGCTGTCCTCCTCCTTCATTTGCCACTGGGGCTCTCAGAAGGCTGAGACCCCCCCAAAAGTTCGTCCCAGGCCCAGCAGCTGCCACACTGCTTGCTCCCAAAGCTGGACACAATGAGGACGGCTTGGGTGGAATCCTTTACAGGTGCATAACTGAAGAGATGCTTCTCCACTGATGTGCACTCATGCTACTGATGCTAAATGATATGCCAAGGGCACTTTGTGCATTCCACTGTCGTGTGTGGCAGCTGTTACAATTTTGGACTACAATCTGAGAGACCCACGTTCAAATCCCTGTTCAGCTATGGACACTTGCATGGACCAGTTGCATGCTCTCTACCTAGACTTCTTTACAGGGTTGTTGTGTGGTACAATGGAGAAACAATATAAGCCATTTTGGCCTGCCATTGGGAGAAAGATGGCATATAAATGAAGTAAGTAAATGAAAATTTAGTATGTAGGAGACTGAAGGCTTTAAATCAAAACTTGTAGTCTGCCTGACTTTTGGTCAACCTCACTTCATATTAATATTCAGGAGAGTAGCCGGTTGGAGAGATACTGAAGGAAAAACTGCCTCTTGACTACCCATTGTTCCCTCCCCTGCAGCTTACTCAGCTTTAGGCCTGGATAGTATGGAAGGCTAGTGCATGAGTTTTAAGTTAGTTGAAGGTAAAACCAAGGAAGTGAAAACCCACTAAACCGCACCCAAACAGGATCTGTTGCAAACTCCTACCCAACTCAAAGTGGAGGCTCCTAAGAAAAAACTGAGGCAAAAATTAGAGAGCCACAGTTTGCAGGGCACGGCCGATGGGAAGGGCCTCAGATGCAAAAGCCCCTAACCAAAGCCACCCCAGCAAAAATGGCTAGCAGCTATTCCAAGAAAGCTGCCTCCAAACCCACAAAGGCATCTTAGCAGCAAAGGACTGGGGCAAATCCTTCATCTGGACCACTGGGAATATTAAGTGGTGCCAAGGCAGTAGTATTTAATGGTATTAGAGCTATAGTGGGTTCTAGATTAAATCAAGCCTGAATCCTTGCTAGAAGCTAAAATGACGAAACTAAGGCTATTGTACTTTGTCATATCATGAGAAGACAAGATTCTCTGGAAAAGTCAATAATGCGAGGAAAAGTGGAAGGCAATAGGAAAAGAGGAAGACCTAAAACGAGATGGCTTGACTCAGTAAAGGAAGGCACACCCTTCTGAGCAAGTCTGTTAATGTTAGGATGTTTTGGAGGTCTTTCCTTCACAGGGTTGCCGTAGGTCAGAGGTGACTTGATGGCACACATAACACACACACCCACACACACCCACAGTTATAATGCATTTTGTTTTCTTGAGTTAAGAATGTGAATTTATACAGGGTTTAATTGTAGATTATTGCTTCGAGTCTGACTCCTGACTTGATCAAGAGAAAGGCATTTCTATAAATATTTTAATAAATACATTAGCATAAAAGAAAAGCAACCCCCTGCCCCATCTAGGGCTACCAGTCAAAATCTGGCTCTGGGAAAACATTCGGAGCCATTACAGCCCCTACCTTTCCTGGAGCCCCCAAGAGAAGGGAAGGCAGCCCCTGCCCTGGCAGGGTGTTAGTTTAAAAGCCAAGCTAGATGTGCAGGTTTTTAAAGAGTTCCCCAGGCCCAACTCAGCCATACAGCAGTTAAAAAGTAAATGGCTGTTAAAAAAGAGCCAAAATGGCCTCAGAGCTAAGCTACAAGTGACGCCTGACACAGGTTGGACACTTGTCAGCTTCCCTCAAGTTTTGATGGGAAATGTAGGCATCCTGGTCTTGCAGCTGTAATGGAGAGCCAAGCTGTAAAACCAGGATGCCTACATTTCCCATCAAAACTTGAGGGAAGCTGACAAGTGTCCAACCTGTGTAAGGCGTCACCTGTAGCTTGGCTCTAAGAATGCCTCTGTGGGGGAAAGAGGAGCTATTTCTCTGTGTCACAATAGCATGGGAGGAGTCTCTCCCCTGTTCTTACTGCCCCACATGCACAGAATACTCCACATGGAGCAGAAAAAATGGGGAAAGACTCCCTTCTCCGTTATTTTGACACTGGGAAATGGCTTGAGGGGGAGAGGGAGGAGCACCTCCTCCCTCCACAGAGGCATTCTCTGGCCATCCTTTATTTTTAACAGCTACTTCCCAAAGCTGTTGTGTAGCTGCAAGGAACTCAAGTTGTGTCTGGGGGAACCCAGACCCAACTCTTTAAAAATCTGCATGCCTAGCCTGGCCCTTAAGCAGCCTCTTAAGCTAGCCCACAGACCACCCCAAAGCTTCCACCTAAAAAGGGAAGCATTTGCTAGAACTGCTCAAAGAGACACATTCTTGGGGCAACCCACTAATTTTGCTTCCTTATTTAAATACTTCCAATTCTGTAGCTACAGAGAGAAGAATTGATCTGTCGACTTCCAAAAACAGGGCAGAAAGTATCTTCAGTTGAGGGTTATTAATCTCTAGGTGGAGCCTGGAAACCTCGCACAATTACAACTGTTTCCAGACAAGAGAGATGAGTTCCCCTGGAGAAAATGGTTGTTTTGGAGGGTGGACTCCAGGGCATTATACCCAGCTCAGGTCCTTCCTTTCCTCAAACCACACCATCCCCAGGAAACAAAAGAGGAGAAAACAGAGGATAGGAAAATGATGTAAGTCTGTTTCAGGAGAAAAGTGAGGTATAAATAAAGTATTTGCAGCACCAAAAGAATCTAGATTCTGCAATGTGTAACTTAGGACAAATTTGCACAGAATTTTCATCATCAATTATGGAGAAGGTCAGAGAAGCTTTGTGCCGTCACCCACTGGGAATCTTGTTCAATCAGCGCCCCTTCCCTGGCTTCTGAGGGCCAAACTACAAGTGACGAATGACACAGGTTGGACACTTGTCAGCTTCCCTCAAGTTTTGATGGGAAATGTAGGCAGCTTGGCGGAATGTTGGACAAGTGACAGTTGAAAAGTCCATTGGACAGCAGTCGGGGAGCCAAGCTGCAAGACCCGGACGCCTACATTTCCCATCAAGTGTCCAACCTGTATCATTCGTCACCTGTAGCTTGGCCCTGAGACTACAGTGGACTATCTCACCTCTAAGTACAAGAGAGATTTTTTTTAAAAAAAGGAACAATTAAATGGAATCTAAGAGTTTTAGGAGCTGAATTCGAGTGCCACACGCAGTCCTTCTGCTCTCCTGCAAAACTGCCACATTTATTTCCTTCATTTATACTCTTATCTTTCTCCCCACAGTGGGAATCAAAGCAGCTTTCATTATTCCCTAGCCTCCATTTTACCCTGTGAGATGGGCTAGATGAGATAGGCTGGGAGGGTGTGACTGCCCCAAAGTGACCCACAAGCTTCCATGGCACAGTGCGGATTCAACCCTAGATCTACCAGGGTCTGGTCCAGCATTTTAACCACTACACCACTTTGGCCACATACATTGATCTCAGCCTGTAGACCCCTTCAGTGCTATTATAGGAGATGAGCAACTGTATTTAAAACCCTTTTAGTGCTCCCTTCCTCACTATCCCACCCCCTTTCCAAGTTATCACGAGCTTTCTGGGAATTTAATGTCCACTCAGTCCTTCACATGGCCTTCTGGTAGCAGAGAGTTAAAAACAGCACCGAGTACAAAGTGAATGCCCAAAGAGCCTCATTTCCCTATGACCTTTGCCCCCCCCCCCCCGCTTCCAGCAAAAGCTGCCAGTTCTTTCCTCCACAGCTGTTGTAAAAGGAAAGGGAGGTAGATTTGTGCACTTCGCAGACAGTAGCTGAGGCAACAACACTCTTGCGATATCAACTTCAAAGAGAAAAAAGCTGCTTTAGAAACAGCAGCAGGCAGGCATTTGAGCGGAAAGGGGCAAAGACAGTGTAGCAGAACTCTGGCTACCTAATCCCTCTCTTAAATTATCTTTTCCAATTGGAGAGTTGGGGGGGGGGCAAGTCAATAAATGACAGCACCCCGGTGGCTTGGCGAATAATTATGAAATTACTTCAAAAAGAGAACATTGAAGATATTATAATTTTCAAGGTAACATTGATCACAAACCCATCAAATTTACAATTACAGGTATAACTGAATCATATAATCACTATGAACATTGCAGCATTTGCCGACAGGATTTCCAGTGCCCTTCAGAAAGAATAAAGGCAAGCCCTAATAAATGGTGCCCAGTAATACAAAGAGAACAGCAAATCCAAGACGTTCACTTAAAGAAGAAGTGCAGCACTATCTGTTCCGCTGTGTGCTCTTCAATGGCTTCTGCTGCCACCACCGCTGCTACCTTTGAAGCTCTCTGTCTGTATCTTGCCCCTGCAAGGGAGTCAGCAGTTCCCTCAATCAAGATTTATGTTTTCTGTCACCTGCTGAAGACCAGACTAGGGTTGCCAGCCAGGTCCCTATACCCTTCTGGAGGGATGGGAGAAACGGACACTTACCTCATGCCAGTGGCGTGTTCTCTCTTCGCATGTGTTCCAGCACCTGCATGATGACGTTATTTCTGGTAGTGATGTTGTGTCGGCCACGGGAGCGCTCCCATGCTCTGTGTGGGGCTGATTCAACCCATTGGGGGCCAAAATCAGCCCCAAATGAAGAGCAGGAGCTCTTATGTGACTGGTGTTACAATGTCACTTTTGGAAGTGATGTCATCACACCCCCTGGGAGCACACCAGAGTGCTTGCCGGTGGTGGGTAACCTCCAGGGGCTTGTCACCTCCTGCCGCTTGCTTGCAGATCGGTGGGCAAGGGGGCAAACCCCTGAGAATTTGCCCACCACTGACAGGCAGCTGAGACCCCTAGGCCAGATTGACTGAGGGGGCGAGGCTGTAGCAGCTGGTGATCTCACCTTTTGAGAGAAATAAAATGTTAAAGAGAAAACAGCCTAGGTTACAACAGGAGGTAGGGTGAGGGGGCAAGGGACGGTGTGCCCTGAATCTGCTCAGAGCCAACTGGTGGTGGCACAGAACAGATCCAGGAGACAATTGGGGGGGGGGCACAAGCCACTCCCATTGTCTCCTCGGTGAAAGCTGAGCCCCCTTGCCCTTTGTTCAGCACACAATGTGCTGGCTGAAGGGACAGACGGGGGCAGGGCCTCATCACTGTTCCTTTCCTCACAAATGCCATCTTTCAAGTAGGAGGAGGGCAAGGCTCCATCCCCTGCAAATGTTGGGCAATTCTCCATTTGTATTTTAATCCCACAGGGATAACCATGTTAAGCTCATAGAGCAGTCTGAGGGCAACTTAAAATTAATTTTTTAAATGTCAGTTGCCAAAAACCTCTGCCAGAATGAACTCTCATTGGCCTTCAAGGTGACATCAGAGGCCATTTGAGGCCAAATCAGACCTGGGTCAGAGAGAGACACACAAGTGAGCAGCCAAGTTCACTGGGGAAGGGGGTGCATTGCCCACACAAAAAGCTCCATTAGAGAAAAGGCCAAAAGCCATAATGTCCAGACAGTGAGGAAAGCAGAGAGAGATCTTTGAAACCTCATTGGCTCTTACTGTTGGGGCTCAGACTTTTTATTACAAGGATGGAAAAGAGAGGGAATGGGGTGGGGGTGAACTTCACCCAGTGAAGTGTACAGTTGGAGCAAGCTGAGACTCTTTCCACACAGGCATTCTTCTCCCCTCCTCTCCCGCCCTGCCTCCCCCAACTGTAAAGGGGAGCATCCAGATGCCACTATACCAAATCTGGGCCAATTCATCTGGCTCCCTTTCCCCCCTTTGTTCTGGAGAAAACACAAACCTCATTTTCTCCAAGGCCCAGGAGAAACTGTAGATGGAGTGTCCCTCTGGACTTTCCTCTGTAACAGCTAATCTTCGCACACCCTACTTTGTAGCCCTTTAGAGCAGAGTGGCTGGAAGCACAGGGGTTCTGTGCACAATGCACAGACATGACCTGGAGAAATTAGGTGAGCAGTGGGAGAGCAAGTGTAGGGCCATATTATTCATAAGGCTGGCTAGGCTGAAGCCTAGGGGCCCCACAGAGATTAGGGTCCCATCAATTTTTTCTGCTGAGATACACCCCCATATAAATTATGATTGATTCTCTTATCTAAGTTCTATTAATAAGATAATTAACTGCTTCCTTACTGAAGTGAAACAAATTGTCTTTTATATTAAAACAATTATCCACAAATTATATATTTTAATAAAAAAAATTATTCACTTCAAAATATTACAGTATTGAACAATTCTGCTCCCAAAATGTGCTTTCCAGAAGAGTTCTACTAGCACAGTACAAATATTTTTAAAATTGTGAATAGAATTCTTCAGGAGACCCTCAAAATGGATATAGGACTATGTACTGTGGTCTAGTACCTACCATACCAGGGTCAGGCTGTCAGCTGTAGTGAGGTAAAAGACTGAAATGCAGGAGGGGGTCCGAAATACTCAAAGGCCTAGGGGCCCAGCCATGGGTTAATACGGCCTTGAGTAAGTGGTGCGGGATATGCAGACGCCGTTCCCTTATTGCACCATTTGCTGTGGCCTCTATGGTGAGAAGCACAATTTTGTGCCCCTATCCAGAAGCAGCCCAAGCCACAGAAGGAAGTAAAGATACGGGGGTCTAGAATTGAGAGAGCTTCAGCTGGAAAAAAAACCCCTGGTTTTCTGTACATCAAGCAACGTGGGGAGAATTTTTCCAGGCTTTCATTTGTGGGGGAAGTAACCACAAGGGAATTTGTTGGAACTACAAAGTATCAGTGGGAAGTGCCTTCTCAATTAGGCAGAATGCCTCCCACGCCAGCTTCAGTCTGCTTACTGGGAACTGCACCATCCCACTGTGATAAGCGGATGACTTCCTTGCTGTTTGATGAAGGCATTGAGGAAGAGTGCCTGCTTTACATGAGGATAGTTTGGGTGGGTAGCCATGTTGGTCTACAGTAGAACAACAGGATTTGAGTTCAATGGCACCTTAGAGACCACCAAGATTTTCAGGGTGTATGTTTTCGAGAGTCAGAGTTTGAAAATCTTGTTGGTCTCTAAGGTGCCACTGAACTCAAATCCTACTTTGTGTGCAGAAGGCTCTGGATTCTCTCCAGGGCTTTTTTTCAGCGGGAATGCGGTGGAACGGAGTTCCGGAACCTCTTGAAAATAGTCACATGGCTGGTAGCCCCGCCCCCTGATCTCCAGACAGTTTAGCTTGCCCTCCGTACCAAGTGGCGTGGAGGGCAATCTCAACTCCCCTCTGTCTGGAGATCAGGGTGAGGGGCCACCGGCCATGTGACCATTTTCTCCGAGGGCAACCCACTGAGTTCTACCACCTCTTTTCCCTTAAAAAAAGCCCTGATTCTCTCATCCCTAACCTCAGCAACTCAATGTTCCCACAGGCATGTCATCTTTCAGGATGTCAGCTCCCTCCCTCTGATCTTTGAAAGTTGAAGGTCTTTTCTCTAGCGTTCCTTCAGGTGAAGGCAGGTGCATGAACACAATGGCAGCGCACCACCTGCCATTTCCCTGACTGAAGCTGAAGAGGTTTGGCTTCAGCTGTTGGAAAGATTTGGCACATCTTACTCTAATGACCTGGCCTCCTTTTGTCTTTGGAATCCATGGAGGAGAGGCCTCTCTGGAGTGACCAGAATAGATCCGGCAGTGATGTTGCATGCGTGGTGAGCGGTAACCCTTGGGCAGAGAGCTGGGGTGGCACAAGCGGTACAAGCCGGCTGGCAAACAGAAGGTACGGATTCAGCTCCTGCCCACTCCAAATTCAAAATCTGGTTTGGAAAGACCCTTCTCCACCCAAGGAAAAAGAGTCGCTGCCAGCCAGAGGAAAGAGCAGCATGTTTGAATGTTCCCAAAGCCTGACTCAGCACCAGCCAGTGGCACATATGTGCAAGTTGAACTTTGCCCCATCATTGCACTGGGTCTTTGTCATCCTTATTTCTGAGTCACGCAACAGAAGAACATTCATAAGCAATCGATTAGTTACAGAATCTTCTTTCTCTCTCACACACACTTCCTGCCTAACCCACTTAACCAACCTTTCAGGAAACAGACTGGATTTCCTCCACCACCACCACTCCTCCACCATTATTTAAATATTTATTACAGGCAGAATGATGGGCCATGTGACAAAAGAGACCCCCGCTCACTGACCCCTCTTTCAGTTTCACTTTTGGAGGGAAAAGAAGCTGTATCCTCTCTCTCTCTATTTGAATATTTAAACCCTCCCCCACTTTTTAACAGCTCCAACTCTGTTCCGGAACACACGATCAAAGTTCAACAGGTCAAAAATAAAAGTCACATAAATCCCTGTGTTTCAGTTGCTGTTTTTGCATATGTATTTTATCTTTGGTTTTAATGGTTTTTAAGATAGGTTTTGCTCACGTGTTTTTTTAATGTTAGCAGCCTTGGGGGCCTTGATGAGGGTAGAAAGGCAGGGTACACATTTTGTGAAGAAAAATAAACCATACATTGCATAAAAACAACAATAGGGCCCAGCAACAGGAGACCAGGGAAGCGCATACATGCGCACACAGCATCAGATTATCTAGATCCATTTCAAACCAGCTTCTGCCCTGGTTTGGGAAGTGCCTTGGTCACCCTGCTGGATGATCAATGGTGGGAGAGAGAGAGGGGCAGGGAACCCCATGGGGACTCCTCAGCCTTTTGGTCACATTCAGTGCCGTCAGCTATGCTTCCTCCTTGCCCAGTTGGCTAACATAAGGAAGCAAATGATCAACTCCTAATTGGCTGATCAGGAATAGCAACTACTGTCCTGGAATTGCTGCTTGAATCCCAAGCAGCAATGGGGGAAATGAAAAGGTTCCATCTTACACAGCATGCTGATTTAACTACTATAAGAAGATTGTCCAGAGATTGGAATTCGTGTGTCAACATGCTGATAATAATATTTGATTTATATACTGCCCTTCAGGACAACTTAATGCCCACTCAGAGCAGTTTACAAAGTATGTTATTATTACCCCACAACAATCACCCTGTGAGGTGGGTGGGGCTGAGAGAGCTCCAGAGAACTGTGACTCGCCCAAGGTCACCCAGCTGGCTTCAAGTGGAGGAATGGGGAATCAAACCTGGCTCTCCAGATTAGAGTCCTGTGCTCTTAACCACTACACCAAACTGGCTCTGATGATGCTGATGCTGTAGTTTTCCTTTTCAGAATTAAGTGAAACGATGGAGGTCCTGGAGTTGGGAAGTGGTAACGCAGTAGGCAATAAACTGAAGCCCAACCCAGACATGGCAGAGGAGCTCTTGGTCAATAGTATTGCAGCCTCTCAGAAACCAAGGATGCACCTTTGAATGAGAAAGTATGTGCCTGGGATTGGTATTTGTCAAATGCCTACTGCTGGAGGTGCAGCTTTCTGTTGGTGCATGGGCTACAGCGTTTCCTTGAGACACAGGTTCCAGCCCTGCTGCTCCGGGACTCTGATCACATCTAGGTTGGAGTCCTGCAGTGCAGTTGAAATGGGGTTGCCTCTTACCCAGTTCTTAATGGCTCACTTTAGTTCATTTTTACCCTTAGCCTTTCTCCCGGGCCGGGGGTGGAGGCCTAAAGCAACTTATATCATTATTCTCCCCATTTTATCCTCACAACAACCCTGTGAAGTAGGTGAGGCTGGAGAGTATGTGACAGGCCTAGAGTCACCCAGCATGCTTCTGTGGCTTTGACCCTGCATCTCTTGGATCCTCATCTGACATGCTAATTAACTGCTATACCACACTCTCTCTCTCATTTATGAAGTTCTAGCAATGATCTTTAAAGCCTAATCTGCTTCCACTTGAAACCTTCAGAAATGTCTCCCATCTTAAGAGGGAGGAAAGGTCTTTTCTTTCCTGGCACCTTAAGTGAAGAATGCCCTCAACAATATTATTTGCCTGGAGCCGAGCCGAGACTTTTCCTGTTTCTCCAGGCCAATTTTCTTTTCTTGCTGCAATCTGGCTTTTAATATTGCTAACATATACTGATTCTGTGTTTATTCATTGAAGGGCTTTCTAACATACCCCTCAACTATAATGGTTCTCAATCATCTTACATAAAAAAGTAAAACCATACTAACTAAAAACATTAAAACAACAAAAATTACTCTCACATAAATGGATTTATCTTGTTGCAGCTTTATGCATTTTCTCAGAAAGTTGCCTTGGCAAAGCCTCGGGCTATATACATTTTCATTAAATGAAAAATAAATATTAGGTGTTGCTACTGTCCCACTGTGAATCACTGGAAAATGTATGCAATTCTGAGAATGTAAAAACTTTTTCAGCTCAGACCAAAAATCTATCGAGCCCAGCATCCTGTTTCCAACATTGACCTGGCAGATCTCTAGGGGAATTCTAGCAGCGAGTATTGAGATGTATGCTGCCCCAAACATTCAGGTTCCACTGAGGAATTCACATTTGTTGGGGCCCTCTGAGTATATCTTCAAGAAGTTCAGAGTGGCAATTATATATTTCTTCAAGGTGTTCAATTTAATCCTAAAAGGCCCACAAGATGGTCAAGGCACAAGGCAGGGACTTTGCTCAAGGATGCTGACAGCTGAGTAGGGAAATTAACTCCAGCATCCCTACAGGAAGCATAATGCTCTTTTGCTCAAAGCATGAGGCCTCCCACTGTGACTGTCTGATATATACAAGGACATGCAACCAGGGCCCTGGTTGGAAGACACAGGAATAGGGGTTTTTTTCAGCGGGAACACAGTGGAACGGAGTTCTGGCACCCCTTAAAAATAGTCACATGGCCGGTAATCTCCCTTCTGTCTGGAGATCAGGGGGCAGGGCCACCGGCCATGTGACCATTTTCACTGAGGGCAATTTAAACTTTAAAAAACTCCCCCCTTGTTCCAGCTGACCCAAAGTGACATCATTGTGCGGTCTTGAGTTCCACCACTGAGTTCCACCACCTCTTTTCTCAGAAAAAAAGCCCTGCACAGGAATATGTGCTGGGCAGTAGAAAAGTCCCTGATGTTCTATGAATAAAACACATCCTTACTATTAGCACCAAGGCACTCAATTGTTGCCTAATTACTGTATTTCTAAAGTAGTTGGTCATTATTCAAGGAAATTGCTGCAAGAGTCCAGAAAGCAATAAATCACACACGCACCCCACATTTAATTTCCACCTCATAACTTTGGAAGTTGGCTTTTATCGATTTCACAGCAGCTTGGCTATTTTTGGCCCCAGCTAGCTTTTCACTCTCTTTCCATGCCATAGAATACCTTCAGGCATCGTTGTCTAGGCAAGGCTATATCAATTCTTTGCATTGCTAAACACACACTGTGCACTCCTGGCTGCAGCTTGAATGCTTCCCCCCAAGTGTCTGGGACAATTCTAGTAGTTATGGTCAGGCCACAAGGGACAACAGAGTTTGTCAGACACATACCTAGGATAGGAGAAAATAATAACATAATAATAATATTCAATATATATACCACCCTTCAGGACAACTTAATGCTCACTTAGAGAGGTTTACAAAGCATGTTATTACCATCCCCATAACAATCACCCTGTGAGGTGGGGTGGGGCTGAGAGCGCTCTGGAAGAACTGCGACTGACCCAAGGTCACTCAGCTGGCTTCAAATGGAGGAGTGGGGAATCAAACCTGGGTCTCTCCGCTCTTAACTACTACACCAAACATCTATTCTCCAGTTGTTACCAGGAAAAATAGAGCCACACATGTAAAATTCCTTCTATTTTGTAAATAGAGGGGAAGGACCTGTTTAGGTGGTGCTGAGATAGGGGACCAGAAGGCCCCCCACCATTTTCCTAATCTCACATTTTCTTTCACACTAGAGCATCCTAGCTCACATATTTATGAAGATGTGAGAAGTGCCTGCAGACTTCAACAGGGGTTTCTCTTGCATTGAAGCAATGGCCACCTGCAGACATCTTCATGGTAGCAGAGACTTTGAATGTGTTCTTCTACTTTTTTTCTACCATGAGACGACCGAGACAACAGCAGAATCCCAAAAGGGGCTTCCCTTGGGTACTTGCAACGTAAGCTTTACGTTACTACAAACACCCAATGTGCTGAGCCACTTTTCATCGGGTTTGTTGTCTAGTGAGAATTGGAAGAACTTCTATAGTGAAAGGACTGCAGTCTTTGGGCTTTGTGAGCAAGAGTATACCAATGAGGCACACCACTTTCCTTCTCTTTCAATGTACCAGCGTTCTTGCCCAAAGGACAGGTCACAGAGAAGCAGATGAAACCAGGGGAAACTTCAGGGACGGAGGCGTCAAGTGCCTGGCTTCCAGCCTCAAGCTTGGAGCAGTAAGTTTGATTGACTTTAACATTCTTCTTCTTCTGTGAAATGGAGGACTCTATGAACTCAAGTGAACTCTGGCTTGTGTTTGGGAATGTCATATCTTCCTTAACTGGCTCCTACCAAAGCTCTGATTTAATGAGCAGGTTTTCTAGGAATAAGCAGAATACAGCCAGGGCAGAAACCCAAAGGAACAAATTTCCTGGCTTGCCTTCAACTGCTGCCTCTAAAAACAAATGCATTCCCTTAAATTCACCTCCCTGGAAGAGTCAATGGGCTGTCGATAAAAGCAGCTTGCCAAGACACTGCCTGAAAAGAAAGCCAGAGATCTCTCGCATTTACAAAAGCATCCTACTAAACATGCGTCCAAGAAGAATGAGCTGAGCAGGAGAGAAGCAGGAATTTGTCAAGCTTCTTTGGCATCAGCATCTGGGCAGGCCAGCTCTAGGAGGACTCGATTCCAAAGTGGCTGATGACGTTTTTGCCATGATAAATTAAACTCCCCAAGGTTCTGTTGATGGTTATTCTGGTCAACAAAGCAAAGAATATTCTACTGAAATGCATTTATCACTTCTGGCTAAAAACAGTAAAAGATAAAAGTTAGTGTAGACTAACTGAAGACCTTTGAGCAGGAAGGGGAGTTTAACTAAGTTGCAGACTAAAGTGAATTAATGCTAATTCTTTCCAGGCAACTCCAGGGGCAGAGGCTGTAGAGGAACGTGCATGCTCCCTAAGAGAATTCTCAGCACCCTTGCCAAACTACAAATTCCAACATTTTACAGGGGAAGCCATGGCACAAAATTAGTCTATGTTTGTATGGCCAATCTGCCCTTTCCTTTGTCAAAATACATCACAGGGGTTAACTCTGAGTCTGCACCCTTCCCATTACAACACTCAACATTATCCAGGCAGACATGGAGAGCGAGGTAAGAATTTAATTCATTCTCACAGGAATAAGCAACCCCCCCCCCCGAAACAATTCCTTGAAATGCTCCAATGGCACCCTGCCAGTAAAACCAGTTCCTTTCCAAGCATTGTCAGTGTTCCTGCAGTGCAAGGGGGGAATGAGGTGTAGGGTAGCAGGGAGTGCATTGCCGGAGTAATTCAGGAGAATGTAAGAGTCCTGCTGGATCTGACTGGTGACATACTTAGTCCAGCATCCTGTTTCCCACAGTGGCTAAACCTGTTGGCCCTCCAAACAGGGCACAGAGGCCAAGGCCTTCCCCTTGATGATGCCTCTAAGCAGGGAGGTTCTCTAGGGTCACCTTGGCTAGTAGACACTGATGCACCTTTCCTCCATGAATCTAGTTCCATCTATGTCCATGGCGAACACTACATCCACCAGCACTTGCTTCCACACACTGAGCAGAGAAGCATTTCCAATAGTCTGTCCTCCGTCTACTGCCCATCGACTTCATTGGGTGCCCCCCCAGCCTGAATCAAATCCCCCTTCCAGGATGCATCTGGATTGGGCTTCTCATTTTGGAGGCCTAATTATGTGTGTGACATTCCAGTGCGATATATAGCTTATCCCTGAAAACACATGGAATTGGGAAGAACTCTGAAAACTTCCCTTTCATACACACTCAATATTGCCAGAGACCCCCCCTTGATGCATTTCACTCTCTCAGATCTCTTTTACCCACAGGTCATCAAGACAGGGATCTCTCTCAAGGAACATAGTGCATGTGTTGTACAAATACCTCCATTCCAAGAACAGCTTCAAAGTGGAACATTGAGGTTCACATAGGACCTTGCCACACAAAGTCTGTTTCATGACAGGCCACTAGGACGAGGACAGCAAAATCTAGTCCCATACGTGACAGAACAACGATTCACCCGCCTGCACCAGGCTCAGGGGTGGGGGTGGGAGACACAGCAGCCTCCAATCGACTTGTGCTTGCAGGCTGCACAGAATTTTACTGGTATATAAAATGGCCCGTGGAAGTTGCAGGGCCTCATTAAGGAAGGGCTGGTCCCAAGCAAGTATGTAGCAAGGACAACTCAACCACACCACGAGAAAAGCAGTATGTTAAAATAGTTTACATTCCTCTGAAATCCTTTACACAAAAACTCTGCCAAAGATTTCCCATGTATTCCTCCAAATAAGCCCTTGAGAGATGCTAAAGAACAGGCTCCCCCCCCTCCTCGCTCTGCAAACTCCCACCCATAACAGATGTGCATACAACCTCAGGTTAAAATAATACACACAGAGAGAGAGAGAGAGAATACACACATCCAAATCCTAAAGACTACAGCGGTATAAATACAAGCAGCTGGTAGGTCTGGGGTTTGCACAGACTACTCATGCCTTCAAAAATAAATCAAAACAGAATGAGGCTGGACGAAGAGAGAGGAGGTTTGTTCAGGTGGGGAAATTGCCTCCAAGGTGCCCTGGAGTTCGGCAGCCTTTCCTCCAGGCAAATCTACCAGCAGTTGGTGCCCCTAACCTCCACCACACAGAAAAATAATTCTGAACAGAAAGCAAAATGTCTCTCTCAAATTTTCTGAATTTTGCTGCAGTCGTAGCTTTTCCTGATAACGGGGTTCAAATGAGTGGCTTTCGTATTAGTGGCTTTTTAAAAGCGTGAAAAGATATACCCGCAGGTCCTCCAAATCACTAATACCAGCTCCCCTACTATTCTGTCCCCCACCTCACCCCTTTTTCATCACCACTGGTGTCCAATACTTAGCTCTAGGTTTACAAGAGATTTCTCTCTCCTCTTAAAATTAAATGCAGAATCTTAATCCTTTGAAAAAAAGACTCTGATAACAGGATTGTGGGATGTTACTACGGGTTCATTAATGGGCTTCGTGTTCCCACAGCCTCTCAGGAGAAAGCAGCAAGAGTTTGCTTTGCATCTCTGTCACTGCTCATGATCTGAATGACTGCTTCCCTCCGCCTCTGTGCAAACATTCGTCTCAGCAGCTGGTGGCAGAACGCAGCCAACGGCGAGAATACTGTCCGTGTCGACTGGCGGGACCAGCGTCAGTGACTCCACACTCAGGGCATCGGTGGTGTCGGTGGAGATGAGGGAGATTGTGGGCTGCTGAGCAGGAATCAAGCTGGGAGATAAGTTTGCCGTTTCCACGTCGGCGTTCCTTCCAGAGTTCTTGCTGGGTCTCGAGAGAGATACGGAAGTGTCATCTGCTACTGCCCACAGACCGAAGGACGGCATCTGAGGGTGCTCCAGAGCTGCTGGGTCATCTGTTAACGTGGAAAAACAAAAGAAACATCATTACACACTTAAAACAGCACCAGAGTTGGAACACTTTACAATACCACAATCAGGAAAAGTGAAACTTTAAAAATAGGACTTCCAACATGGATGATTTGGGTTCAAAACTTAAGTCCGGACAGTCTCATGTTACTGTCTCTCAGCCTCAGTTACCCAAAGTGAAGCAGAAAGGGGGAAAGCAGGAACCCAAGGATGGCTGAAAAACTCTTTCCTGAGGAGTGCTAGAAGGGCCATGAGATGGAGCAACATGGCAAGATAACAGTCCAGTGTTGCTTGCAACTAGTTAGGGGGTGGGGGTGGGAGGGGTTACAGAAACAGAGAATACAAAATGGAGCAAGCCAAGCATTACTATCTGGGAAGCCTCAAATACCAGCCAGTTGGGATCACTTCCTCTTTACTAGTGGTGATCAGGCAGCCACTTATTTGGGGGTGGGCGGCTGTTACATGACCTGTTCAATATATATTCGCAAGAACAGGCTATTTGCCACCATCAGAATCTACCTCCCAGCAGGTGAGGGATCAGCTGGGAGTCTGATTCTGATATCCCGTTACGAAAATCTAACTCTATCCGGTGTGTGCGTGCGTGTGCGTGTGTGTCAGAAGCCCATTCCCAACTGATAAGCTGGAAGTCCAGTTCTCCTGATCTCCCACCATGGAAATTTTGTTGCTTCCCAGCCTTGCTGAAATGCAACATACTGGGTGTGCATGTGAGTGATCAGACAACTGATTTCCCTTTTACTCTCCCTACCCCAAGTTTGTCAACCTGGGTTAAAAAGAAAAGGAGAGAAATGAACTCTTTCTCCCTTCTCTTTTACAATGCAAAGATTAAAAGCACTGCATCTGAAAGGGAAGGGAGGGGAAAGAAACAAGCTCTTTCCCCACTTGTAGTGTAGCTATTTTGCTGAGGAGTGGTGGAGGATAAGAATCTAACTCCCAGCTGATCCCAAGTGGGCTTCTGTCTGACATGCAGTGTTGAGCAAAGTAAGTTCGTCTGCTGAACACTGACTGCTGAAAAATTCATGGCATCCCTACCACTGACCAATATCAAGACGGACTACAAGAAGAGAGGGATTTTAGTTGTGAAGAAAGGCATTTCAATAGAATGTGTATGCATGTGCAAAATATTTGTTTTGCAGCACAGTCTTTTGAAGTGTAGGATTCTCAGTTTGCCTTGGCAAGAGACTTAAAGGCGTAGCCATGAGCATATCACTCCACAGATCTCTAAATGTATGAAATTTATTTGCCAATATTGTCAGGCACTGTGACCGATTCTAACATTGCAGAAAGCCCAGCGTCAAGATCCTGGTAAAGAAGAGATTGAAGTCTCTGGTCATTCTGGAAAGGCTAGCTGAAACCTGATTACTTGCAAGTGGGAAAGCCTGTTAGACCCACTGGCTGAGGGTTCAGGTGTGAACTGCATTCTGGGCCCTTCTGGTTTTGACATGTATTGTACCTATATGCCTGGATTCATCACAAGAGTTGGGTTGTTTTCAGCTGGGCCCCAACCGCATGGCAGACATCGGGGTCCACAGGAAACAGAAGCATGGCAGAAAGCCAGGAGATTCTTCCTGAAGAATCCAATTTTCAAGTGTCTGTATCCAATTCAGGGTTCATTCCCAATACAGACTTGACAAATGCTTTTGCCAATTCCTCCGCATGCTCCCTGCCATTCTCCTTTCTGTTCTGGCTCCTAAAGTTTCCTGAAGACTTAACTGACCACTGTTTTATATGTACAGAAAATTGAACAACACGAAACCTTCTACGCACATTGTAGTTTCCCACCTTGACTAGGGAAAGAGATGGACCTCGACAGCTGCCAGACCCTGCACCTGCTGAATGCTCTCCCACTTGAGATTTGCCAAATCTAAAAACTCAGGACTGTTCAAAACTCGGTACAGTTACCCCCCCCCCCCTTCTTTTTAGGCTGGTGGGTAAAGTTACTACATTTTCTGCATTGTTTGATTTACATGTCATTAGTTTGGTACCTTAGAGTGACGTTTTGATTTTCATGCGCTTGGCCTAGAGAATTCTGTGGGGAACAGGAGATGTATTCAATGCTGCTCTGAGAAAATTCGCTGTTATATAGGGTGCACTGGGTCAGAACCCCAGAGAGAGTTCATGATAGTTTGCAGCCTAAGTCTCCAGCTTTCCTAACCAACAGGACCTTCCTGCCTTACAGGCACTTCTGGGAACACGGCCTGGGTGCAAAAGAGGCAGATTTCACAGGAGCAGAGAGAGTTTTGCCTATCTAGAATCAGGAAGGAACCAGATTAGGAAGATCTGAATGTGTGTGTTTACTAGACAAGAGAAATATCAGCAGGAAATCTTTCCTAGACGGAAACATGCTTTTTCATTAGCTTCTCTTCCTTTTTATCTTAAGGATCCTATTCACATGAGAATCTCGAAGGAAGAGCGATTTTGTGCTCTGTGAAATTTGAAAGCTTATAATGATAAACATACTACTGGCTCATTATCTTTGGAAATACAAAAAAAATTGGTAAAGGAGTCAGTGTAACTCATTACAGACTGCTCTTTGCCCAAAAGGTTGAGGGGAGCCTGCACGGGCCTCTCTTTTCAATCACAACCACCCTGCGAAGTAGAGTTTGGAACAGACCCACAGTTAAGCCTGTCTCCTGGCTGAACGGGAGATCTGAACATAGGTCTCCTAGGTCCAATGTGCCCTTCTGTACTATCCCGCATTGGCTAAACGTGAATGGATGGTTAACGGAAGGACTGCCTCCTCTGCTATAACCCATCTGCTGATTCAAATACTCAGATCAGCTTCGGCTGATGGTGTGCTCTACCCAACAGATGCAGTCTTCCTCTGCAAGGTTTTCAACTCTTTGGAAGAGACTCTCTCCTGAGGATTGGATGGGTCGTTCTTTCTGTTTTTAGGCAGCCATGTAGATCTTTGAGATCTTTTGGAAGAAAGGGATGATACCAATTGGGGGGGGGGGATTGAAGTAATGGTGACTGCTATAATGCTGAGGTTGTTTCAATATATACATGTACACACACATCTCTATATTTAAATAGCAATATAAATATTGTATTTTTAAAGTAATCTGTTTGTCAGCTACCTGTAACAGAGAGACAGGAGATAAGTTAAAAATAAACCGCTTGCATTTATAGGGCGCTTTATGCATCATGTCCAAGGACCCCTTTGTGCAGAGAAGGGTTGAGGCTGAGAGAGAGTGGCTTGCCCAAGGATACCCAGCAAGTTTATGTCAACAGGAGCTTTGAACCCTGATCTTCCAGGCCAGGCACTTGTCATTTCATCCTGATGTCACGGTCACTTGGGGGTTTCATGGCAGGAATGAGCAGACAATTATTTGAGGTCTCAATGGATATTTTTAGCACACTTGCAAGGGCCCTTTGGAATAAATCCTACGCAAGACCAAGGCTAGAAAATTTCTAGCTGGGAAGGCTGGCTCATCCTTCTCTCTCTCTCTCTCTCTCTCTCTCTAGCATCTACTAACCACAGAAAGTGACCTGCAGTATGAGATAGCTGCAGAACCCCCCACAAGGCACAACTGACTTTTTGCACTTTGGCTAGAGGCAGAACCCTCTGGGATTTCAATTCATCCAATCAATGCAAAAGCGATGCAAAAAGCTTCACAAGGCAAAGAAATATTAAGCACAAAAAAAAGGAGAAAAGTGGGGGGGGGGGAACAGATGATATGTGGTGAGAAAAATGAGGAGCTGTGGGGGAAGAATGGATGAGGAGGTAGTTTTTTACTGGGGGAACCTCAACTTTGGTGGATGCACTGTAAAGGGGGAAGGGGTCAATTTTCTCCTCGAAGACCAGGCAGGGAGGTGGAGCCAGAAAGCCACAGGTGCTGGTGATGCTGCTGAGACAGGCCACAAAGGTTACCCTGGTTTCCTTGACCTTTCCAGGCTGACAACACTGGGAAGAGGAGTTTGATCTGTGTCAGAGAAGAGAATGGGGATGCCTGACGGGGTGTGTGTGCGTGTACTAGTTCCCAAGGAAGGATGCATAAGAAATTCCAGGCTGAAAGCTTTCTGTCCATTTGAGCTTTTGTGAAACCTTGAAAAGGGGTGGAAGGAGGAGGGCTGGATAGACTAACAAGCTGTACTCACGGAAGCATGAATTAATCCAACCAGAACAAAGTCAAGATAACATACATATATATTTAGTATAAATCAAGATGAGTAGTCGTGTTAGTCTATCTGGAATGTGATTCTTGAGTCACCGCTCACTTCTTCAGATATTTATTATCATTAGCTTCAACAGCAAACCTCCCAATCTGCTTGAGACCTTGGAGAAGTGGGAGGGAGCAACCTAGGCAACCTGATTCTGCGTATGGCAGATTTTTGCGCTTAGTTCTAGGGAGAAGGAAGGATATAAAACTAGAGCAGTAAAGCAAGATCAGCGGTGCAAGTTGTGTGCCATGAAACTAACCATGCTCTGAGCTGAGTGTGGGATCTGCACCCTCTCAGGCTAACTATCCACATTTCAGTATCCTGACAGGGAATGGGTCAGGCCTCAGACAGACAACGTGCCAGGAGTTCCTGGAACTCCCTGGGAGTTTCTTTTTCTTTACAATTGTGAAGGGACCCATACCAGTACCTGGACATTTCCCCCACCTGGCAAATCTCCCCGGGGCTATTTCAGATCCAGAAAACTGCAATGGGGATGGGCTTTACACTTCCCTCCCCTCACAGTTCTGATCCAAATCAAGCCCCCGCATGAGGATTCCAACAGGCCTCTGTTCAGAAGAGGCCACACACACAACGCTTGGGCGGGGGGGGGGGGGGAACCCAGCCTTCCATTTTTCTTTCAAGCTCCTGGACTGTCCAGCCCTGGAGCCACACAGGTTCGTGCTTTCCAGTGTGCCATTCCAATGGATTCTCCCTTGAGGCCTTGCCCAGGAGCATCATCTCCAGAGCTCTCTTCAGCAGAGCCACAAGGTTCATCCATGCTGCCCTTGAACCTTAGATTAGAATCAGCCCTTCAAAATGCTCCCAGTCGTAATTCTCTTCTGTTAAGTACTAGAGAAACAGAGACAGGCAAGTTCGTCCTGCCTGAGCCTGATCTGATTAGAGAGAGTTAAAATGACACACTTAGTGCTGAGAACATTGAATGAAATGGGGAGGGGAGAGGAGAAAGAGTCATCTCTTTCTGGGAATTTCATGAATGAATGAAAGAGATGCCTGCTAAAAATGAGAATCCCACGTCACACCATTCATATATTAAACATGGCAGAGGCCATTTCCTGGCAGATCTACATACTGTTCTTTTTCTTTTCAACTCAAGTAGAGGAAATTAGCTAAGGTAAGAGACAACAGTAATACCTTCCTCTTGCAATGTGTCATTTCTATGTATAAGAGTTTGATAGAATGTATTTTGCTTTCCTGGAAGATTTGTTTCACTCTCTTTTTAAAAAAATTGAACTATCATCATCATTCCTTAGTTTCAGGTGGGTAGCCATGTTGGCCTGCAGTAGAAAAGTAAGATTAGAGTCTAGTAGCTCCTTAAAGATGTTAAAAATTTTCAGAGCATCGGTTTTCAAGAGTCTTAGCTCCGTTTGTCAGATATGGGAAGAGAGCTTTGACTCTCAAAAGCTTATATTGTAGAAATCCTATCGGTCTTTAAGGTGCTTTTGGACTCAAATCTTGCTCATTATTCCTAAATATCTCTGCACACTGGAGCAATTGGGGAAGCTGGCAAACAAAAAAAAATTAGTTTAAAAGGAATACAGGGGAAAAAGTGTCTCAAATCCACACAAGGACTAGCTACAAATGAGGCTGGTTGGCTTTCCATGCAGACAAGTGCAGTTTGGGGCAGCTTTGTAGACAGCAGATTTGCAAACAGAAAGAGTAAATAAATTGACCATAAGACTCATAGCAAATGCCTTTTAAAAGAACAACAAAATATAAAAACAGTTAACACAATTGTGAACAGTAAGCACAGGCTTCAACTTAAAGGCTTCATGCACTGAACCAGTGAGCTCCATTTCAAATTCCTAGTCTTATTGCATTGCTTATTACACATCTCATTCTCTTGATTGCATTGATTTACATTGTTGCAAACCCCCTGCAGTCTCAGTAAGAAAGGCGTACTATAAATAGCATGAATATAAAAGTAATTAAATAAAATGTCTGAATGGCTGTCTGAAGGCTAACACCAGATCTCTAACAGCTATAGGTGGCTTCACCACAGTGGGCAAAAACAAAATCACAAAGAAAAAAAAATCCACAAGACAGGCAGGCAACCAAGGCTAAGTAACATTTCTTGCAACCCCAGGAAGAAGCTCCCCCAAATAAGACATTTAAAAGAATACCGGCCCGGCCCATAACAGCAACGTCTGAGAATGTTTGAATCTTGTGGAAGGAAAAAAAGGGAGTTCAGGCAGGATGCTGGGTTGCTATACAGGTGGAACAAAAGCATGGTGGCAACAGCCACCTCGAGCAGGCAACAGGGACGGCTGGAGTGGGCTCTGGCTTGTTTCCCTCCGTAAACCTGCTTCTCTACCCCTGCCACCACTATACTGGGTGTGGAGGAGCAGAAGGCCAGACAGGCAGGGGAAAACAGCAGGCAGGTGAACAGGCAAGGGAGAATGACAGAGAAACAAAACCCAATGGATATGGAAGTGAGGCGGTGACGGATGCTCCAGGCAGGGTGGGATTTCCCTCTCCCCCTGGGAGAATCTGAGGGCATCTCCTTATCCGCCAGTGCCAGATCACAACTCTTATTTTATTTTTACTTCATTTATGCCCCATCTTTCTCCTCAATGGGGACCCAAAGCAGCTTACATCATTTTTCACTTCTGCATTTTATCTCACAACAACCCTATGAGGTTGGTTAGGCTGAGAGGGTGTGACTGGCCCAAGGCCACCCAGCAAGCTTCCATGGTCCAGTGGGGATTTGATCCTAGGTCTCCCAGATCCTAGTCCAGCACTCTAACCACACCACCACAATGGCTCTGTCTCCCATTCCATGTGCCAAAGGGCAAGGAAGCTTCTGGTGCCAGATGAATTCCGCACGCAGGAAGAGCAATCGTTGTTTTCAGCGGGAGTGGCAAAAGAGAGGTTGGGAAAAGCCAAGGGAAGAAGGCCAGCCTGTGACAGCATGGCGCCCGCATACAGCAAAATTCTCCTCCCTAGGGGGTGGGTCCAGAGGGCCCATGATGCAGAATCCTTGCCCAAAAGCTAAGCAGTTCTGGGAAGCATGCCTGGATGGGAGAGCTCTTGGATCCCTCTGCATGCCCCCCCACCCTTCTAGTTGTAGCATGAGCTGAACCAAGATTTCTCAAAAGATGCAAAGAAGTGGTACCCCCAAGGGTCCTGCCATGCCAGTTAACTTGTTTCTGTGGGCACAGAAGAAGATGATGGCAATGCTCAGTTGACAGTTGCAATCTTGGGGTGGGGGCACAAATAGAACACACGTGGAGAGACCTGCCTGAAGGGGTTTGGCAAGGGTGGTCGCTGCTGCAGCGGCTGTCGGAACGCTTAAACCCAGTGTCCGCCATGACTGTCAGCCTCCGAGACACTAAATGCCTGTCGCCGTCCTTTCCTGCCAGTGCCAGACTTTACTAGAGGGAAACACAGCGAGACAGATCACGTGAAGCCTTTAGACCATGGGGAGAGGTGGGGGGGCAGGGTGGGTAGGGACAGGAAGGAGACAGGAAGGACAACAAGTTAGATTCACAACAAACAACAACGTGGTCATTCGCCAGAGCATCCTGGTGTGTGACTTCACCCCTATCCCCCCGCGCCTGGAAGCCTGAACAGATTGTGAAGAAGCCGTCTCACAGGGGGCACCCCCCCTTTTTCTTGAGAACAAGAAAATTGACTCGGCTGCCTGATGTGCCCACCCCTAGTGCCAGCTAAGCGCCAAAAGACAGAGCGGCAGGCAAGATGCGCAAGGGCAGGACTGAGCATTGACTCTGTGACCTGCTTTAAAAATGAAGCGAGAGCAATCATTTACACATTTCTGGTTGGTTAGCAATATTCCAGTCCCACTTAGTGGTAATAAATTGCACAGGCAGGCTGCATCTCCTCCCCAAAGCTGGACATAAATCAGAACATAGGATAAATCTACCCCGTTAGATAGGAAGGCTGAAATACTGCACTTGGAATCCAGTCAAACCTAACTGCAGCATTTTTTTTTTAAAAAGGACTCAGTGGTGAACAGTCAACTTGGGGGTAGAGAAGCTGCAAAGTTCAGTATGCATGCATGTGTGCATGTGCACACCCATAAAAACACCACTCAAAGTTTTGAGGAGGGGGAGTATTTTGGTGGCCTCCTTCACGGTGCAATGACACATGTGCTATTTTAGCCATTAAGGAAAAGCAAGTACCGTGTTGTTGTTTTTCCCTGCTACAAAATCTCAGGGCTTGAATCTAAAGAAACATGTAACCAAGTCCATGTGCCATAGAGGATGTTTCTCAAACAACCACCTCCTTTGTGTGGTCATAACAATATTGCAGCTCTCTTTTGAAACTCAAGAGGAACTTTCAAAAGCAGATTACAGTAGGGTACCTCCAGTGCCCTTTGGTGAACCCAAGCCTGGTTGGACCCTACCCTGGTGCTTTGAGATTCAGAAACACATCACACACACATCACGCATCACACATCACACACACACACAGGATGACAATGTGCCGATGCTAGGTTTGCTGTGGGATACGAGCCGGGAGGTGAAGTATGGCTATACTGCAACAATGGCATGCCCCCAAGGAGCAGAAAGTCAGCTCTACAGGTATCCAGTGTCCATGTGTGCGGAGGGAGGGATTTAAACAGGAGATACAGCAGGAGGGAAGCAGGTGGCAGTCCCCTCCCCTCCCCAAACTGCTTGCTCTTATTGGTTTCCTTCTGAGATTAGCTGGGAGAAATCACTCAGGGAGAAGTCTTAGAAGAATCTGGCACTCTCGGAATCCATTCGTCTGCATTTCATACAGGTACTTTCCATACAATGCAATTTCTCTTCTCAATCACCCTAGCAACCTCATCATTTTGAAACCCATGAGGCTGAGAAACAGCAGCTCGGTGCAGGTGACCCGCAGCCAAGCAGAACATGAACTCGGGGCATTGACATTCAAACCCAGTACTATATGCTCTGCATCTCACTCCGCAAGGGACCAGGCTCCCCAGCCCTCATCCGGAAGGTCAGCCTCTAAATGCCTAGGTTTTAAAAGATGGCAAAACGCAGCTGAGCAGGAAGGGCAACAGGCTATGCTTGTGATATGTAGTTGTTCTGAACACCTGGTATGGACTGAGCATCTTACATTGTAAATGGACGCACTAATTAAATAAGCAAAGGTATCAGTATCTTTAAGAAACAAGCAATGCTTTTGACTAATGCACAATCTGTAGCAGCAGTTAGAAATTCATTCTCCCTTGAGTCTGTTAATGCTGAATGAGGTGGCAGAATTCTGCAACATGTCACTTGTGAAGACAGAAGGAGGTGAAGAGGGTATATTGCAAGTAGGAGCACTTATTTGTGAGAGTTTTGCAGTAACAAAAATTCCAGCTGGATTCACAATAGGATTTGCTTGTTTTGCAAAGGGGGGCCCATGTATTGTTTCACCTGCACAGCACCTTGTGTTAGGCAGAAATTTTGTGGCTTCCCTGGAGAGTGGGAGATGGCTTAACCTGCAAATGAAGCAATTCCATCAATTCAGCAACCTCCTTCCTGTAGCGCACCAGAGGCCAAAGGACTCTACAGTAAACCTGAGATTACGAATCATGATGGAGAGAGGAGACCAGGATTGTACTTTGGACGGAATGAAAGTGCTAATAAAATCCTTTTCAAGTTTGCAGTCAAGGACACCTCTGGCATTTTAGGGATTTTCCTAACTTCTAATACAAAAATTCGCTTCTGCTTTTCGCGTTTATGAAGCCCATTCATTACCAGTTCTCTGAAGTGAGGACAGTTTGCATGATACAGTGGAGGGAAACTCATGGACTGCACATTGCTGCCCATGGCCTGGAGCCAACAGCTGGAAAAGAGCTTAAAAAGTCAGTTCTCCCCAGCAGAGAAAGTCCCCTCCTCCCACTGCCCCCTTAAAATATCCCCAACAAAAAAGCCAACCGAACCTTTAAAAAAGTAACAGATACAGTTTTGTCATGCCTATTAAATTAAAAAAGGAAAAATTAACACTACAGAACCAAGGGAGTTTCAAATAACTTGTGCAATTACATATCTACAAACCCTGTTACTTTAAAGCATGGAATAGTATTTACTCCAAAGCAAGAACAGGGTTTTTTTACAGGTATACCATCAAAAATAAAAGAGGAGGTAGTCTTAAATCTGTATACAAGTGACAGTTATGTCCAATAAAACTTTTCTTTGTGTATATAACATGAGGGGTGTGTTTGCATCTTACATTCAAGGTCACCTTTCTTTCAAGTAAATACGGTATATTCCCAAGTATCATAAGCATTGTATTGTCGAAGGCTTTCACGGCCGGAGAACGATGGTTGTTGTGGGTTTTCCGGGCTGTATTGCCGTGGTCTTGGCATTGTAGTTCCTGACGTTTCGCCAGCAGCTGTGGCTGGCATCTTCAGAGGTGTAGCACCAAAAGACAGAGATCTCTCAGTGATCAGTGATCTCTCAGTATCATAAGCATTCCTTTTACAAGCAACATCTGTCACCAAAACTATTCCATCCAAGTTAATACTTTACCTGGGCGTCTGGTTTTACAGAGAACTTGAAATGATCCCTTGTGGACTGGGAAGTTAGTCCAGAGTGGGAGGTGGGGAGCAGCCATTCTTTTGATGAACTGGGATTTTTGCAAAGGATATGATCTTGATGAATCTCCGCTTGATTTGGCAAGATGCTTCTGACGTACTTCAACAGGAACACTTTCTTGGGATCACTCAACAGAAGTTTAACTAAGCTTTAACGGGTACAAAATCCTGACCGTATTTATACACTTTGCGCACACTGCTGGACAGGGAAGTCAAGCAGGCAAGGATATATTCAACTCCAATTAAGGGGCTGCAATTTTCACCTCCAAGAGCTCAGCAAGAACCTGCATCAAGAACCTCAGGCCCAGTGAAGCCGGCAGATCCACAATCCAGTTTGGAAAACTGGCTTCCAAGTAATGGCGGTGTAATGTAGCAGCAAACCAACAATTTGTATCTCTCCATCATGCTACCTCCACAGTTGTTGGTGGTTTGGTTAATAGAGCAGCCGGCTGACTTTCTCGTTGAAGAACAGTATGTGAGGGGCCCCTGTGCAAACAGAACCATGGGAGGTGGGATATTTTCCCTGGGCCATTTTCCTGCCCTAAAACAGCCCCACAGAGCAGTTTTAAACTGGGGAAATGGCAATGGAGGGCAACCCACCATTGCTATCTACGGTTTTAGGTGGGGGGGGGACATTGAGAACATTCTTAGCATCACATATGAATTCATTTCATTTCTGAATTCACTTTATCACCAGTAGGTACTCAGAGTGGCTTACATCTTTCTCCTTTCCATTTTATTTTTGCAACAAACCTGAAAGATGGGCTAGACTATGAGTGTGTGACTGGCCCAAGGCTATCTAGCAAGTAGGGATTCAAAGTGGAAACTCCCAGATTCTAGTCCACCACTGTAACTGCTACACCATGCTGGCTTTCTGGGTGGATCAATTTATAAATTGATCACATGTTTCATTGGTAGCTTGACCTATAACAGACAGTAAATTTTAATAGAAACATGTTGGGAACTTTTTCAAAAAAAGCTAATTCAGGGGGCGGGCTGCAATTGACTAGGAATATTAATACACAACTGGGGGAGTTTTTATGGGCTGCTCTTGGTAGACTGTATCACTCCAAACCCTTACTTGTTGTCTGAAAGACAGTCCATGCATGGGTAAAAACCAACGTGGTATTTGTAGAAACAGGTGCAGCCACATCAAACCTACATCCAAAACCAAAGGATTCAGAATATGAATACAGAAAAAGTTACCTTCTTTGGGGGAATGTTTGAAGAAAAGTCAGTAGCCTAGCACTGACAGTTTGTGGATGGAGCTAGGCCTGCATTTGGTTGTACAGACCTGTGCTTTCCCAGAGTTCATCGTAACCACAAAACACAGGCATTATAAAGAACTCCATTTAAAGCATCTGTGGCAGAAAAAAGCCAGACACAAAAGACTGCCTGGAAAAGCTCCCCTGGGAATTTCCTGGAGTTGCCATCTCCCAAGTGACACACCTTCTCAGGGGAGGATGAGAAACCAAACTCTCTGCAGCAGGGCTTTCTTCTAGAATCATACACTGTCAGAAGGCATTTCCAAGCATGGAGAGGGTGAATTATCTAGATCGTCACCGAGGGTCAGCAGCAGGCCCCAGGATCCCCTCGAACATTTGTCTCCTCAAGAGATTAATTTCAGCTAGCATTTGACCAGAAGCCTTCCTTCAAAAGTGGGAACACGGGAAATGTTGGAGAGAACCTCAGAACGTACGTAGAATGCCTTTCCTTTACTACTGCCAGCCACTGCATATCTGAGACTCTAGGGACAGGATTCCAAACCAGAGAATGAGAATTCTGGAACAGACTCAGACCTGGCAGCTCAGAAAACAGCTAAAGCACTACAACATCGAATTTAGGAAATTTGTTGCAAGCTTCGTATTGTATATACTTCAGATTCACAAATGGCAGAACCTGGAGACAAATTTAGTGGCCCCAATTCTGCATGAATGCCAAATGGATTCACCCAGATGACCTTAGGTGCCCATCCTAGAATGCCCACAGAGTGAATGAGATATGTAGCATCAAGAAAAATGAAGAAAGCCTGTGAACTTACAGTTCAGTTCAAGTGGTTTCTATAAAAGCCAGCCTCTTGAGTCCCCAGGGTGGCAAGAGATAAATCAAGGACTCCGTACCTGATGGGCTCTGGACCACTGAAGGCGTGGACGTGGAGCTGGCAGCAGCTGAGTCACAGTGCCCGGTGCTCCCGCTAGACGGAGGAGATGGTGAAGAAAGTGGAGAGGAGCCATGCTGGTTGGTGCACTGAGCAACAGCAAAACCTGCCAGCAAACAAAGCAAAAGGGGGGGGGCAGATTACTGACAATGCAAAAGCACCCCCACACAGAAGAGAGAAACATGGCTACTCTAGCCAAACAACATTTGCCAGCTGGAACAGCAAAAGCCCAGCTCACATGGGCAAAAGAACAAGGGAAAACACACACTCACACCATGTCAAAGCTCAGTTAATTACATTAGGGGTGCAGAACTGACAAAAAACCACAAGGCTTTGATCACAGTGGTTTCCAAAACTGCCTTCTTTGGAGAAAGCTTCTGTTGCCAAGTAGGCCCCCTCCCCTGCTTTAAGGCCTGCCATGAACTGTGTTAAAGTTTCCTGCGTTACTGTTTCACTGCTGCACAAAGACTGCTTTGCACGTGTGTGCTCTGATACACGTGTCAGTTTCCTGCCTGCGTGTCAATTACCCTGCTGCTGTAATAGACTGTGTAGTTACTGACTCCATGTTTGGTTAACTGCACAAAAGGACTCTCTTTCTGGGCAGCTCTGCCCTGACCTGTATCTGGAATTCCCAGTGTGTGTTTGGACTCTGTTACAAATGTGCCCCGTGCCTACATTGCCATCTGCCACGGACCGTGCCTGTTCCCTGCTTTGGACTGTGTTTTAAAGTGTTGTTCCCGCTGCCTCCATGGAAGCCTGCCTCATATGGGCCCAAGCCGCTGCTAGCAGCCGGGCGCCTGCCGGGGAAACCTCCAACGAGCCTGGCTAGGCGCTCCCTGGTCAGTTCCCGCCTGGAGCCTCCCGCGGGCCGGTCCCCGAGCTTGCCCTCGCTACCGGGCAGCCTGCTATCCAGCCCCAGCTATGCCCAGCCGGCATCCATGTTCTCAGGCACCCAGAAGACCCAGGGAAGAAGACTGCTTTGAGAAGCCATTTCGGCGAAGCGGGCACACCACGTCCGCAGCGAGAGCCCCTCGCCCCGCTCTGCATATCTTAGGAGCCGCCCCGGAGAAGAACTAAGTGCCGACCATCCCAAGCACTTAGAGAATGCATCTCAAAGAAACCTCCGCATTCCAGAGCTGATGACATCAGGACAAGCCCTGTCCGCTGGAACATCCTTTCAGCCCACTTGGATTTCCCCCTCCCTCTTTTGTCCCCTCTTCCTGAGGTGTCACTTATCACAATCTGATTACCAAAGTGGCCCATCCAAGCCATTCAGTGACCCATTAGACCCTTTGTTTTAATCTGTGAGAACCACCAAGTACAGCACCAGCCCCAGGGTACGTTTTGGGGTATTTAAGCTGGTCTCTCAGACCACTCGGTGCCTCGGCCATTCCCTATCCAGACCTCCTTGCTGTCCGTCTGTGGTTCCAGTGCTGGCATTGGGCCACCCTCGCTGCCGTGTCTCTGCTTCGCTCCAGGATTGTGAGTATTTCCCTTACCATCGTTGGGAACCCGCTAATGCGAACGTCTCTGTATTTCCTACTCTATATTTCTTAGACCTTGTATGTTCCTTGTATGATTCTGCAAGCTAGGCTTACGCCACACTCAATACACGTGTTTGGACCTTACTCCTTGTCTGCCTCTTTTTCACTAGAGTGTCTGGGATCGGGACCTCCGTATACATAGGTTATGATCCTCGCTTAATATTAAAGTTACAGACTGCTATAGCTAATTCCCCATTATAATAAAAGAGCAGTTCTCGTAACAGTTTACTGGTGGAGAATGCGGGCATAACCCAGTTCGTGTGAATACACGTGAGTCGACACGCGTGTCTTCAGCGAACTGACTTAGAGGAAAATTTTCCAGACCTCAGTGTAAAGAGCGCAATTTAGCTCAGGGAATTAAAAGTGTGAGTGTGTGTGGCTCTAGTGAGCATTTCTATCTTGTGGGTTGGCTTTTCCCCATTTCCTCCTTCAGCCAGCTTTGGACTACTTGCCTTTTGTGGTGCACCGCGAGGCCCTCCAGCCGTTATAACCGGTGTACTGTGGGTGAGGACCTCTGAACTGGTGAAGTTCCTGGCCACCTTCCGGGCCGCCTAAACGCGTCTATGTGGGTGGGATCCCAGAAGTAGGCTCTATATATATATATATCCTGAAGCAGCACATATAAAATTCTCTTCCGCCCTCCCCCGTCTCTCCTAAGCCCGTCCAAACCCCCGTTCCTGCCAGCACTTAGGCTTCAATCCCCGCTCCGGAGGAAACGTGAAGGGATCTATAGTCCGTTCGTTTTAGTTTAGCTTTGGGAATCTAAAGCCAGGTTCCTGAAGCCCCGCGGCAGCCGGCCGCACCGTGCTTAAGAGTTTTAAGTTAGACTCTTGAGCGCTTTTCGCCTGAGAGTTTTAAGGTAGACTCTTGGGCGCCTTTCCGCTTGCGAGTTTTAAGTCAGAC
Organism: Eublepharis macularius; assembly: GCF_028583425.1. Lineage (NCBI taxonomy): Eukaryota > Metazoa > Chordata > Lepidosauria > Squamata > Eublepharidae > Eublepharis > Eublepharis macularius. Next base: position 28,873,383 of record NC_072801.1, on the reverse strand, counting down.
TCGTGGGCGCACCTCGCTTGGGAGTCAGTGGGACTCTTGGGCACACTTTTTGCTTGGGAGTTGTTAGAACTCTTGAGCGCACCTCGCTTGGGAGTACAGTAAGCTTTACTCCTGGGCACTTTCGCTTGGGGACTTGCAGAGGCAGTCCTTGAGCACATTTAGTCTTTTGGTCGAGGCTTGGAGACAGTTTAACCGTTTGTCTCTGAGCACGAGGCCTGGGGACACTTTGAGTTTAGTTCTTGGGCAGAGAGCTTGAGAGCATTTTGGCTTCTGAGCAGAGGCTTGGGAGCATTTCTGGTTGCCTGAGCAGAGGCTTGGGAGACCCCCTTAGTAGCAGTTCCTGAGCAGAGGCTTGAGGACACTTTTTGGTTTCCGAGTATAGGCTTGGGAGACCCCTGAGCTTTGGCTTCTAGGCAGAGGCTTGGAAGCACTGAGCGTTTTGGTTCTTGGGCTTAGAGAGCTTGAGAGCACCTTCTGAGCCAGTAAACTTTTTCCTGGTCCCGTGGCTTGTAGGCAAGCTTGAAACGGGAATAGGAATTTTCCTTCTCCCCCGGTGGAGAAGAGCCGAGTGTAGGACCCTTAAAATACCCTTTGAACCTAAAAGTAGAACCTTAAAACCCCCTGGTAAAAACCCTTGAGGACCTAAGGGAAGGATAAACCTCCCAAAAGGAACATAGAGAGGAAGAAGTTGTTAAAACCCTTGAGCAGCTTTAATCGCCCCACCCCTGGTGTCGCTGATCCACTCTTTAACCTCCCCCGAGATCAGCCTAAACTAAAAAGAAAAAAAAATGTACCGGGCAGCCCCCACCATGCCCCGCCTGGAGAAGTGGCTAGTTAAGAAAGGAGATTGCCCTTGGGAAGCCGGTTCCTTCAAGGGACCCGACCCACTCCAGATAGTTAGAAGCGCCTTCCAAGATTTTTGTGAAAAGGAGAAACCTAGGTCAAGTAAGAAGGACAGATACGGGGCCTGGGCACTTTTCACCGCCTTGCAGGACAGCGTGTCCCTAATTAGCAAGTTGCACTCAGCGCAGGAGGAGCTAGAGGAGAGGTCAGAACGAGAGCAGAACGCCTTGCGTCTAGAGATCCAGACCCTCAGGACTAAGCTAACCGAACAGGAGAAAGACCATGAGGAAAAGGCAGTTGAGTGGCGCGCTGAACGCGTCAATTTCATATTAGAAAAGCAAGGATTAACTACCGCCCTCCAGGACGCCCAGCACAAGGCTGAAGCGGCCACCGCTCGTGCCGACATGGCTGAGCACGCAGTAATCGAGGGACAGGAAAGAATCGCTAAGCTAACCCATGCCGCCCAGTTCATGGCAGAACAGAAAGTTGCAAAGATAGCCGCAGCAGACCACTCCGCTTGTAAGAGGGAGCTAGAGGCCCTAAAGCAGCACCTGGGGATGCAGCAGGCCGTAATCTCCGCCGTGCATCCCGCAGCCCTCTTGGCCCTCCCTGAAGGTAGTACCGACAGTTGGTCACCCCCTTCGTCCCAGCCCGAGGAAGCTCCACAGCCCCTCCATCCGATAGCTACCAAAGAAATTGTAACCACAGACGAGGACGGTAGGAAGACAGACCGGGTCATTAAGGAAACCCGCAATTGGAGGCCCGATGAGCTCCAAGCCATAGCGGACCGCATGGGACTCCTGAACCGAGACTCAGCTATACAATGGTTTGCACACGTGACCATGTCCCAGCCCTCCGCCAGTGGCTCCGATGTAGCTCAGCTGGCTCGCCACTGTGCCAGCCCCGAAATAGTCACCTCTCTTAATGCATACATTTCTAACAGGAGACTAGCCACTCGCAGTCAGTATGGTGCCATGAAAGAGTTGTGCGCATTTCTATGGCCCACCAAGAGTTTAAAGGCCCTGTATATTGCAGAGTCTCAAAAACCCGGAGAGGATCCAGAGGCATATTTAGCCAGGAAGCAGCTCCTAGCCAAACTAGCAGACGAGGTAGATTTAGACTTGAGCGACATGCCGGACTTCGACGACTTAGAGTTTAGGAGGGCAGTCATAGATGGACTCAATAGCACCACTCGCCTGGCCCTAGCAGGAGTCGAGCCCGGGAGCATTACATGGGGAGAGCTGGAATCCCGCATCAGGAGCATTGCTGGCCTGTTGCGAGAGACCGGCGCCATCCGCCATGTGAAGTCCCCGGCCTCTCGTAGAAAGGAGAGCGAGCCGATAAGCGCAGTCACCTATGCCAATCATGGCCCCCACTCTCAGTACCGACCGCAGGGACGCAGCCCGTATCCGGAGGCAAGGGGAGGGATCCTGAGGGGAAGGAGCAGTAGCTTTAACCGAGGAAGAGGGCCAAGGGACTACCGCCCAGGAGTTTCCTTTGCGCCCGCCCCGAGTTACAGTTCCTCCTCCCAGCAGGGACCCCATGAGCCCCGATCGCAGGATGCGCCCCTAGCCCCTTCTCACTCTTGAGCATCGCACCCGTACAACCATCAGGTCTACCCACCTCCAGATCAGTCTAACGCTTGGGGAGCATCGCAGGGCGACCACGAGGGCTACCGGGACCGCGGCAGCACGCCCCAGTCCAGGGACTCCCTCCGTTGGGAACTATGGATGCGCCTCAAAAACATTGGAGCGAACATGGAGCTATTCGATGGAAAGCCCACGTCCGTTCTAATGAAGGCAATCATGGAGTGGGAAGACCAACAGCAGCCCCCAGTACCCCCGTCGGCGCCCCCGTTACCGCCAGACCCTCCCTTCTCGAGTCCCCCGATAGCTGCGGTCCGGGAACGCCCGAGCCCCAACAACCCCTTTAGAGGAAGCGCCGCTTCCACCGATCAGGGTGCAGGATCAGAATAGGGTTGCCCCGAGTCCCAGTCTCCGTCCGTGGGCATAGTTGCCAAACTAAAGCCGGACACATGGGGGAGACCGACAGTAAAGGCAGGGATCGGGACTCCCGGGGAAAAGAAGAAGCCTGCCACTCTTCTTATAGACACCGGAGCTTCTCTTAATATACTCCGGCCCACTTTAGCCACTAAAGGAACTCAGACCCCCACCACCATGCAGCTCGCCGGTTTTGGAGGCGGCATGCAGGAATCCCAGGTATGGCAGGATATCCCCCTCTCCGTCGGGAACCTGGCCACCCGGATTTCGGCATGCGCAAACCGGGGAGAAGATGATGGACTTTTGGGCATGCCATTTTTCCGTGCCGAGGGACTGACCATTGACCTAGCAAATGGGCTCCTGTGGCGCATCCCAGGAGGCCCAGACTTCGTCAATGCAGTCCATCGATGCGCAGCCCTTAAGGCCCCCCTTCCTCTCGCCCCCATCACAGGAGACCCCTGGGTTCAGGACTTTCCCGAAGTGTGGGTGACAGACAAGGCCGAGTGTGGGATAGTGAAGGGCGCCTGCGTCCTGATTGAAGGAAAGGATCCCCCTCCCCAAAGACAGTACAAGTACCCAGCAGAAGCTGAGGCAGGGATAGCCAAGACTATAGAAGGACTCCTTGAGTGGGACGTCATACTCCCGATGCAGTCCATCTGCAACGCCCCATTGTGGCCAGTTCTGAAAGCAGATGGAGTGACCTGGAGAATGACGGTCGACTTCCGTGCCCTGAATGCCACCACCCCTCCAGTTGCCCCGGTTGTGGCTAAGTACAATGAGATTCTGACGGCCATTGCCGCTGGGTCCCGGTTCTACTCGGTCATAGACCTGGCCAACGCTTTCCACTCTATCCGGTTGCATGAGTCTTGCTGGTACAAGTTCGCGTTCACTTTCCGCGGCCAGCAATACGCATTCAAACGGACACCCCAGGGATTCCACTCCAGCCCCAGTATTTGTCATGCCCATGTGGTTCAGATGTGGGAACGCCTCCAACCCTCCTCGAGGCCCCACGTACTGAGCTACGTGGATGACATTTTAGTCCACGCCCCCACGGAAGAATTAGCCCGCCAAATCACCAGGGAAGTCCTGGAACTCCTCCGCGAGACTGGGTTCAAGGCAAGCAGGGAAAAGGCCCAATTGGTTCAGACCAGCGTCAAGTACCTGGGTCTGACCCTGGGACCCGAGGGTCGCACCCCGGACGCCCAGCGAATGGAGGTCATTTCTAAGCTGCCTGCACCCACCGATGTCCCCTCCCTCAGAGCCCTTCTAGGAACTTTTAACTTTTCCCGAGACTTCATCGAGTCCTTTGCAGACAAAGCTCGTCCCCTTTATGCTCTCCTCAAGAAGAACACTCCCTGGGAGTGGGGACCGGAGCAACAGACAGCCTTAGCCGAGCTAAAGCGCAGCCTGGCCTCAGCCCCGGCCCTAGCCCATCCAGATGTCACCCAGCCGTTCTTTATTCAGTTAGCAGTGTCAGACAAGAGCATAGGAGCCACGCTCACCCAGCAGCAGGCGGGAACCGCTAGAGTAGTAGCCTATGCCTCTCGCAACCTAACCGCAGTAGAGACCAAGTTTAGCCCATGCGAAAAGACTTGCCTTGCTCTAGTTTGGAGTCTGACCCATTGGGAATTTATCATAGGAGGTTCACGTACCATAGTTCAAACCACTCACACGCCGCTCAAATATATTCTGTCTGGAAAGATACAAGACGGACAGGTCTCAAACGCCCGCATAGCACAGTGGACCCTGGCCCTGGTCAACCGCGGAGTAGAGTTTAAAAAGGAAACCACCGAGCCACCAGCTCCCTATGGCCTATTAGTGACCGGGACCGAGCACGAGTGCCCCCTGGACCCGCCACCGCAGGTTGTCTGGCCAGTCACTTGGGGAGTCCCGCTAGAGGAAGCCCGACAGAACGGCTTCACATGCTGGTTCTGTGACGGCTCCTCCTTTCACGTTGGAGGCTCCCCTCGGACAGGCTACGGCGCCGTGCGAGTGAGCGATGCCCATACTCTCAAAGGTCCAGCCCGCCCCCATTCCAGCCAAGCGGCTGAGGTGCAAGCGCTTCTGGCAGTGCTTGAGTTTGAACCCCCAGAAAGCCCACTTGCCATGTACACAGACTCAGATTGGACGGCCAAAGCCGCCACAGTCTGGCTCCCGGTGTGGCAGAATCAGGGGTGGAGAGCTAGTGATGGGAAACCCGTAGCCCACCTACAGCTATGGCAGCAAGTAGCAGCACTCCTTCAGTCCCGCTCAGGCCCAACGCAGGTTACCCATGTCAAGGGACACCAGAAGACAAACTCAGAGACCGCTTATTGGAATGACCAGGCAGACCTCGCAGCCAAGGCAGCCGCCACTGAAAATGCTCCCCTACCGGAACCAGCCACCGATTGTCCCTTACACCCTGTCACCACTCACGCACAAGCCCGCAGCCAGGCTCAGGGAACGGCAGGAACACTAGACCTAGCACAACTACAGCTATCTGACCCAGAAGTAGCTGACCTCCTAACCGCAGGAAGAGATCAGACAGGAAGACTAATGATCCGAGAGGAGGAAGGCATAGTTTGGGCAGTAGATACAGCCGGCGAACGCCACTGGGTAGTGCCATTGGAAGTTAGGGCCAACCTAATTCAGTTCGTCCACGAGCAGGGACACCGAGGCAAGGACCTGACTCTGGAAAGGGTAAAAGAGGTTGGTTGGTGGCCTGGCATGCGCACCGAAGTAGCGCAATGGGTAGACAACTGTCTGTCCTGCGCTATGGTCAATGCAGACCCCACCAGAACTAGAGCTCCCCTCCAGCATCAGAGAATTGACGGACCCTGGGCTCGCATACAGATCGACTTTATCGGCCCCCTTCCCCCCACTCCTCGCGGCAATCGCTACTGTCTCACTGTCATAGACCCCTTTAGCAAATGGGTCGAAGCGTTTCCGTGCAAGCGCAACAATGCAGCCACCACAGCCAAACTACTGTTCAACAATGTCTTTTCAAGATGGGGCATTGTGAGAGTCATGGACTCTTATTTAGGTTCACACTTCATCGGAGAAGTCACACAGGAGCTTTGTAAAGCACTGGGTATCCAGCAACGCTTCCACATAGCCGGCCACCCTCAAGCTTCAGGCGCCATAGAAAGAACCAACCGGACCCTCAAGGAGGCTCTCCGCAAGATGGTTCGCTCCTCCGGGAGAGACTGGGATGAAAAACTCCCCATAATCCTAATGGCCATTAGAGGCACTACCGCAGTTCACGGGCTCACACCCCATATGGTGATGACAGGGCGAAGAATGCAGCTCCCGGAGGCCTTCTGGCTAGATACGCAGCTCCCTTCTGATATGCAGCCCGTAGTGATTAATGACGCTTGGGTCCAAGACCTGCTCTCATCCATACACGCCGTCCACATGCAAGTGGCCCAGAAGTTGGGCACAGCTCAGAAAGATATGGACCGCAAATTAGGATGGGTCAGGAACCCCAGGCAGTGGGAGGAAGGACAGCTCGTTCTGTACAGGAAGTTCTCGCAAAAGGCGCATTCACTAGCAGCCAAATGGCAGGGCCCAGTCCCCATCACGAAAAGAGTCTCTCCAGCCGTCTACCAGGTAGCCATCCAGAGAAAGACAGGAGGCACTTGGCTAAAATACTTTCACGCCTCTCAGTTAAAAGAATGGAAAGGGAAGCCACTGCAAACCGCCCCTCCTGTGTATGACCCTGGGGGAGCCGCCACCAGCCCAGCCCCCCTCTGCCCAGTGATTCGCCAGATATCCCTTCACCCTGGGCCAGAGATACCCTGTGTCCCCTTAGATCAGACCTTTGTAGCCTTAGTATAAAAGAAACAGGAGAATATGTAGATATAGGTGTGAATGTCAAAAGTTTTTCCAGTTCTATTCTTTAACTTCATTGGGCGGGCCCCACAGTTGGGACCCTTGGGGAAGACACGGCAACCAAAGCCAAATAGGACCACCACCGAAAGTGATTCTTAATTGGATTTTTAAGCCGCATGTTCGGAAAAAAATTGCACAGGCAAAAGAGATTTGCTGTGTGTGAAAGTGGTTGGAGAGGCTTTAGCCCAGAGGTGCATACATTCCTTCGAACATAGTGGAATCACCAAATAAGGTGATCCCTGTATTCGAAAATATATCACCCGCCGTGCTGGTGAAGATCCCGCATCTACGTAGATTCGGGGTCTCACCTGCCAGACCCACGCTTTCGCATGATGGTCGGCTTTGGCTTTGAGGGCCGTGCCTCCCCTGGAAAAGGATCCCCAAATAGCCCAATACCCCTCTTTTACTAATGTTCATGTTCGTCATGGTGAGTTGCTATACGGCGCCACCAGCCAGTACGCTTTAGTGCAAAGGTAAAAGACCCGCCAGTATTTTGTAAATATGTGCCCTCTGGAATATGTTATTGGGGTGCGTTCGCTACGCACAAGGGGCAGCGTGTCTCATTTACATAGCCAGAATCCCCTGCGCCAAGATGACCCCCGAACAACCCAGACCCAGTGGCGCCGGCAGATCTCGGCCACCTCCGCCGCTTTTCGACAAACGCTGCCGAGCACCCTCGGCTCCACTTCGGCCCTTTCCGCCAGCAGCCACTCGCCCCACGTACTGAAATCTTTTCCCTTGCCCGTACCGTATAAGGGAAAAGAAGGGGGGGAGACATATTGAAGTTATAATGAAGCCCTGCCAGGCCCTCCAAGTGAGGGCAACCTGAAAATAACCCACGCCCGTGTGCTTTTGCTTTGTATGTTTCTTTCTTTTAACATGAAATTGGGGCCTCCCGAGGGAGTCCCTCCAAAAATTGATCCTAGGAAAAAATGGTCCGCCGAAATACATACATGAGGTCCTGCAAAAAAAGCAGAGGGAAAAAGGCAAAGCAAAGGTGAACCATCATGGAACATACCTTCAACCCTAACCACCCCTACTTAAAAATTATTTTAGAAAAATAGAACGAAGGTCTCCTTTAGCAGCAACCCTTATAGTTAATGGAAACCGCTCTTTAGTTTTCTTTTCTTTTTAAAACGGCAAGGCCAGGCCGAGCCGGACCGATAGCTCTCAGCCCGCAAAATAAAAGTAGCCCGCCACCGAGCAAGGGGCACCTGAAGGCCACATAGTCCAGGCACCCAGGGACCCCTGGGGCGAGTTTGCATAATCCCGCCTAACGCACAGCCGACCCTTGCCCGACGCAAAGACGTTCCCCTCTGAAATATACATGCTTTAGAAAGAAGCCTCCGCATAGGAGTCCCCCAGAGCAACAAGCTGGAAGGCTCGCTTAATGCTCCGGGACTTCTCGTTCGAGTCCCGCCTAATAAACAGTGCTGGCAGAAAAACGCCCTCCCTTTTCTTTTTCCGTACTTCACTTCATTTATTTTGCTGCAACAAACTCAGGGAACCTGTACTTATATCTGCAGGTCTCCCCAGGATATTTTCGGCACAAAAAGGAAAAAGAAGGCCAGGAGATGAGGCACCTGGCTACTCTGTGTTTGCTCATGCTGGCAGGCACCCTAATAGAGGGACGCCCGTCCAAATTAATGCCCTACCCCCACTGGAGATGTATCAACACCCTGGCAGGAAATGAAATGATGGTCTGCAAGGTTGTGCAGCAGATCAACATGACCACCCCCACGGATCGCACTAACTTCCGCAGTTGTGAAGAGCAGTGGATCCGACCCCCAGAGCTTGTTATTTTATGTGTGGGAGTAAAAACTCTGTCCCAAGAATTAGTATGTTACTCGCCTACCGATACAGTTTCACCACTTGCTCCAATCCCTTGTATGTTTCTTCCCCGTATAAGGCCAGCCCCCACCGCAGTCCCGGTGGTAGACAGATATACCACCCCTGCCAACTTCGAAACCTCGCCATTTGTCACTGAGGCTTTCGGACCATACTGTGAAGTTATTTTAGTGTCGGCCGCAGTATGGAAGGCAGGAGACCCCTTTAGAATGACCATCCTACTAGGCACTACTGCCACTGAATCTGCATCAGTCACTATCACGCCCCCTTCAGGCACAGTTCTCTCCTTTGCTATAGAACGCTGGGAGAACCTGACCTGGATTGTAAAGGAGGAAGACCTAGCCAAACACGGCCCACCCGATTGGATACTGGTTCAACAGACGCCCGAATGCCAAACCAAGCCCCTAGTAGAGAAATTTCACCGGCTTGGGCTGCTCTTTGTAAATTTGACTCACGAACCAGGCAATTATTGTCTGCTGATCCGGACCCAGGAGACCCACACCATCCAAATTGACCCTTTGATTGCTAGCAATGAACAATTAAGCCAAGGCGGCACGCATATAGTGGGCTCCCATGTTTTGAAAACTGACATTCGAGAGAGAGTTCTAGTCCGCCCGCAAATGTCTTTAAAAGAGGTCCGCATAGACTTAGCTGAGCTAAATATAACCCAGAGGCTGCCGCAGTGTGCTCCCTATCTGGAGGCCGGTAGCAAGGGTTGGAATGCATGGCTACAACTGTGGATCGATCCCTCCCCCTCTCTCTCGCGTGCCAGACGAAGCATTGCCGACTGGACTGCTCCTGCAGCCGGAGGCTTAGCAATCATGGATTCGGTCAACATTGAGACTCTCGCTAATAAGTTTGCCCATGTCACGACTAGCATCTCCGACTTAGGTAAACCGGTGGTGCAGTCCCTAAATTCCATTTCGAATGGGCAACACGAGATCAGCTCCATTTTAGTTAACTGGGAGAGTCAAATTGAAAGAGATTTTTCTCTGCTGCTCAAAGGAACACAGTCTTTGGAACGCAACATGTCAATAGCCATGGCATGTATGCAAGCCCAACAATTAAATCAGGCTGTGGCCATGGGGCTAATTCGGCAAGCCACGGACGGGCATTTGCCCCTGGAAATTAAAAGATTGATTATGCCCAAATTGTCACCCATAAAACTGGAGCTTGAATCCTGGTGGTCTCTCGTAAATTCCTCATTCTCACCGACCACCCAGGAACTTAAATTATTTTTATTGACGGCCAGTGCGCACGAGTCATTCCATGTGTATCCAGTGGTGCCTCTGGGACTCCAAGTCAGCGATACCGAAGTCCTCTACGCCCGCCACCCTGACCATTGGGCCCGCTTCACCCCGACCGGATGGCAGCTCGTCAGCCTCCAAGGGTGCCAGCATCGAGACCAGACCGGCTTCATCTGCCAGGACCAAGCCTTTGCACCTCATCATCCCTGTGTAGCCCCGCAAATCGACGCCCTCAATGAGTGCCCTTTCGAGGTCGTCCAGGAGAACAGCTCCGCCGTGGTCTACATTGGGAAAGGATGTGCCTGCGTGCGAACGGCCTGCGATTTTGTGGTCCTGAACTCGTTCCAGCTCAAGCCCGTGATCCCGGGAGTCAATCGCTGCTTCTGCAACCTGTCTTCGGTGGCAGCCTGCGACTTCACTTACACGGTACCGGTCTGGACCCAAGAAGAGATCCTGGTGGCACCCTCCATCTATCGACATGTGAAGCCCATCTCCCTCGGCCTCGGTCTGGAGCTAATCCATGAGCTCCTGGCCCACCCGCAGCTCCACCGCACCCTCCAGAGCATCCAGAGGGACGGGGATACCACTGCTTTGGTTGTGTCCCACAATGGAAAGGAGATTTTGGATCTTGCCCAGCGGATTAAGACCACCGGCGAGCACTCGTGGTGGGAGACCCTCTTTGGCTGGAGCCCCACTGCCACTGGAATTTACAATTTGGCTTTGCACCCGATCGTCGTTATTCTGGCCTTTCAAGTTTTGTTGTGTGCCTCACTGCTTTATTTGGGCTGTTGGAGCCGCCGACAGCTCCAGCAACTCCAACTTTCCTACCGTCTGGATCATTACAATCCAGACCTCCTCTTGCCCTAATGGTTATTCTTGGCGCCCTCCTTTAACCCTTGTTTGTTTTATTGCTTGTGCCAGTATGAACTATGATTATGTTTATTACTATGTGTACGGATCCTGCACCGGCCCCATGGACGCTCTGCTGCCGGACACCGCTCCGAGGCCCTCTTGTGGACTAGGGGGGGACATATTTCTCTGCCTCCCAGCCCACGGCCCGTCTCCAAACGACCGCCGGCCGCGCCACCTCCATGAGGACTAGAACTGTGTGCCTGAAGCCCTTCTCGCCGCCTGCCGACCCTGCTCTGCGGATTGACGCAGACAGCAAGGGGGGGTGGAAATGTGTTTTGGAACACATGGACTCAGCTTGCTTGTTCCTGTATATATGCAACCCAGTCTAGCAGCTGTACTGCGGACTGAGCCATCTGTGATCTTTGTTGCTCTATTGTTTTATGAATTTCTTCCCATTGCTTTCATGAATTTTACTCCCATGAATTTAGCCCCGAACTAGCCCCTCCCTCCAGCTACTGCAAGTGCACCCATGAACTTTATCCCGATGAATTTGATTTTAACCTTTCGAATTGCCTTCTTAACCCAACTCCCTCCGCCGAGGCAGTTCTAGTCTATGAATTTGATTTTAATCCAGCCATATTGATTTGGTTTTTAATCGCAGAGTTTATTTTTCTGTCCCCCATGAGCCCTTCCGCCGCTTACCCCCCCATGAACTATTTCCCCGCACTTGCTTTTACTATTGCTGCTATCATCTATGAAATCGGTTTTAACTTCCTGAATTATCATTTTAAACCCTATGTATCTATGTATTTATGATTTTAACCATTTATGAATTAGCCTACCCTCAATGAATTATGCCATGCTTGCACATTTCACTTTACCCTGTATGAATTATCCCTGCTTTTAATCCTATGTATTTATGATTTTAATTATCTATGAATTGATCCATGTATATTAATTGCCCCTGGTTTTTAGTGCTTTTAACCCACCATGAATTCCGTATGAATTACCTCCCGCCATGAATTGATCAATGTACCCAAACATGAATTGTTGTTGTTTATATGCATGAATTGATCATTGCTGCCCATTACTATGAATTACTATTGCTATGAATTATTACTATTTATTCTGGCGATTGCACTTAGCACACCCCCTGGTGTGAACCCAGAGACCTGCAGCCCATTGGCTGATCTAAATTGCACTTATTCGGTTAGGTGGTTCTCCAAACTAAATTTTTGAGTGACGCCTCCCCCTCCTTCCCTTCCCACTCCTTCTTCGCTCGAAGCTCGACCACCGGACATTGCCGACCACCTCGCCTTTGAAGTCAAGTTCGGAGACCCGCGCGCCTGACGTCACGGGGTCTCCGAGGGGGGGAATTGTTGCCAAGTAGGCCCCCTCCCCTGCTTTAAGGCCTGCCATGAACTGTGTTAAAGTTTCCTGCGTTACTGTTTCACTGCTGCACAAAGATTGCTTTGCATGTGTGTGCTCTGATACACGTGTCAGTTTCCTGCCTGCGTGTCAATTACCCTGCTGCTGTAATAGACTGTGTAGTTTACTGACTCCATGTTTGGTTAACTGCACAAAAGGACTCTCTTTCTGGGCAGCTCTGCCCTGACCTGTATCTGGAATTCCCAGTGTGTGTTTGGACTCTGTTACAAATGTGCCCCGTGCCTACATTGCCATCTGCCACAGACCGTGCCTGTTCCCTGCTTTGGACTGTGTTTTAAAGTGTTGTTCCCGCTGCCTCCATGGAAGCCTGCCTCATATGGGCCCAAGCCGCTGCTAGCAGCCGGGCGCCTGCCGGGGAAACCTCCAACGAGCCTGGCTAGGCGCTCCCTGGTCAGTTCCCGCCTGGAGCCTCCCGCGGGCCGGTCCCCGAGCTTGCCCTCGCTACCGGGCAGCCTGCTATCCAGCCCCAGCTATGCCCAGCCGGCATCCATGTTCTCAGGCACCCAGAAGACCCAGGGAAGAAGACTGCTTTGAGAAGCCATTTCGGCGAAGCTGGTCTCTCAGACCACTCGGTGCCTCGGCCATTCCCTATCCAGACCTCCTTGCTGTCCGTCTGTGGTTCCAGTGCTGGCATTGGGCCACCCTCGCTGCCGTGTCTCTGCTTCGCTCCAGGATTGTGAGTATTTCCCTTACCATCGTTGGGAACCCGCTAATGCGAACGTCTCTGTATTTCCTACTCTATATTTCTTAGACCTTGTATGTTCCTTGTATGATTGTGCAAGCTAGGCTTACGCCACACTCAATACACGTGTTTGGACCTTACTCCTTGTCTGCCTCTTTTTCACTAGAGTGTCTGGGATCGGGACCTCCGTATACATAGGTTATGATCCTCGCTTAATATTAAAGTTACAGACTGCTATAGCTAATTCCCCATTATAATAAAAGAGCAGTTCTGGTAACACTTCCTACTTTTTTGTTTATTTTACTTTATTTATACCCCACCCTATTCCCACTGAGGGTCCAAAGCAGCCCACATCACTCTTCTCACACTTCTCCTTGCAGCAGCCCCTTGAGGAAGATGAGGCTGTGTAACTGGCCCAACTTCACCCAGCAAGCTTCTATTTCAAAGCAGGAATTTGAAACTGGGTCTCCCGGATTCTGCCCCAGCACTCTAAGCTCAACGCTGGAGGAAACCCCAGTAAGCTTCCAATGGTCCCTACCAAGGTTATCTGCAACACAGTTGGCCAGCTGATCTTGGCACAGGCAGGGCACCATTGTCCCTAGGCAATCAAAGCAGTTTTGTTATCCCTAAGCGTGCCAAATGCCTCCAAGTCAAAGTGCAACCTTCAAGGCAGAGTGGACACCTTAACTGACATCTTTTGAACTGACACCTTGAGGGCTGTTTGATACATTGCAACAATGGCAAGCCCACTGTACAGGGGGAACAGGACTCCAGCTAACGAGGGCTCAACGAAAGAACGGGACTCCAGCTAACGAGGGCTCCTCAACGAAAGAACAGGACTCCAGCTAACTAGGGCTCCTCAACTAGAATGCCTTCTTGTATTTTTAAATGCATACTTGAAGTATCTCTAGTATGTTCCTAAAAAATAGTAACCTGTGAAGTGGCACTTCCTACTGACAGAAAAAAAATTATTAGCAGCATTTACTTTGTACTTTCTGAATATGAAACATGTTCAGAGCCAGTGTGGTGTAGTAGTTAAAGAACATCAGACTGAGATTTGGGAGACTCGAATCCCCACTCTGCCATGGAAGCTTTGCTTGGTGACCTTGGATAGCCACACACACATGACCTGACCTACCTCACAGGGCTGCTGTGAGGACACAATGGAAGAGAATGTTGTAAGACACTTTGGGTCCTCATTGGGGAGAAAAGCTGGGTAGAAATATCTAAATAAGCAAACAAATAGATATGTTTGAGATATATTTTCTCTCCATGTAATCCTTACAATAGCCCTGCAGGCATGGTCCACTATTCTACTATGAGTCACCCAGAGAACCACTTTGGAGATGCCATAACATCAGCTGCCTTTGTTGGGGCAATGACTAACAACATTCCTGGCTAGCAAAAACTTGATGCAGACTGAAACATCAAGGTGCTTTGGGGCTTCTGTTGTAACCATGGCTGGCCAGGATTCTGTCTTGCCTCCCTTATGTATGTCATTTATACATACATTTCTCACTGAGACTCAAGGTGGATTACATAGTGTGAGATCAGTACAACCAGTAGCAAGGACAAGGGTAGGCATTTCCATACAGTGTCAAGGACATTTCCATAAACAATGTCAAGTTTACAGAGACATAACATTAGCAAGGATCCAATACAGGGTTGAAGGGTTGCTGAAACAGAACATAATCCATTCTAGGATTGACACGAGACAACATGAAGCACAAGCAGTATATACATATTCAAAGCAACATATAATATGTAAAGCAACATACTGGTGGAGCCCATGGTTCCCAACTCATTGGCAAAACATCCGAGACCCCCTCGCTACAATACCACCTCCTATTAGCGAAACATCCAAGCCCCCCCTCCCTACAATACTGCCCTCCTATCTGAGTAAAGAAGCCTTTTTGAAAAATTCAGTTTTGCATTGTTTGCGAAAAGCCAAGAGCGTGGGAGCTCTCCTGACCTCAGGTAGGCTGTTCCATAGGGTAGGGGCCACTACAGAGAAGGCCCGTGAAGAGAAGGCAGTTGATTTTGCCCATGTGCAGGCTGGCACCTGCAAGAGACCCTGTTCAGATGAGCGAGGCTGCCATGGAGGAACACAGGGAGGGAGGCGGTCCCTTAGGTATGTTGGGCCAAGGTCATGAAGAGCTTTGTATGTAATAACCAGTACCTTGAATTGAGCACGGTAGCTGATAGGTAGCCAATGGAGCGACTGCAGGATGGGAGTGATGTTCATGCTCCTGCTTGCACCTGCTAACAGTCGAGCTGCAGCATTTTGCACCAATTGGAGCCTCCTAGTTAACTTAGATGGAAGACCAATATACAGTGCATTACAATAGTCAAGTTTTGATGTTACCATAGCATGGATCCAGGTGGCCAGATCAGCCGTGTCGAGATAAGAAGCCATCTTCCAGGCTAGAGTGAGGTTGTAGAAAGCATTTTTTGCAGCTGCTTTAACTTGTTTTTCTAGTAGTAGCACTGGATCCAGCATAACCCCTAGGCTCTTAACTGAGTCAGCAAGGGTCAAACAAATTCCATCGAAAGTGGGGAGTACGTCTTTCAGAATATCTGACTTCCCAACAAGCATCACTTTGGGCCTGTCTGGGTTTCATTTCAATTTGTGTCCTCTTCTACTATCACCAAGCTAGGGTCAGGCACAGAGAGGGCCCCGGCTTGGCCACTTACATTTATCTTCCACTCTACTCATTTTATTTACCTCATTTATAGCCTGCCTTTCTTGCTGAGACTCAAGGTGAATCACACAGCATAAGATAATGCAGTCAAACAGCCCGAGACAACCAAACAATGCAGTAAGACTAGGATCACCAAAATTACCAACAATGCATAGGGTTGAGAACAAATGACTGATCCAGGATGACCCAATGAGCTTCCTGGAAACCCCAAGTGGCAATTCAAACCCAGGCCTCCTCAGGCCAGCCTCTACCCCACACAGGCTCAAAGTCATTTCGTGCATTCAGAGTCAAGCCTCCTGAATTCAAATGCAGTGTGCCATGTGGCAGTTGCCCAACTGCTTGAACGTTGGTCCAGGAAGTTGCACAGCTCCAGAGCAACAGGATAACCCCCTGTAGAACGTCAATCACTGTTTATTAATGCTTCAAAACATTGCCCTAAAAAGGACAGCAACCCATTTTAGAGAAATTCAGGTTAAACTGAGGCAAACCTCAATGGTGCCTGGCGGTTTACAAAAGCCAAAGCAGGCTCCAAACTATCCCAGGCATATTCTTAACCAGCAGAGGGGTTTTTCACCACTCTAGAAGGAATAAAAATTTGTTTCAGGTTGCTTCGGGATCTTTAAAAAGCATGAAAAGCAGCATCAAAGAGAGTGCACAGTCAAAGGCGAGCACTTGGAACAGCAAGCCTTTATCTACTTGCTGTACTCGTTACATATTCAAGACTTCTTATTTTTAAAGTGATTTGATTTAAAGAGAAACAATGCCATAGGAAGTTTGACAGCAATAAGCCGAAAAATTGTATGAACAGCTGTGAATATTTGGGTCTGGAAAACAACAGACATTCTACCTCCCCAAAGAAGTGGCACAGGAAGGGCATCTCCCCCGCCCCACACCTGCATCCTTAGGCAGAAAGCCTCACTATACTGCAAGTAATATTCACTACGTCTATAAAATCCCTTCCACCGCTTTCTGTAAATCTGCAGTTCCTAACCCTAGAAGCAAAGTACATACATATCCAAAGGCAGTATAAACCTTTGAGTCCCAGGGCCGGGAAGCAGCATCAGGGGAAAGCCTCTGCCTCTGTGCCCTGTTTGTTGGCCCGCCAGGACAGCTGGTTGGCTGCTGAGTGACACAGGATGCTGGACTGGATGGACCACTGGTTGGATCCAGCAGGGTTCTTCTTATGCATAATATTGGAGGTGCTTGCAGACATGTGCATTCAACAAAAACTATGGGCACCGGAGGCACTGTGGAGGGTTGGTGGCAGGGAGAGGGAAGGAAGTCTATCAGAATCTAAATCCACTAAGCAAGATTTTACTACTTTGGTGTGCACAAGTGCATACAGAACAAGAGAGCTCTAAAGTGCCAATTCTCCCCCCACCCAAAGCCATACACAATCTATTCTTACGGCAATGGCACGAATGTGCACCACTACAAGAAAAGCAAGTTAATTTTATTTATGTATTTCATTTATAATCTGCATTTCTCACTGAGATTCAAGGTGAATTACACAGTGTGAGATTAGTACAGTCAATATCAGGAACATTTCCATAAACAATGCCATAGGGTAAATAGACACAAGTTCACGAAGACATAGCATTAGTAGGAATCCAATACAACATAGTGGTGAGGTCTATGGTTCCCAACTCATTAGCGGATCATCTGAGATCCCCTCCCTACAATACAGCCCTACTATCTGAGTAAAAAGCCTTTTTGAATAATTTGGGTTTGCATCCTTTGTGGAAAGCTGGGAGAGTGGGGGCTCTCCTGATCTCCTCAGGCAGGCTATTCCATAGGGTGGGGGCCACCAGGGTAAGGTGTCTACATGCAGCCAAAAGCCCTCAGCTACAAACTGGGTGTTTCTGAGAAGGGGTGCAGAAATTTGGACCCCCACAAAAGCAGGCGGTGAAACTGCCCCAGGAGAGTTGGACACTTCCCCCACCAGCAGAGCGTGGAGACCATGATCCTTCTTCCTAGAGCACTGCTCCCAAAGCTCTGCTTTGAGAATGCTAGCTCAGTGGAAACTTTTAGCTATTACCTGTCATCATTAATTGAAGAGAGATGAGAAATCTATGATTTTTTTTCTTCTAAATCAGCAACAGGAAACAGCGCTGGGGCCTGCCAGAAAATACGGTACTTTCTAAAACCACAGTTTCTCTGAAGAAGTCAAATAAATCTGTAGTTTAGGAAGACCTTGAGAACACAAAGTGTTTCCCATCCATTAGTTCACAGCAGCAGACAGAAAGAAAAATTGGTCGATTTTTTTTCATGTTTTTCTGAAAAACACCAAGTGCACCTCTGGGAGGCAAAGAGACCAGGTCTGCTGAGTCTTCTCAGTCTGCTGAGAAGGCCACTGGTCACCCGTCACCATGTTTGCCAGCTGGAAGGCTTTTGGAAAGGAGCAAGAGGGCGCTGCATTCTCAACAGCTGCTTAAATAGAAGCATACCAGGGGCTGAACCTGCTCACTATTTATTGCTCCCGGTTTCCGTATGCACTGGCAATGCTCACTGGGGCTTGGTAGGGTCTTCCTTGCTTTGTAGCACCGAGGGGCCTTGCCAGTAAGTCTAAGCAAGTCAGTAAGTCTCAAGAATTTTTGCTGGCCATGTATGATGCATGAGCAAATGAAGAAAGAAAAAAAATAAAAGAGAAGCAAGGACCAAAGCTCCTCTCATTTGTAGGAGCTGCCTTGCTTGCTTGGCAATCCTTGGTCTCCAGAGGTGCATGGCTGGGGTAGAGATCAGAGATGTCACCCAAGTTCATTTACTTCATTTATACCCCATCTTCCTTCCCAGAGGGGACTCAAAGTGGCTTGCAAGAGTCTCCTCTCCTCTGACCCTGTGAGGTACATTAGGCTGAGTATGTGTGACTGGCCCAAGGTCACCCAGCAAGCTTCCATGATGGAGTGGGGATTTGAACCTGGTTGTCTCAGATCCTAGTCTGACACTCTAGCTATTATGCCTTGCTGGCAAGTCGCTAATTATTTTGTCATACTTGGTTACAGTATGAATCAAACACTATTTTCCCCCAAAGTGCTCCTCTGATTAACCATGCTAAATGGAATTCTGTGCAGAGGTCCAGTTAATAATGTTCAGCAGACCAAATGCCCAATGCTGGCTGCTTTGGTGTATGAGCAAAAACAAGTTCTTTCCCTGAAATTCCAAGCAGCTCTCCGCCAATAATGCTCTGGGGATCATTGGAACTCATGCGCCAATGCTGCAAATCAGGAAAATATTTTCAGAAAGCAGACAAGCTAGGATTTCCCCCAAATACTCACCCAGCCAATCCTGAATCAAGAAAAGGGAAGCTTTCCCATTACTAGTGAAGATACACAAAACATTCAGCAGTAACAAAGAACCTCAATATCAACTCCTACTTTGCATCCTCTCTACAATCATGGCATGGCATCATACCAAAGTTCCAGGGAAACGCATAGTATCGCAAGAAGCTGACACTGGGCAACTTTGTGAATTAAGCCAGAGCTCTGCCATGGCTCAGGTCACACACTCTGCTTGCCAGAAATTGAAATGGAGAGGCCAGGCATGGAAGGATGTTATGAACTGGATAGTGAGAAAGCTCTGCAGGAATGATGCCAATCACAGCGGACAACCTTAAGACAGACCAAGGTCTGTCTCAGTACAAGGTACCTTGATGCACTTCCTTAGAATCTTTATTTCATTTATACCCCACTTTCCCCCCTCTATGGGGACCCCAAAGAGGCTTATTACAGCATTCCTCCATTTTATTCTCACATGAACTCTGACAGGCAAGTTAGGCTGAGAGGGTGCAACTGGCTCAAGATCACCCAGCAAACTTCCATGGCCGAGCAGAGATTCAAACCTGGCTCTCCCAGATTCTGCTCCAATACTCTAATCACTACACCACACTGGCTCAGTTTGTTTGTTTTTTGAAACGACAATTAGTTCCTGACATGTAAGGCTGTGAAGATGTGCGCAATTCCAGATGGGTACTCATGTTAGTCTGTAGCACCAGAATAAAACAGGAACCCTGGGGCACCTTAAAGAAAATGTCTCCCAGCAGCAGCTTTTGAGAGTCAGAAAAAAAGGTGCAGGAGCTTGCTGTGTACGACCAGAGACTCAGCCCTCTACGGAGCCCCCTGACCCCACTTTGTGACTAACAGGAGCAAGATAAGTTATGCAAAAATGCTGCAAACATGGGGAAATATGGCAAAATATGAGAATATGCAAATAGCATTATTGCATAATGGATACTGGCTGAACATTTGACTTCTTCTGAGGACAGAATTCCAGTTTCTTCTTTTGAGAGCAGAGAAACCAGAGCTTCGTGTTTTATAATATGATACAGCTGTGAGGAACCATCCAGGGAGTTGAGAGGTGCTGCCAATATGTGGGGGGACACCCAGTCCCATTGCTCTGCAACAGCAGTCATGTCCTGAACAGATGGCTGGAGAAGGTAATGGGATGGACGAGGGTCAATAAACTGAAGTTCAGCCCAGATAAGACTGAGATGGTCAATGAAAAAGCCACACAAGGACAGACTAAGCCCATGCTGGAGGGGGCTGCACTGCCCCTGAAGGAGCAGATTTGTGGCTTGGGGGTGCTGCAGGATCCTGGGCTACAGTTGGAGGGTCTGGTTTCCTCTGTGGCACGTAGCACCTTTTAACAGCCTTAGCCAATGCACCAAGTATGGCTGTTCTTTAAAAAGCATGCTCTTGCCAGGGTGATCCATGCTCTCATCACCTTCAGGTTAGCTTATTGCAACACACTTTACACGGGGCTGCCTTTGCAAGCTGTCCAGAAAGTTCATTCGGTTCAAAAATGATAACAGCCAAGATATTATTGGGGCTTGATGCAAGACACTGTATCACTCCTGAACTATAAGATCTGCACTGGCTGTCTACCTGTTTCCAGGCACAATTCAAAGCGGCAGTTCTGATGTTTCAGGCTGTCTTGAAGGGCTGCCTCTTCCCATTCCGTACAGCCCACCGGTTAAGATTGTCTTCTCCAGTGCAGCTTTCTGGGCCCCCATTTGCAGATTTGAGAGAGGTAGCAACCAGAGACAGGACATTTTTAGTGGTGGCATCCTGCCTTTAGAATGCCCTCCATCCTCACCTGGCACTTACTGTCCTTAAAGGCACCAGACCAAAGCATTTATTTTGCTCAGGCTTTTAACTGAAGGGGTTCATCCTTTTATACTCCCATTTTAACGATCTGCTTCTAGCCTGAGGACCATTTTACAGATATAATTGTAGACTGTGAAATGATGTTCTATGCTCTTTTGATGTCACCAGCTTCTTTTGGCTTGTTTCATTACTGATACTTCTTATGTCATTTTTATTGAGACTGTTTTTACTTGGTTAGCCTACCTAAGCAGGTCTTTAGAGAGGCAGCAAACACATTTTCTAAATAAACAAGTAATCTGATGCAAAGAACCCCTGTAGGACTGCCCCAGGATGCCAGAGGCTTTGACTTGCCATACACAGAAGGGCAGGTTTTTCTGAACAGCACAGAGTCAGGCTTTGCTACCATCTGAAAACAGAATGGTGACTTAGCTTAGGGAAGAGAAGAGCTGCCTTGGAAAGGAGTCTTGTGTCCTTAATGCCAGATTTAAGAATACGGAGGTAGCATTGTTTCCAACAGGCACAGTTTTAATCTGTCTCCATTCTTTTCCTCTCTCCAGCTTCAGTTTCCACAACTTCCTTCCCCTGCCTACACCAAATCTTGGAGTGGACTTGGGCAGTCTCAAACACCTGTCCGGATTAAAGGACCACACTGATCAAACCACCAAAGGGAGGAAGCACTTTCGGCCCTCCAAAGCATCACCCAAGAGTCAAAATCCATTTTATGATTGCTATCCTTAGGCTTGGTCACATAAACCCACAATTTAACTAAATAAACTCTGGTCAGTTGACCCAAACATGGTTTGAAGTTGGTTCATTAACTACTGTTAATCTTAACAATGGTTTTGTGTAATGCACAAGTGTGGCTATTCTGGCTTGTTCCCCTGCAGCAGCTTCATGTGCTCTCCAGCAATGGGGTCACCTAGGCAAAAATCACTCGAGTGCCAAACAAAATAGGACTCTGGTGGCACCTGATAGACTAATCACATTTATTTCAGCATGAGCTTTCATGAATCGGAGCTCTTAGCTTCAGAGGCTATGAAGAAGAAAGCATATTCTCGATTTTTATAGGGAAAATCTACTAAAGGGGAGGTGGGAAAGGGAGGAGTTGGGGACAGAGAGGGGCTTAGTATGAGTCCCATCACCCATCTTTCAGGGTGATTCTCTGTGTAAGGGACTGGAACCAACTGGGTTGTGATACAGAATGGATGATGACAGAGGTCAGAGATTCCAGCCTCTCATGGGGTGCAGATTAAAAAAGTTTTATAAGTAGGAGAAATAATTAATTGGAGAAAGAAGCAGCCTAAAGCAAAACGTCTCTTGCCTTTCAGCATCACTTGCTAGCAATTTCCCTAGCCAAGAAATTCACTCCTAGCCCACCTGACATGACCAAGTATTCACTCACACTATGGCCTGGCAACTGTGGGCCAAGCTACACATGACGAATGACACTTGAATGGCAAGTGGATTGAGTGGAGGGCAAGTGAACAGGGAGAAATACACTTGCTGTTCAAGTGTCATTCGTCATGTGTAGCTTGGCCCTATGTCATCTCTCTGGCACCAGAATACTTGTCCATTACTTCTGCATATGTTATGTGCAGAGGGAGGAAGGGGGGAAACATCTGATATGGATCTTTGGCTTTCTTAACCACCTGTGCCACAACAAAATTATTTACACAAGCAACTGATTTGCAGTTTTTCAGAGAATGGCTCTAGAATGGGGAGGGAGAAGAGTAGAGGAAAGCAAACAGACCAACTCCTCTGCATGGATTCTCCCTCAAACACAATTCAAGGCTTCCTCGTCCCCGTCTTTGGATGGAAATACCACTGCCCATGGTGGAATGATACTTGTGGGGTGGCTGGGTGGGGTGACTTTTGGGTGTAGGTATGCATAAAGATGTAAAGGTTAAAAACACTGGAAAAATAGGGGGGGGTATTTTTTAGGCTTCCCAATTTTTCTAATGAAAAAACTGGAAATTTTAGGGAGTACTAAAAAAGACTCGTATGATATTTCCCCCCTTTTAGAATGAGTGAAATGCTTTTTAAAGACAACGTGGGAATGTTGTAGACACATACAGTTCTTAAATTCAAGAGGCACTTCTGTACCTAGCAGGATCCCTAATCTTCATGAGGGGAGCATGCAGGGCTTTCATAGCTTCTCAACTGCTGCAGGCCTTCGGTTGTCCTTTTGACCTGATTCTTCCCTGGCAGCTGGCCGTTTCATCTCTCCCTCAAACTCTCCACTGTGACACCCACAGATTGGGTAACAAGCAGCTTATTGCCCTACCTTGCAGGAGGGGAAAATAGATCAGGAGGAGGTGGGGCGGAAACTGCACCAAAGCCTCAGAGGAAAAAAATGAAAGTTTCGTTGAGGACTGAACTCCCTCTAACCAGTAGCCACAGAAGGAGGAAGACAGCATATAGCTGGAACTACGCAGATAATATTAGTGACCCTTTTTCTGACCAAATAATATATTTTATATTGCTTACCACACAGCTTGTGTTTCCTGTTTAACTTATTTTTTTTCTACTTTTCAGATAGAAAAAATTAAGGTACATGTGCTAAGGTAATCCATAAAATAGCAAATGAGGTATTTTTCCTACAATAATTATTGTTAATATTAATACAATATTAATTTGTTGCTGTTATAACTAAAGCGTATTCTGTTTGTTCTGACTGACCTCTGCCAAGTTCTCTGGAACTTTTGAGACTTGGCCATCCATCTTACTGGAACTGCAGAACACTGTGAACCATGAGGTTCGGTTTTGGTTCCTGTCCTGCCCGCTTTCTTCTTCGACACTGAGGCTTGGCTCAGGCAATCTGGAACTATTGGTTATTTAAACTCTGGATAGTGCTGAGAAACCAGAATTTGGCCCACAGACAATCATCCAATGCCGATTCTTCTCAACAAATGTTGGTTTTAAGCACCTCCCCCCCACTCCGATCTTCTCTGCAAAGACCAGGCTGGTATCCTGGCATATATTTGAGTGGCTCACTAAGGGCAAAGTCTAGTGGCAATACCAATCCCCTTGCCCCATGATGGCGCTCATCTCCTTAGGAATCTTGGGCATACTTGACAGGCAAACAGTCATGGGTCTGCACCCCTTTTCCCTTCCTTCGGCACATGGAAAACTGACCTTGTGCTGCTGCATGAAGTCCACTTTTTTGGATATGTGCATGCCTAGAGATGTAAAGTTAACAACAATTTTGAAGCCATGGGGGAAAAAATTTCCTGTATTGAGGGAAATTGAAATATATTCAACAGCTAATGTCCCATAAAACCTAAACTGCTTTAACTACATAAAATGCATCCTTTATATCTTAGCAATTAAAATTGCAATATTTGACATATTTATGGAGTTTACAAGTTAGAAAGGCTTTTTCTACAAGCAAAATTGCAAATATACCTAATACCTAATAATATATATATAGCGCTTGAGTGTACCCTTTTTTCAGTGTCCCTTTTTCTTCTTCTACTTTTTATGTGACAATCCTTTTCCACCATTACTTTGCAACAAAATCAATCTGTGTAGCTTCAAGGATGTAAGGCATGATTGACCATCATGGTTTTCTTCATTTTGCAATCTAATCCAATTTGGTTTGTGTCCCATCTACAATTTCAGTGTAGTATTGAATCACTGGGATGGTCAAGGTGTTTGTGCTACAACTTATATTTCCACTGTTTAGTTTTGACTGGAGTATTTTTAAACCTTTTTTACGTATTCAGCACAAGTCTTCTTTTTCACTGTCATACGGTGAATATCACTAGCTTGCAATATATAAAAATATTTGTAGTTTTCTTTATAATCTAAGCTTTTGATTTTATTTCTATCCACAAGCTGTATTCTGTCTGATTCAGTCATCTTCTCTCATTTTATTGATAGCATTGCCCATTTTTCAGTTCCAAAGTCCATAGCTGTACCTTGGCTAAATATTTGAACTGTATGCACCAGAGACTTGATTTCCTCTTCAGATTTTCCCTATAATTTAAGGCCAACGGCAAAAGGTCTTTGGAGGACTTGGCACTGAAACTGACTGGATTTCCACTTACCATTTCCCAGAACGTGGCTTTACTCAGCCAGTAAGTGAACCTGGAATTCACAAATAAATCATACAAGTTGCGGCTCCAGGGATTCAAGGATGCATACCACATGGAATGACAGGATCTACCTGGCTGGGCTCTGGAGATGTCACAGTTACTGGCTGCTAGACGGGCCCTGATAGAAACAGCGTAGTGTTGAGGGGACGTAAGAGAGAGCAAGTGTAACCTGCACTGCAAAAGATTGGGAGATGGGGTGGTGGTGGTATTACTGTAGCTTTATGCACATAGAAAGAAAAACATTCTTGGGAACCAATTCTGTACCAAGGAAAGCAGAATCCTGCATCTCCTATACATAATGCAAGTTTGCAGATGCTCGGTTTGCATAACTGATTCTGCATCTGCTAGTCATGGAGATGGTCAGTCAAATGTAGATCATGGGATTTTCCAGTCTTGCTCAACATCCTTGTTGGTTGCTGACGTTTCACAAGGCATAGACGCTTTCAAATCTTGAAGGCCAGAAACGTGTGTACTCTTCTCTTTCTCTCTTTAAAGAGACATTCTTTGGATATTAAATTTTGTACTCCATATCAATTCCTCCTTAAGTGGCTCACACACACAGCTTTTGACAGCAATGTTTCTTAGCTGTTGTGGGTTTTCCGGGCTGTATTGCCGTGGTCTTGGCATTGTAGTTCCTGACGTTTCGCCAGCAGCTGTGGCTGGCATCTTCAGAGGTGTAGCACCAAAAGACAGAGATCTCTCAGTGTCACAAGAGATCAGTGTGTCACTGAGAGATCTCTGTCTTTTGGTGCTACACCTCTGAAGATGCCAGCCACAGCTGCTGGCGAAACGTCAGGAACTACAATGCCAAGACCACAGCAATACAGCCCGGAAAACCCACAACAGTCATCGTTCTCCGGCTGTGAAAGCCTTCGACAATACAGCAATGTTTCTGTTAACTCCACACATTATTACTACCCCAGGACTTAACCTAATTGCGTGTGTGCGTGCGCACGGGCATGCATGTGTTATGTCCTGTCAAGTCGCCTCCAACGTTTGGTGACTCTATGAAAGACCTCCAGAACGTCCTACCATTAACAGAGTTGCTCAGATCTTGCAAACTGGAGGACGTGGCTTCTTTTATTGAGTCAAGCCATCTTGTTTTGAGTCTTCCTTTTTCTACTGCCTTCAACTTTTCCTTGTTTTATTGACTTTTCCAGAGAGTCCTCTTATCTTTTCTAGTTTCCCTCACAGCTGCTCTTCCTAGTTGCAATCGTCTTCTGATTTCTTTGTTTCAGTCTCCCTTTTGGTTGACGGTTGAGCCAAGGAATAGAAAATTCAAACAATTTCAATTTCCTCATTGTCGGCATCAAAATTGTGTAATTCCTCAGTAGTCATTACTTTTGTCTTCTTGATGTTCAGCTATAATCCTTCTTTGCCGCTTTCTCCTTTAACTTTCATCAGTAGTCATTTCAAATCTTCACTATTTTCAGCCAGTAACCCAATCCTACCAAACACAATATCCTTCACCTGCAAGCTTTGAGGCAAGCTGAGATGTGCGTTTTAGGAGTAACTTGATATTTGTCAATGCTTTCTCTACTCGTTATGGTTCAGTTTTTGAAAACTGCTGCTTTTCCCCTACACAATGAATCATGATTCTTGTTTGGACTTGAACAAATCACCTTATTTGAACCAAAGCAAAAGCGGGGGTGTGAGACGGGAAAGCACCACGGACACAGCTGGCTAGGTTTGGGGACTGATTTAGCATAGAGATCATAATATGGCAAATCCGAACCAAATCAATTTGAAATGTTGTTCTCGTTGTCCTTGTAACATAATAATTAAAAGAGCTTCAGGACCAGTTTCAGGTGTTTTCTTGCCCTGCACAAGGTACACCCAACAGTCCCAGAGCCCATACTGCTGCCCGTGGATCTGTGCCTTAATGGGGCAGGTAATGGCAGTTGCTTTTCACAACACTGGTGGCTGGGAGAGAGCCAGGCCCTACTCCTTCTTCAAAAGTCTGCACCACTTTTCAATGAGCTGTCCATTTCAAGAGGTATGGTTTTGCTATCTTTGAGAGCGGCTGTAGCACAGTGGTTAAGTGGTTCAGCTGCGAATCAGCACTCTATTGGTTTGAATCCTGCTATTGCCAGGAGCTCAGTTGAGGGCCTTAGGTAAGTCACTCCTCTCAGCCCCAGCTCCCCAGCTGTATAATAACACTAACTTGTTCACTGCTCTGGGTGAGGCACTAATCTGTCTAGAAAAGTGGTATATAAGCACAGTTATTATTTATTATTATTTATCTTGGGGGTATTTCAATCAAGTCACAGATCTAAACATGTAGCAAACTGCTGGGGTTTATCAGTCTAACTTGCAAATGAATAGATGAATAAAATTAAGTGTGTCTTCCTGAAGAAGCACAATGAAGAGATTCTACCCACCCCCTTTAGCAAAACACTCTAATCTGCTGCCCCACATTAGGTGCTTCAATGCAGAGAAAGCAGAACGATAGTGCAAATTTATGTATCTTTCCTCTCTCGTGAGGCACGGTTCTGAGGTCAGACCACAATCTCCAAGCAGAGATTCCTGGCAAGGTATAAACTGCAAGTTTATCTAACAACTTACAGGAAGCAAACGGGAATAATGAGACAACAGAGGTACCAGGAATGGGAGCCCATATTTCAGTCTAAAATGGGAGACTTCGCTAAGTCTTGAGAGCAGAAACATCAAACCTCAAAAGAAAAGCATCCGTATGTTTTCAGACAACATGTAGCGAAGAGGAAACAGCTTCAGCTTTCTAGATGTTTTTATAATCACTAGGCACCAGCAAAAGGAACGGCAATTCTTAGATGAACAGGCTATGAAGGCACAAATGCTGCCGTGTTCATGGAAGGATATTTTTGATTACCACAAGCTGAAGCCAATGGCCCCCCCCCCCAGTTTTCCCTTTCCAAGACACTTTTAAAAAAAATCACAACTGCAAGCAGCTAAAAGTACTCAGCAGTATGGTTTGTTTGCAGGTCAGTTTGTACACTTCCTCCCACCTTATGCGAAAGGCCAGATACAACCTTCGGGTATCAAAGATCTTGGACAAGAACTCCTTAGTTGCTACCTCAGACAGCAGCCTGCTCCCTGACAGTAGCCCCTGATTATGTCACATAGACATATGTTTTTGAATGCCACCCCCTCCCAACAGCAATGGTTTCCAAAGCCACTTGTCTTATGGCATGGGGGTGTTCACTGTACAACAGTTTTTCAAAAAGGCATACAAGCCTTCGATTCCTGTCTCAGCTCTGAATGGTTTAGCTGAATCAAACATACAAGTATGTTTGACAAAACTAGGGGAAAGGAGCCCTTCCTCCTCACTTAGTGGCAATCCGGGCCCAAATGGGTTCTGCTTTATTTTAAATAGCCATTCTCCACAGCTCCCATGTGGCTGCAGAAGACCTGGACTAAACTCCTTTAAAAAGTAAATGTCTCATTTGGCTCATGCCCTCCTCTTCAGAGGTGAGGCAGGTGATGGCATTCTCTGTGGTGGCACCTCATCTTTGGAATCCCCTCCACCTTATGCCTACTCGTCTGGTGGCTACTTCCATTTTCTTTAGGTGCCAGGCTAATATACAACTTTTTACCCAGGTTTTTGATTAGGAGCAGAGATGGGCACGGAACAAAAAAAAACGAACCACGTGATTCGTGGTTTGTAGCATTCCACAGAACATCGAACCACGAACTTCCGACCTTTTCCCAGTTTCTGGTTCGTTGTTCTGTGGCATTTCAATTGCCCTGCACCGGCTGCTGAAGCCGGTGCGGGGCGTTTAAAACAGACAGTTTGAAACAGACAGCGTTTGAAACTGACAAACTGATAACCCAGGCAGCAGGAGAAAGAGGCTATCAGTTTCACAGACCCTGAGTGGCTGAAATTGGTGCGGGGTCTGTGCAACTCTGAACCCGGCCACAGAACGGCTGGAAAAATTCGTTTGTTCCATAAACACGTGTTCCCATGGAACAAATGTTTCAGTGCAAACGAACCAGCCATTCTGTATGGAATTTTGTTCCATGGTTCGTTTTGTGCCCATCTCTAATTAGGAGTATTGCCTCAACTAGCTTTTTAATGGTCTACTTCTGTTTTATGGACAGCTTTTATGTTGCTTTTGTCCAACAGTATGTTTTATAATGCACAAAGGAGAAGCAGGCTTGAGCTCTCTGGGTCCACCTCCTGCAGGATCGCTAATTTATAAGCATGGAAGCTACAAACATAGGTGCCATCCTAGCCATTAGGATCATTAGACAAACAACACTCCTGCGTGTACGGAGGGAAGCTCACATGTGCAGCCACTGTTCTCACAAGATGCTGATTATCCTTGGGGCTGGAGTGCAGTGTGCTCACCTCCTCCTACGTGTGTTGATTTTCTTTGTGGTATAATGCTGTCTGTAGAGAGCTGGACCCTCTGCTCTAGCCAGCCAAACACTGTCCATTACAAATGGCAGTCTGTTTCATACACAGATGGTTCCCCATCCTGCTGCCAGAGCCCCCTTTATCCTAAGGTGCCAGCATTGGAATGAAGGAACTTTCTACATTTGAAGCATCTATTCTTCCACTAAGCTGCCCCCTCTCTCCTTTAATCTGAAACAGTGGAATTCTTGCCACCAAAAATGCATCAAAAACGCCTTTCCAATTCTGAAATAAATTCTTTTGGATAGGAATTTGAACCCAGCAGGCACTGGTCCCTTCTAACATGTGCACAGAATTCTGAGATGCTCAGAGGGTGACTTGGTAAGATCCTGCAAAGGTCTCTCCAGGGCCGTTTCCAGACGGCCCCCCGCCTCGCGAAACGTCGCGCGTCGTCGCGCGTCGTTGCGCAGAAAACGTGAAATATCGCGTTTTCTCGCGCGAGTTTTGCGCGACGTCGCGCAAAACTCGCGCGAGAAAACGCGATATTTCGCGTTTTCTGCGCAACGACGCGCGACGACGCGCGACGTTTCGCGAGGCGGGGGGCCGTCTGGAAACGGCCCAGTAGTTCACATGTGTGTGGGGGAGGGCTCCCCCCAAAGCGTTCTGCAAGCATTTGCTTGTAAAAGTCATATCCTGGTGACACACAATCCTAGAACTGCCCCTAAAATTACTGCTTAATAGATGGGGGCCCTCTGGCCCCTGTGAACACTGCATCTTTCAAAATCAGAAATGTAAGGACAGGCAATTAGACCTTCTAACTTTATCCTAATTGCCTGTTAAATCTCATGTCCATATAAAAATGCTGACTCTCAGAAGAGTTCATTCTCTAACTAACTGAGTTTGGGAAGGCAGTCCAGGAGGACCAGTCTTGTGTTGAGATAATTCGAAAACACCAGCTTTGCCCTCATCTGAGAATGCGGCCACATGAAAAAACACATACGATTTAGATGGCAAGGAACAGGACTTTTTTTCAGCAAAACATTTAGAAGGATAATCTTATGTTTTTGCCTCCAATTTTCATTGGAGACTCTACTGGTGAGGCAGCTAATGACTAGGAGAGATCCAGAGTTAGCCGTGTTAGTCTGTAGTAGCAAAATAGTAAAGAGTCCAGTAGCACCTTTAAAACTAACCAACTTTATTGTAGCATAAGCTTTTGAGAACCACAGTTCTCATTAATCTACTGGACTCTTTACTAAGGACTAGGAGTAGGGCCTTTTCAGGTGTAGCATCCCAACTTCAAAAAAACCTTCCTCTCAGAAGAGCTAGGGTTTCAGCGCAGGATAAAAACCTACTTATTTTTTTCAGGCTTTTAGGAGACACCTTTATTGCCTAACTTCGATGCTCACCTGTTACTGCCTGTTCACTTTATTGTTGGTGACTGTTTATTGGATTTAATGTTTCAGCGGTGTAGTTTTTAAATATTTCTTCTTGGCACAAACTAGATTTCTAATTTAGTATTCTCATTAATTTTGTTGTTTCTGATGTTTACCATAAACTGCTCTGGGAACCAAAAGGTTGAAGGGTGGGATGTTTAATAAGGTGGCATTTTGACACTGAAAAAGTACAGTGAACATCTGAACACCTGAAGTCCATCCATCCCAGTCCCTCTCTACCCTGACCAGCAGAAGACCACCCAGCACTCAGGTGGGGAGCCCCTCCCCAATCTGTTACCCAGGATTGAACGGGTGATTGAACCTGGGAGCTTCTGCATGCAAAGCAGGTGCTCAGCCCTGAGCCATGGCCCCTCCTCCAGTCTGCGGAATGAAATATTTATTCTCTGGATGACTTGAAGAGCCTTGCAATAGCAAGACAGAAAAATTTTGAGTTCTGCTGTTTGCAAAATGCAACAGCAAACATCTAAGGCCTGAGCACCAGCTGCTCAGAGACCTACAACTCAGAGCCGCTGCTCAGCAGCAGCATCAGGAGAAAGCCCAGAGTGAAGCGCTGCCGCTCTTTAATGGCAGCCTTGAGCAGCCAAGAGGCCCCCTACCTGGAGCCAGGGTCTGTCTGTTAACCTTGGCGTTCTCCCCAGACTGATCAATAAGTGTTCTGCCAAAGACTGTATAATGTGTAATTAGCTGATCGCTGTCTGCCATCATCCTTGCGCAGGTTGGCTACAAAAATAAGTAAATAAACCCTTTTAAACAATTTAATCATTGTCTGGCTATTTTAGTTAATGTAGAGGCAATTAAGAAGGGATTGTTTAACACCACAAAATTCATTATGACACCTCCTGAAATGCAGCAGGGAGCCAGCCGAGGAAAGAGGGACTGGTCTTACCACACACACGTATAAGAACATTTACCACATATATATTTATATTCCCTCCTTTTCTCTAAACAGCTTATTTGGAAATCGTGGGTTCACGCAGTGCAATGTTACTTTTACGAGCACTTATCAGATGGATTGTCGTGTCTTTTACAACTTCTGTGGAAGCCTGCTCATAACCCCGGGACTCTTCAGTCAAAGCAGGACTTGTCCTCTTCACAATAACAACAACGGTTCAGTTAATTTCCTTAAAAGGTGCCTTGTGAACCAGAGTGGTTTTACAATGGCTGACAGACTGAAAATCAAAGTGACCCAGCCTCCTGCTTCGGGTCCAATCCCTGCCCTTTGCCAGCTGTAACTAGTCACTGTGCCCCTCCCGGTTTCTCTCTCTGCCTTCTTCTCATTTCTGTACTAATAGTCAAACACCTGCATTTTCTAATCTCACCCCCCTCCATTTTTAATACAAGGCCAGTCTCCCAGGTTCCCACAGAGGACAGGTGCCGGTCAGTGTTAAACATGGCTATTTATTCCCACTCTGCGGAACCATCCGGCAGCCTCCACGGCTGGTTCTCCAGACTGCCTTGTCTTCAAGCAAGGGGTGTCCGTGGCCGGCGCAGTCACTTTTGAGGGATTTCTTCTTTCGTGCCCCTGCTTATAAAAGAGATTTACTCTCATGTAATGAACACACTCTTGGCATGACACTTCACCACACCTCTCATCTGTGAAATGGGCACAGTGTTGGTCTGGAACTGGAGGGTCTTACTCAAAGACCAATTTGAACAGGGGCTCAGCACTTCCTGTGGGTGAGCTGAAAGAGGGCCTCTGAGCAAGTGCTAAGTGAAGCTTCCTAGCAACTGGGGCTCCTTGCTTCATACCTGGCAGCGGCTGCTCCAAGACTGAGGAAAACTGAAACCTGCAGCCAGTATAATATTGGCCCTTGTACACTTTCTGTGCTTTCCCCCTCATCTAGAGGAGGAGAAAAGGACACCAAATCCTTGCCTCCATCCACAGAATTTTATGAAGCAGTTCCTCTGGCTTCTGATACTTCTGCAGACACTGGCCGCAAGGTATGACACATACCTTCCCAACCATGAGGACTAGGAACTTTTTAAACACAAAAGTTGAGTCTTAGGAAGTTCGATTTTTGTGCCCCAGACTGCTTTCTGCTTTTCTGAGCTCCAATGGTATCACAGCATACACACCATCCAGTGTGATGTAGTGGTCTGGACTAGGATCTGGGAGGTCCAGGTTTGAATCCCCACTCATTGGGTGACCTTGGGCCAGACACACACACTCAGCCTGACCTACCTGCTGTGAGGATAAAATGGAGGAGGGAAGAACAATGTAAGCTGCTTCATATCCCCACTGGGGAGAAAAGCAGAGTATAAATAAAATAAATGAACAAATAAATAAAAAAACACATGTGCACTCGTACCAGGAACAACCCTCATTCTCCTTCTATACAGAGAGGACATTGCCTTTGCACATGCACCACTCACCTTCTGCAGCTGCCCTGACAAGTAAAACATTTCTGCAGTCCTTAGCAGTGAAAGCCAGGTCCTGTTTGGCCCAAGTTGAACCCTGTACCATCTCTGCAAGCAAGAATCCACTCAAGACCCATGCTCCCTACCGCCTCACTATGTAACACCAGCAGCTTGCATTGAGGAAACTGGTTTTGGTGGAAGTCAGCAGCAGCTTGTGGAGAGGGGAACAGAGTATATCTCTGCCCCTGCTTCCAGGGAAGGTGGCACTCGCAACATCAGGCATCAGCAACAGAGCTGGTGGAGTACAATGCCAAGCAAGGGCTTGGCTACTGTGAGTGGTTAGAACAACCTGGCACCAAGCAAGTGGCACCAACTCCCTGCTTGCCCACTACCCACTCAGCAGATGTGCATGTGCATAGTGCGGAAAACAGGTACTACATCTTTCCACCCAACAAAACATTTCTGGAGTTGTACACAAGATTACAAATCCTACGGAAGAGGTTTTATGCAACCTCCAACCCCCAGTGTACCATCCCAATTTTGTAAACATACTTAAAAGTAACACAACTTACACACCCGACATGGGATTTACAACTCTAGCAGCCATAGCATCTCTACAATCTAAACACACAAAAATCTACATGATGAAGATAACGTTAAAAATCAATCAGGAGAGTGGAAAGGTAAAAAGTAGGGTGTCGTAACATTATAAATTGATGTCCTCTCTCTTGTGGAGAAAGTTCTTTTGTGGGCAAAAAGGCAATGTTAGACCCGAACCATTGGACTAAAACTATATGCAAACTAAAGAGAATCAAGAGCACTTAGATTAAATACTTCTTTAGATAAACAGTAGCAGAACTCAATTCATTGTGCTAATTTTGGGTTCAGTAAGATATAAACCACATTGTACCAAATAGTTCTCAACTCCACCCTTTTACAGTGCCCCCACCTGAAGGAGGCTCAAACAAAGCTGCTAACACCATCTTAGGAACAAGGTTTAAAAGCTGAGACACTGAGAAATAAGAACAAACATCAGACCTATTTTCATGTGACACCAAGAATACTAATGTAAGAGCGAAGTAACATTTGGGGGCAGGTGTTATTTGGAGTCTTATGGTAATTGTGTTTAAAATTTGACTTTGAGCTATGAGAAAAGACAGGGTATAAGTAATTTAACAAACAAATTTCTAATAAAGTGGCTGTCAAGCTACTTTAGATGAGATTGACTTGAAATGGAGCACATACTCTGGCCTCATAAAGGAAACTGTTCTTATTGCATTTGTTTCATTGCAAGAAAAGCGGAGTATAAATAAAGAAATAAATGTTGAGGTATAAAAGCAAAAACACTAAAAAAAACCCCAAAATAAAATCCTACATCCAAATTAATTAAATGACCATAAAAGGTCAGAAAGGCAGCAAGGAAGTTTCATTGCTATCTACAGACACATTCTTTCTATTTCCTCTTTTTGAACTTTTAAGAACCCGAGAGGTGGCATGCAGTAAGTGGCAGTGAGGACTCACCTGGGACCTTGTCGACAGATGCAAACACAGAGCGCTGGACAGCCGGGTCGCAGCTGCTACGCCTTGCCTGGTCGTAAAACCTGAAGGGCAGGTGCTGAGCCGTGGCAGTTGAGCTGTGTCCAAACCCCATCACTTCATTGGAAGGCTGGACGGGAAGGTCCAGGAGAGCTGCATCCAAAGGGGGACATTTCCAAGTCTCACTCAACCCAAATGCATAGGCTACCCACCCTAACAAAGCCACACCTCGCTTAAACATTCAGCCCCAAACGGTAACAGCAGGTGGCTTCAATTCATTTGACCTCTCACCAACTCTCTTTTCATAGGATTCACCACATCATGGACTTTGCAACTGTGTCCTCAAATTCAACAGATGCAATCTTTTCAAAGCACATGAGCTGGGATGCATTGCCTGATGTGAAAATGGCCCCTTGGGGATTCCACTGCACGAGTATCACAGAGAACAGCCTGTGTATGTGTTTGTGGGTCACTATGGAAAATTATTTGCATAGAAACACAGAGCTGGAAGGGACTCCAAGGGTCATCTAGTACAGCCTCCTGCACAATGCAGGAAATTCATAACTTCCTCCCTCACCTGCTCCCCCCTCCAGTGACGCCAGCTCTATGCCCAGAGGAAGGCCAAAAAACTCCCAAGTTCCCTGGCCAATCTGGCCTGGAGGAAAATTCCTTCCTGATTCTAAAGTGGCAACTGGCATTACCCTGGGCATATAAGAAAGGGCCGTGAGAGCCTAGCTCAAGCTAATCCCTTCATAGCCTCCCAATCTGAGTAATTCATACTGAGTCACAGAATCATCACTGCTGTCAGGTGGCTATCTAGCCACTTCTTAAATACCTCCAAGGAAGGAGAGCCCACCACCTCCTGAGGAAGCCTCTTCCACTGTGGAACCTAATTGTCAAGAAGTTCTTCCTAATGTATAGCTGAAAAGTCATTTACTTTAATTTTATCCCATTGTTTCTGGTCCAATCCTCTGGAACAATAGAAAACAACCCCACTCCATCTGCAGCCTCTTTTTGAGTCGCTGAACAGACTCCAAGCACTTTAGACGTCAGGAAAATATTTATGAAGTCATCTGAGGCCCTAGAGCAGGAGTGCAGCTTGGATAAAAGTGTGGGAGAGCAGCCCACCTCCAATGGGGCTCTCCTAGGAAGCCCTGGCCACAAAGAGAAGCAGCAGTCACAGCAGCTACTCTCAACCTGCAAATTATGGCTGCTATCCTGGAAGGCAGACAGATTCTCTGATCTGTGGGGCAAAAGCCTCCTTGGAGTCTTTCTGTGCAAGCTGCACTTCCAGGAACAGGGCTAGCACACACTCCCAAAGGTTTGGTCTTAGCATGAAAACCAAGTGATGTAAATTGCAAGCACTTCCACGGATTTCAAACTGTTACACTGACATTTCTATGCAAACTGTTTATTGTTTCAGCTATGAAGGATCCAGACAATGCAATATTAGGAAAGAGAAAGAAATCAGTCCGATTGACCCAGACAGGATTACCTGCTATCCTCTGCATCTTCATGCGCCGAGCTTGGATGCGGCCCTTTGCCAGGCGCTGCTTTGCAATGATGCAGCGAATGTGGTCAGAAAAAACGAAGGTGGCCTGAAGGATGGGGAAGGGCTTGGAGTGGGGGCTGGAAGCTGGCTTGTGGATGACGATGTTAAGGGCCCGGCTGTCGTCTTCAACTCCGGTCACCTGCATGTCCTTCACGGGGAAGGGAAAACAAAACGCTGTTGGGATGAGAGTGACAGAGCTGGGCAGAGGTGCATCTGGATGCATAGACCAGCAGGCAACAAAGCTGAAGCCCGTCAGGGCAGGAGAGGCTCATGGCTCAGGGCATGCAATGGCCAGCTCATTAGCAGGGTTGGGAACAAACCTCCTTCGAGGCAGAGGAGACAACATCGCTCTCAGACTGAGCTCTAATCCAGCTCCCAGCTGTGTACTCTCAAAGCACAAAGCAGCTTCTGCTTGCCGCTCCCCCCACCCCAAAGCGGAGCCCAACCGATCAAGGATCAAGAGATAGCAGGTCAGCACCTGAGGCCCCACTTACTAAATGGCTAGGAAGTCCAGCTGTCAGAACCCACGGGGCACTCTCAAGGAAATTAGAAACTTCCTTTGGGCCAAGAGAGGCAGCTCTTCTATTAGCCACAAGCAGTATCAATCACAATTGAGGGAGGCAGCATCAATGGCGGGTAGAGGGGGAGAGAAATGTGTCAGGGAATTTGCTGTCTTCTGTGGCAACCTGCTTCCACAGAACCCAAGGCCCAAGTGGCTCTCCTCAGAAGCAGCCCAGTGGTCCCCATGAATCCAGCTCAGGAGCATCACCCAAACAACCCCCCCTTCCCTCAACTGCCTGTGGGAGGAGTTAGGGCCCCTTGGAACCCCGCTTCACTGCAAGGTGTGCATCCTACTATTCTGACTGCACTCTTAATTATGCAGGTCACCTCAGGTCTCAGAGAGAAGGGCAGACTATAAATCCAGTCAGTACGTGGATAAATAAGATAGGTCTAAGACCTTTGGTCTGATCCCCAGTGCTACCAGCTGAAGGCTTTCAGGTGGCAGGGAAGAGACCCAGGGTGATGTAATGATGAGAGTGTCAGACTAGGATCTGGAAAAGCCAGGTTTGAATCCCCACTTTGTCATGGAAGCTTGCTGGGACTGTCACAACCTCTCAGCTTAAACTATCTCAGAAGGTTCATTGTGAGGATAAAATGGAGGAGAGGAGAATGGCGTGAGCTGCTTTGGGTCCCTGTGGGGTAGGGGAGAAGGCAGGAATAAATGAAGTGAATAAGTGGAAAGAGAAGGGAAATGCCAGAGACCCCTGAGTGCCAATCGGT
The DNA here is from genome assembly GCF_028583425.1 of Eublepharis macularius. Taxonomy (NCBI): domain Eukaryota; kingdom Metazoa; phylum Chordata; class Lepidosauria; order Squamata; family Eublepharidae; genus Eublepharis; species Eublepharis macularius. The sequence goes on along the minus strand of NC_072801.1, from coordinate 28,836,177 downwards.
CAGCATTCTGTGCTATAGGGTTCAGTGACCTGACAGTAGGCGGCAGCTTCATGTGATCATGTGGAACTAATTTGGGCATACTGCAGATGACCCAAGCAGGTGTCTTGTGTGAAAGCTCTTCCCCCACCCTCCAGCCAGATGGGGGCTTACCTGGAGAAGGCCTGCAAATTTAACCACTCCCCAGCCTAAGCGGGCAACCTCTGGCTCCACCAAACTCATCTGGTAAATATCTACTGCCAGAAAGCGCTGGACTTGACCGGCATCTTTCGTGATGACAGTGCAGGCAATTAAATCGCTGTTATCTGGGAGAGAAGGGAGGGGAAAGGAAGAAGAGAAAGAACGTGATGAAATTCTAGAATATTTCAGAGGGATAGCCACATCTGCTGAAATAAACACAAAAATGTTTTGTGGCATCTTAAAACATCTACACATTTATTGCTGGCCAGGCTTCATGTATCTGCTCAAGGGGGCTATGAGAACTTACAACGACACATCTAAGGTACCAGAAGACTCCCATTAAAAAGAAAAAAGATCTTGTTTTTCTCCACAAGTGACATTAAAAAAAACCCCCATTCTTCCCTTCTCCATTTTTGCCTCAGAACAACTCTGCAAGGTAGGTTGGGCTGAGAGGGTGTGACTGGCCCAAAGTCACCCAGTGAGCATCCATGGCAGAGTAAGGATTCAAACCTGGCTCTCTCGGATCCTAACCTGACACCCTAACCAATCTGCCATGTCAGTTCTTTCTGAAATATTGTAATGTAATGGACAGAATGTTGCACTAGGTTCCTGAGAACCCTGACCTCGAATCCCTGCTCTGCCAGGGAAGCTTGCTGGGTGACCTTTCTTAGCCTGGCCCACCTCAAAAGGTTGTTGTGTTGAGAAAATGGAAGAAGGGAGTATGGTTTTGTAAGCCACTTTTGGTCTCCACTGAGGATAAAGCAGGATATAAATGGGGGCGAGGGAGCAGTGAACCAGCATTTATTACGAGCAGGAAGCATATGAGGAAAGTTACAACACATGCGCGCGCACGCACGCACACACACACACACACACACACACCCTACATGCAAAAGTAAAGTCTTGGTGAGGAATAAATGGCTACAGTCTCAACAGACTACATTTTATCTGGATTTCCAGGAAAAGCAACCGATCTGATATTCCGATCCACCATGTGGCAAAAATATTAGGGGCTGGGGAACTGCACATGTTGAGACAGGAGACACTGGAAAACAGAACGGCAAAATGCACTTTAACGTGCCACAGCTCAATTGCGATTGGTCTATAAAACCAAGAAAGGTTACAGGAATATACATTAAACTGCTCAATGAACATTACTGAAAATGAAAAAAAAATTGGATGCAGGTACCAATCAAAACAATCAATATGCAGGAAACAACATCATTCCATATGAAAGCCAAAAAAAATGCAATTTGATTTACTTCAAGAACACCCATATGAAATACCTGACAGTTAGATGATAATCACATTTCCAGTTAGTTTACAAGCTTAAATTCTGCCCTGGGAAACTGTTTCCTGATAGAGCAAATACTAGATTGGGGGAGTGCAGGAGAGCAATCCCCAGGACAGGACAGCAAATGATGTTAACTCAGTACCATCATTTGCTTATAGAATCTTGTTTATGACACGGCTATTTATCATCTCTTCCCTGAAACGTAATTTATTTTACAGCCCAATCCTAAGACTTCATGCGCCAGTGGTTTGAGGTTTACAGACATGACAGCAACACGTGTCCTTCCAGCACACTACCTGCTGGTGGCAATGACAGTTCAGCATCACCTGGAGACTCCACACCCCAAACTCATACATGCATGGGAGCATCCCCACCCCACATAGCAAAAACGGGCCAGAAGCAAGAGGACTGTGTCAAGGGTGATGGCTGCAGAAGTGGGATTTGGTAGCAAGCCACAGGGGGTGAGGGGCAGAGCTTTCCTCTAGGTGATCCTAGTTGCCAATGAGGCTTGTAAAATTCAGAGATTCAGATGGGACAACTTGGCACCCCAAATTAGCGTAAAAATAAATTTGACAGGTTTGATGTTGAAAAGTTTTGGCTTTTTAAAAAAATTGTACCTCCCCCCCCGCCCCCCCATCCCCAGAGAACAGTGTGAAAAATGCAGATCTCAGTAAAACATTGCAACTGAAGAATTGCTTTGTTTTATCTCCATGTTATAAGCAAGGCAGCTGATAAGCTACTGGGGGTGGATGCAAAGTTCTGTTCAAGAAATGGAGGCTCAAAACTTCATCAGGCACAAGGAACTCATGGTTCTGTTCCCTGGGTCCTAGCCAGAACTTATCCGTTTTTCAGAAACATCCACCTACACAACGAGCAATCCTGTTCCACTTTTCAAAACTTGGACCAAGACATGCAGATTCTATGTGAATCCTCCAACAGTGCCTCATTTAGGATACTTTGGGTGCAGCAGCAAGGTAAGAGGTCAGAGAAAAATAATGAGGCTGCTCACAACAGAATTGCTGAGGCAGCTCAAGCTTCCGTGTTGCCATGAGCCCGGGCTTCATGGGCATCGGCTCTACTGCTTGTCCAATCCAGCCAATCACAACAGGACATGGTCTCTGGAATTCATTGCGGTAAAAACGACCAAAAAACTTCTATTAACGTGGATGGTGTGTGCCAAGATGGAATGAGGATACTACTTTTTCCAGTATACGCTGAATTTGTTATGAAAATAAAACACAAAGCATTCCAAGAATATCGAGTGGCTATTTTGAGGCATTCATGACTTCCAGTCAGTGTTATTGCAGAAACAGCTTTACACTCTTCCGAAAAACAGAGAGAGACAGAACAAAGAAAGCACAGCTAGCCAACACCATCTAAGCCAAAGAAGATCCCCCCCCATCTCCCCTAGCCTGGAAAGCCAACTGCCTTACCATCAAATCCCACCAGGAAGCCCACAGCAGATGCTACACACGCCCCCAAATACATTCTCTCTCCCCAAGAGCACTCAGCTCTTCTTTACAGTTAACACTTCTGCCAAGACAGACCCTAAAAATTTTTGAGACTCAATACAGAGGCTTAGGGAGACTATGGTGCAGTGGCTAGAGCATCAGACTGGGATCCGAGACAGCCAGGTTTGAATCCCACTTTGTCAGGGAAGCTTGCTGCGTGACCTTGGGCCAGTCACACTCTCCGCTGACCTATATTATGGGGACGTGGTGAAGACAAAACAGTGGATAAAATGGTGGAGAATGATGTGCGTTGCCTCGGGGTCCCCCACAGAGCAGAAAGGTAGGGTGTAAATGAAGTACATAAAATAAACTGGCTGACTCTTTACAATGGCTCAACTTTCAGAAAAGAAGTGGTTCAAATGAATCTTCCAAAAGCTTCCTGCTTCTGGGGAGGGGGAGCAAGGAGAGAGACAGTTTGGTGTAGTGGTCAAGAGTGTGGGACTCTAATCTGGGGAACCGGATTTGATTCCCCACTCCTCCACTTGAAGCCAGCAGGGTGACCTTGGGTCAGTCACAGCTTCTAGCTCTCTCAGCCCCACCCACCTCACAGGGTGTTTTGTTGTGGGGATAATAATGACATAGTTTGTAAACTGCTCTGAGCGGGTGTTAAGTCATCCTGAAGGGCAGTATATAAATCGAATGTTATTATGTTATTAAAATGTGAAAACAAAAAGGTGGCAAAAAGTCCCCACAGCTCCGTTCGCAAGTGAGTTTCCATTGCCTTGTTTCTGAAACTGGGAGCAAAAACGGAGAACGCCACCAAGGCTACCGCTGCCTGTCCGGCTGGCTACTCACTCAAGTCCAGGACATCTTCGGTCTTAATCAGGTCCTCCTCCCGCGTCAAGGGCAACTGCGTCTCTGGCTCCTCCCGGAGTTGCAGTGACAGGGAACGAAGCATGAAAAAGACTCTGATGGCCTGCAGGAAAAAAGAAATGAAGCTGGTCACCGAGGAGGGGGGTGGGGGTGAGGAGAACGTGCCAACGTGAACCAAGCAGTAGTATGATTTCACCAAGCAACTGCCAACGGGAAAAGGTAAAGGAAAAGCAGGACTCCTGATCTCTGCCCAGCTCTTGCCCCCTTCAGTCTTTTCTTTTTTTGGTCTGAAGTTTATAATAGCTACACCCAAACCCAAAGCCTGCAAGTATGCATGCAATAAGAAGGCACTGTGGCCAGAATCCCAACTGGCAACTTTTAATTTTTACACTGTGCATGTCTATTTCATTTCTTTTTTTTTTAAGGCACACTTTTTTTCAAATATTGTTGACTCCAACTGGTCCCATCTACCACAGACAACCACCCCTCCCAAGGTGAAGACAAACGTGGGAGGGAAAGCACACCCTCCTCGGGTTACGATGAACAGCCACTGATTTCATACTGTCCCCTCTCATGATACCAAAAGGGCAGGATCTAAAGTTTTCAATGTCTTACATTTGGCAGATGGGAGGTTTGCAAAGACCACAGGGGGCCAAGGCAGAGTGGACATACAGAGCTACCGACTGGTCAGCTGACAGTCCATGCTGGGCTGGGTAAGGGGGAACGGTACTATCCCAGTATTACCCAAAGACATTTTGTCCAACAAGTCCTGCAATAAATATTTCAGCTAAGATGAAAGGAGAGGAAGGGAAAGGTGCTCAGGGAAAGGAAAGGTCAGAGAGAGAAACAGGTGAAAAGACCCCTCTGGAACCAAGTGAGGCTTCTGTTGAAAGTGCCTTGCTTTTAAAAAAAAAAATCCACCCCCTCCTCTTTTCTGCTTTGAAGGGCACCTGCCCGGGAAATATCGGGGAGCCTTCCGCTTCTCATGCATTTTCAGTAATCCATAGTAATGAGTGCTACATATAAGAGCAGAGAAAGCTGTAGTTTGTGGCTTTCTACAGGGAACAGATTAGCCAAATACAGAAACAGTTTTTAAAACTTAAGTCCATTGCTCTAATTTTTAAAGAGCAGACTAAGGAAGAAACAGGGGCACCACCACTCCTATACATGAAGAACAAAGGCAGAATAAAATGAATGTTTCGATCACTGGACTTGCTTTCAACACCCTCTAAGCAAATTCTCTGAATCAGGATGGACTTCTCAAGGCTTCAAAACAGAAGCAGTATGTGTGTGTGCAGACTTCTGGGTGCGCTGACATGTTATTCTGAGCCAATCAGATTCACCTCAGATGAATCAAAGTTCTGTTCTAGGAAAAAGTCTCTGTGTGCTCTTCCTAGAAGTTACTTATGTGCGAGCAAACCAGAGATAAAAGATAGGAAACTGTGCTGTTGTGATAGGGCAACATAAACACAATGGCTTAGAGAAGGGTATGATAGCTGGCATTTCCAAGAACGTTCTTAAGACCCAGAAGGTGTTGTTGCTGTTTTATTCTTTCCTCCCAAAAGATATAAAAATTCTATGAATGCTGAAAAAGAACAAACAGATCTAGTGAGAAGTAGGAATGTGTCACTGGTACAAGGTGAATGAATGGTGGTGCGTTCTCTGTGCAAAAGTAACCAAGTTCAAGTTGTTCCAAAAGAAAACAGATTGCTAGAGAACCAATCATAAAGTTCACTGACCAACACCAGAGCATGCTTCAGACACAACAGCTACTTTCAAGATGCATCAAGGCAAAACAGAACTTTTTTGATGTCTCTCTCTCCAGGGAATTGCTCTGCTTTCACAGCATGTCTGGAAAGTTGCAGGAAGTGACTGGAAAAGACTCGTATGGTTCTGAGGTACGGCTGAAATGGGGGAAAGAGAAGCCTCCAATTCCCAGCCAGATGTTTCTCCTGGCCTTAGCTGAGTCAGAAAATAATGGTGCTAGCTTGTAATCCTCCACCCAAACATATCAGAGCAGGGAAGATGATCACGTACCTTCCTATGTTGTGGACTGCATCTGGGGTTTCTTTTGCATATGGAGTTACATAGCTCTACTTTGTCTCCCTTTTTGTTGACTGTTACAGCTCCTAGACCCCAAATGCAATTATCACTGCTACCACGTTCTCTCCCCTCTTTACAATCAGCCCCTTGAAAAAGGTTGTAAGGTAAAGGGAAGCTATACGTAGCTATCTTTGCCACTGACCCCATCTCAGTTGGAACAGGAAGGAAGGAAAGCTTGTTGCTACCAATTCCTCTGCCACAGCTGCCGCCGCATCCTCTCTGGGATCCCAGAAGCAGTGGCAGATCCACAGTCCCTTCTGCCCCGCGTGAAGATGGGCAGCAGTCCAGTAGTGATCACAGCACATGTGGCCCCTTTTTCCTTTTCTGTCCATCCCCACAATAAGAGCTGCCCCCCCCCGCTCCCCGCAAGTCACCTTGCGTGTCCTTTCCACATCTCCGCACGGTAGTCTCTTTACAAAATCGATCCCAGTTAGTGGTGTCCCCGTAGGCGGAAGCAGGATGGAAGCATCCATCATCAGGTACTCCACATTCATGGGCTTCAGCTGGAAAAGAAACCTCACCATCAGCACGCAATATACAATTCCAAACATAAAACTGCGATGCATCAACCCCTCCCCAAAAAACTCTGAATGGGGCTGCACAAGAAATAAACTCAAAGCCCTCTTGGACCCAGGGAACAAACTGGATCTTGGTTCTTTAGTTCATGGGCAAGTAACCCCCTCTCACCTCCACCCCACACACATTGTAGCTTTTCTTCATTGGTTGTTGTAGATAAGGGGTCCCCAATGTGGTGGTCTGTGGGCTTCATGGAACTCACATCTTTCCTGGTACCCCACCAAGTAGTTTTAAAAAAATGAGTGGGGGCAGCTGCTCAGCAAGGCTTCTGACAGGATACTGGAGATATGATTACCTGAACTTATTTTTAAAAAGTTGCTTCGGCGGCGGCAGCCACCACATCATAAGGTTCTTTACTGTGTTCGTGTGTATATGCAATAAAATATTTTTAAACAATATGTTCATTTTAAACGGCACTCTGTTAAACAGAGCTGCCTAAAAAGTGGAAGAATTACTATTAGAATTATGCACGACCTCACAAGGGGTGTGCAATCCGGCGTTTATATAGCAGGATTTATGCTGACTCAGCATAATCTGGCTATGCCGATTCAAATGAGAGAATCCCAAATCAGATCTGGGATGCCGGATACTGATGGGCATGATTAAACTCAGTTTGTTTGGTTTAATCTGGAAAATGCTGCAGGCTGAATTTTCCAAGCCTTTTTTCCCCAGACATTGTTTTTTTTTGGGGGGGGGGAGGGGGCAAGATCATCTCCTGTGGCTTGTTGTACCCTCATGGCTCCCCATGCTCTTGGCTGGCTCCTCTCCCAGCCTCTCTGCCAGCTGCATCCTTTCCCCTGCTGGCCTCGTGCCACTCTCCAGCTGCGGAGCTTGCCACAGAGCTTTAAGCCACTTCGCACGGCTGTCGTCTGGCTGCTGCTCTGCCTCTGCTGCCTGCTTTTCTCCACGAGGGCTGTGGATTCCCATCCCACCTCCAACTCCCAGCTTCAAAAGAGTCCTTCAAGCAGCCACCAGCTGCCTTTTAAACTCCGCTGCTTGTCCAGTGAGACCCATCCCCCCCTTGCCTCAAGTTTGGGATTCCTGGGTTTGACATTGATTCCCTTGCTGTAGTTTGGTTCTGTTGGTTCAGCTTGTATGGGAGTGGGACTTGCATTGGGACTGGCTTTTGGCCAGGGGTTGCCTTTGTTTAAGGGTCCTCTTTGATTAGAAAGCCTTGGAAATGTCACCCCCATAGCAAACAATGGAGAGTGGCGGGGGAGACTTTGTTTAGGGGCCCTAAGAACTAGCCCACAGGATCCAATCTTCCTGAAACCTGGTGGGTATTTAATGGACAGGAAGGAGTAGGTTCCCTGCAAGTTTAGTGGAGTTTGCTGGAAAAATGCCCCATTGTCTGTCCCTTGGATAGCTTTCCCCATAGGGAATAACGGTTGGATAAATTCAGGATTCTCTAATCTTACAGAAACAGATGACAGAATCTGACCCAGAGTTTTTATGGTATCTCTGCTACCCAGATCCAAATTGAACCATTTTTTTGTGTGCAAACCCCTAGACCTCACTACCTGGCATTTTGCGGTTGGCTCCATCTCCTGCGACAGCCATTTCATGGTTGGCTCTGCTGCCTGTGACAGCCGTTGTGTAGTTCTAACCACCAACCTGTCTCAGAACTCTAAACATGCTCACAGACTCAAAAAGTTTGGTGATCTCTGTTATACACGGAACCTGTGTTTGCCTGGCTTCTGTCAAAGAATGGTAAGAAAGTACGGGCAACACACCTCTCTCTTCAGAGGACACTACCCCTGACAGAACGCCATGCCCGAGTTGACCCTCCTGCACTCTTTTCCTGCTCCCACTGAAGTCCCACCTTCTCACCCCTTGGCTGGATTTCTGCTGCTGCTGCTGGCTCAGCTCTTTCAGCCATGCATAAAATAATCTTATCCTTTCACTGTACTTCCAAACACTTTGTGAAAGAGTCCTACATGCAAGGATCTCGGCTCTGTCCACTGAAGACATGCAACACCTAAATGGAACCTATTTCACAGAGTGCTATTCCTAACTCAATAGAAAAAGAGCTGTTAATTACAGACATTTTATAAATTGCAAATTGTTTTACAATGATATAATGACGACACGATTCTTTTCAGTTGCATCTTGAACTCTTTATTTCATAAAGGTAGTAGAGGAGGGACACAAACACCTGCTTCAGGCAAGCCTCAGATCTTCGGCATGCCTAGTGCAGTTCTTGAGAATGTTACTGGGAGATCTTTCCAGGAATGCAAACCGCTTTCGAAAGTCTGCTCAGTTTCAAAAGTTGTTTGCCACCTGGTATTGGGAGGTGGTGGTTTCCTGCTATTTGAGAACTCTTTACCAATGCCCCTTGGCCACATGGTACAAGTTGTATGGTTCTTCCAACTGGGTCCTGGTTTCTTTTCCAGGAAAGAGTTTGGGCAGCTGAACTTTATCAACTTGGAACTCTTCCATTTGACAAAGAGCATTAGGCGAGATGGCACTGACAGATATCTTACTATGAGTTAATTATGACATTTTCTTTCTGTTACGTAAATAACTTGACATGCGTTCTGCAAGCCCTATGGAATTCAGACAAATAATGCATAAATCAATGGGCTCTAAACAACATCCATACATTTGGTGCCCAGCCCTAGAATATTTTTCTTTTTAGATGCAGCGCCCCAAGACGATTCACACTAATGTTCCAGTTGCTCTACAGCCCTACAGCCGTGGCCATTTTCACACTACTTACCGTCATACTCCTATATTCATCTTCAAACATATCCAGAAAAATTTCTTCTCCCTTTAAAGAAAAGAAGACAGTCATCTCCATCCCTCCATAATAATTCTGTTTCTCATTAAATGGTGGTCTGGAAGCCTCAAGAAATGGTACATCTCATTGTCCACCAACCTATAATCTTGGAGGAACTACTTTTGATCAAACTAATAGAGACCCAACACTAATTTCTTAAGTTTAATTAAAGTTTTCTCTCTCTCAGCATAAGCCTTTACAGTCAGATGCTTATACGTCCCAATGATTTGGCCCATCTGGCAGCAGCACTGCTTTTGAAGTAGGCTGCCTAAATGCCTGGAAAGTCACATGTCCATTTCCGTCTCATTTGTAGCTTTCAGGAATTAAACAAACAGGCATCAACTGGAGGCCAGTTCATGCTTGAAGCAACTGGTGGTGGAGTGCCAGAGACTACCTGGCAAGTTTGCTGCGCTTAAGTTGGCACGTGGTAAGTTTGCCACATTTAAGTTGGCACCTCCATGCACACCATCACCAAGATGCCTATGATTACAGCTACACATGGTGCTAGCTGCATATACTACACCTACATTGCAGTGTCATTTGTGAGCAGGCGACAACTTCACATGAGCCTTGTCAAGTTGCCAGCCTACCAGTGGCCCTCCTCCATGCTCCTGAGAGGACACACCTTAGGGCCACCTTGTGCACAAGCCTGCCTTAATACCACTTTAGAGAAAATAAAGAATAATGGCAGACAAAATCCAGGGAAGGAGGCTGCTTTCCCCTCCCCAAGAGTGGCGGATAGATGGGGTCTGCAGTGGTTTTCTGTGGGTGGCCTAACTGCACTGTGACATACCACACAGTGTGCTTTGTTGCAGGACAGATCTTCCCCACAGAGATCCCATGGAGCACTGAAATAGGGCCTCCCTCAGGCCGTGCTCCACGGAGCAGAATTCTCAAAAATTGGCTACAAAATTGGTGCTGGTTGAACAGGTGTGGCTCATGACCTCTACACTGATGGACCTACTCTGATGAAAGAAACAGGTGCATCAGACGAATGAGACCTGCAAACTCGGCTCTGTGCTGTTAAGCCAGGGGAAGAGCCACGCATGTCCCCTATTCAATTGCAGCTTTTCTGTAAGACTCTCGTGGCTGACCTGAACACTCTCCTAAGGACGGCTTCCTCTACCATCCCTTCTGTTAGCTGGTCTGGGATAGTTATAGCAAGAGAATACCTTATAAAAACGCCGCAGCAGGTGGACACTTTCTTCTCTTGCACCCTAGAAGGAACAGCAAATTTCTCAGTTCAGACTCGCAGTATTTCCCAACCACGGTTTCATAGAACCCTGGGGTTCTGCAAGGCATTGTCAGGGGTTCCATGAGAAATCAAATTCAGTAATACTGCAAAAAAATTCCAAATATTCCTCAAGATACAACAGTTATTAAGGTTATATTGACTCTATATTACAGGGTTTGGGTGCAGTGCACAGTTATTACGGTTTCTATATACAAGGTTATATTGTGTTTGTGTTCATACTGTATTATTACAGATCACTGACAACACACATTACAATAATTTAGCAGTAACTGAATTGTGCTCCCTACTATCAACTTTTTCCAGCCTGTAAACATTTTTGTACGTAGGGGTTCTTCAGAATTTGAAAAATTAATCTAGGGGTTCCTCCATGGGAAAAAAAGGTTGGGAAACACTATCTCAAAGTATGGTTGATCACCTTGGGCTGAATGGTGAACTACCCCCCCCCACACACACCCTGCCCCAAACAAAAGGTTATGTGCCCTAATCAACTCTCATTTGAGCTACTGTAACGTGTTCTACAAAGGGTTAACCCTTGAGGGTCGTTCAGAAGATATAATTGGTTCAGGATGCAACAGCCAAACAAAAACATTTGGTGTTAGTCAGGCCTTTTTTCTGGGAAAAGAGGTGGTGGAACTCAGTGGTGGAACTCAGGACTGCACAATGATGTGCTGGAACAAGGGGGGGGGGGTTAAAGTTTAAATCACCCTCAGCAGAAATGTTCACATGGCCGATGGCCCCGCCCCCTGATCTCCAGACAGAGGGAAGTTTAGATTGCCCTCCGACCTGCTGCAGAGGGCAATCTAAACTTCCCTCTGTCTGGATATCAGGGGGCGGGGCCACCGGTCATGTGACCATTTTCAAGAGGTGCCAGAACTCCGTTCCAATGCGTTCCAGCTGAAAAAAAGCCCTGGTGTTAGTTGTAAAGAGTAGACAGACACAAGTTCTCTATGAGCTTTGTTAACTGGCTGAATGGCAGGTGCTGGTGATCACTTTTAACACCCTTTCTGGCTTGAGCCAAAGACATCCTATGCCCACATATTCCTTCATGCTCATCAGAATTTTGGGGGGATAACTGATTCAATAATCCATATTATATCAAACTGGGGGCCACTCCCAAGGGATCTCTTGTTCTTCTGGAGCCAAAGTAGACATTATGTTGGTCAGAAGTTGGGGCCCGGGTGCCTGACCTGACTGTCACACAGAAGAACAGGGGAGCTTATCTCACAAGCACTCTGTTCCACTGCACAGAGGGGAGGAGGGGAGGCTTCCAGATTATGCTGTTTTTGCCAGCAGAAATGGTTGCGCGGGGGAGGGGGCACCCACTGGCAAACAGGGCCCCCTGCAGCCATTGCAACTGGCAAAAGCAGTGCAGGAGGGAATCCTGAAGTCCTCCCCCTCTGCAGCACTCTGCGGCCAAATGGAGTAATGGAGCACTTTCAAAGTAAGTTCCCCAGGCCTTTCATGTAATGAGCCGGGTCAGACACCCATGTCCCAACTTGTGAGGCACAATGTCTACTTGTGCTCTTGGGTTCTTGATAATTAAAGATACATGTTACGAGGTGCTTATTTGCTTAACACAGTATTGTTTTTAATCTCACATTAGATCAATAAGGAAACAATGTACACAGTTAAAAACTTGCTCTGAAAGCACTTGTTTATAAGCAAGTCAACAATCTAACAGAAAAGGAAAGACTCAGCTATCAAGAAATGGGTTCCCAGTTATTCAGAAGTGACAGGAATTCAAAGGAGGCAGAAGTTCCAAGGAATAATTCCCCCCACCCCTCACCCTGAAACTTTCTCTATAAAGAAGGTTAGGAGACAGAAGCAATTCTCATGGCCCTCTAGTGAGGCTGGCGGAGAAACACTATCAGGTAGGGGTCACAGCAGTGGTGCAGCCTATGTTTGGCATGCACTAAGTCCCACAGGAGAGTGATGAAATACCTGCTATCAAGTCAGATCATTGGCCTTTCAAGGTCGATCTACGACCATCAGCAGCTCTCCACCATCTCTGGGGGAGATCTTTCACATCACTGCAGCTGGAGATGCGGGAGATGCTGAGGACTGAACCTCGGACTTTCGGCATCCAAAGTACAGGCTGGGCCACAGCCCGCCCCAGGTCCCTGGACATCACTAACTAATGGATCTTGGGCTAGAAGGGCAGAGAAAGACCTCTGCCTAAGGTCAAAGCCACACATGCACAGTGGGACATTGCACTACATGTTTATTTCATTTATACCCTGCCATTTCCACAAACGGGGACCCAAGCAGCTTACATCATTCTCCTCTCTTCTGATTTATCACCACAAGACAGGTTAGGTTGAGAAGGTGCAAATGACTCAAGATCAAGTAGCAAGCTTCCATGGCAGAGTGGGGATTCGATCCTGGGTCTCCCAAATCTTAGTCTGACACTCTGTCCTCTACACCATACCAGCTCTATAGCACTATAGTAATAACTCGTAACTCAGTTCTCCTGCATGGACAAGACAGTCCAGTTGCGCAGGAATGTCCGGAGTGCAGTTCAAGGGCCACCATTTCCAACTTGTACTCTCAGCTCAACTTCTGGGAAGCTGGCACACTTACTTGCAAAGCAAAGCCAACAGAGGTGACCAGTGGCAAAGCTCTACAAGTTAATCTGGATCAGCAAACTTGGGGCTGCAACAACAAAGTACAAGATTACAGGGGGGGGAAAACACCACACTCACTTCCAGACAGGCAAGGTGAACATCTTTTATAATACTACCATGTTTGGACAACACCAGCTGTTTCAGCAGCAAGCAGCCAAGCTCCAAGGTAGCTAAACGGATTCTGCCATCTACAAAGTGGGAACAAAAGGAAAGAGTTAGCCAAAAACCTTACTGCAAAATATCGATGATTGATTTTGTATGATGATGGCAATTTCAGCCTGATTCTAGGACGTCTGCTATGGGGCACATTTATGCAAAGACGATCCAAAGGTTTTTCACACTTAGCTGCAACACAGAACTGGAAAGGCACCCAGCTAGCTCCAAAGCAAAACCACAATTTGGCCCCACTTTCCATGGCTGGCCTTGTATATTCCCTTCCACACTCTTGGGAAAGCCGGTGACCCCCTTGCAAGAAGATGAAAACTTCACTTCTATGCTCAGCGCTCACAGCAAGGCATGCCAATGACTTATTTAAGTAGACCCAGGAACTGTGCCAAATGCACCAAGCATTTTTTTTTTTTACAAAACGTAAGACAGATCAAATTTCTACACGTTGGCACAACTTCTGCCCAAATTACACAAATTCCGTGCGTTTGCATGATTTTACAATTCTGTATGATTTACTCTGCACCTGCTAGTCACAAGGATGATGTAAGAGGCAAGGAATCCTGAAAGGCATTGACACGCCCCCCTCCCCCCTCTGAAAACTATATTCCAACCCAAGCCTCTGGGCTGCTTTTACTAGGCACTGCCTCACTGGTTTTCAAAGATTTCTTTGTACCTCTCTTATTTAAAAAAAACACAACAACAGTTGCAACTAACGCTGCCTTCTGCAACTTATCCTCAGGGCCATGGCAGGCACACAACTGAATACAGTGGAAAAGTTCAGCAAATGACTGAACTCGGAATCCCAATTTTCCCTTGCTCAATACTGAACTCTTTTCCAAAGAGCCATCTGCTCTAAGGCCTCGTGCCTGGAATTCAACCTCCCTCTGCACCTAGGGCTGTAGCCTGCCTCTGGCATCTAACACTAGATCTCCCTACTGCCCAATAAGAGCATGTTGCACTGAGCCCTTGCGCATGACAGCCTTTTGATTCCCTACTGCTGCGTTTTACAATGCCTGCAATGGCTGCTTTGTTTTTTTCAGGTTTCCAATTGCTATAACCTGATGGGGCTTCTGGCTCAGACAAAAGATGTATTTTATTACAAAGTAAAACAGAGAGGTTCCCCCCCGCCCCCTCTGGTTCACACAAAAAGACCCTATATGACGAACGTCTCACCTGGCTGAGCTGCGAAGTTCATTATCCTGATGAGCCTTTCTGCAAAAACAGGGTTGTAGGTGTTTTTCTCCTCTGCATCCTGAGCCGAAAGCTGAATCCTCTCCAGCGTCTCCTGCTCCATTCCTGCAAATCAAGCAGCAGCATTTATGGCAATCTGGCATTTGATGGCCAAAAGGGGCTTCAGAGAAACTGTAGAGCTGATGGAGAGAGTGGCACCAGTGGAGAGAAAGACTTGTTATGTTCCCAAAGCTGCCCACACAAGATACAGGAGGGAGGTGATGCAGCCAGAGACAAAGACCGCTGGCTTCACTGGCCCATCCTCAATTCCTGCTGGCCTCTTGAGAAACCAAATCCCTTCCAGCAATTCAACCATCTCCACTTCATGGCTCTGAAACCTTTTCATGCAACCGACACCTTTTCAGCTCATGATCTTGTAAGGACTGATTAAAACCTTCAGCAAGACTTTGTGAATAACTGAAGTTATGAAACAGGCCTTGTTGGATTAAAGTCTGTCTGTACAGGGTTGGCAGCATATTGGGGAAGGGATGGAATGGTGCTGCTGCTGATCTCTAGGGTGGTGGCAGTGGTGGAGAGTGCCTTCAAGTCAAAGTTGACTTATGGCAACTTATGACAAGAGACTAACAGAGGTGG
The DNA here is from genome assembly GCF_028583425.1 of Eublepharis macularius. Classification (NCBI taxonomy): domain Eukaryota; kingdom Metazoa; phylum Chordata; class Lepidosauria; order Squamata; family Eublepharidae; genus Eublepharis; species Eublepharis macularius. Next base: position 28,821,053 of record NC_072801.1, on the reverse strand, counting down.
CGTGCCATTGCCTGCCTCTGCAACCCTGGTCTTCGTTGGAGGTCTCCCATCCAATTACTAACCAAAGCCAACGCTGCTTAGCTTCTGAGATTTGATGAGATCAGGCTCACCTGGGCTACCCAGGTCAGGGCGATCCCTAGGGTAGCATCTTGATAAGAACACACACACAAGCATCTCCTTGCATTTCACTATTAGGTCTGTTGTCAACAAAGGCAAACCCTCCTAAGTCTGAAGATTCAATGAGAAGAAGGGGAGAAAATGATAACATGTGCTACAAGCTTGTAGAGAAAAGACTTGTGAATGAAGATGGCCCTTAGCTATTCACGGGTCTTCTGTCTAATGTAGAGGCGGGACTGAAAATGGAAAGCGCTCTTTTTACATCTGTCTACAGAAGATTCAGGAGCGACCCATAGGAATCCAAACAGGCATCTGTTGTGGCTTAACAATCTATGGGCATAACAGTGATTAAACCTTTACATTTCCTCATCACTTCTTTGCCCTTTTCTCAGAATGATATATATGGGAATGATTCCTCTTTTATCCTAACAGTCTTATGATGCAGGATAGATTGAGAAACCCACCATCAAACACCAGATACCAAATGAACATAACCAATCTACATTCAACGCCATCTGCTACACTGCTCTGCTTTCTGCGCTTGTGCATATGCACACATGCATGCATGCGTATTGAGGAAGGGAGAGGATTTATGGAACTGCTGACTTGTTTGAGCACGCGAGAATCATTTAAAGCTTCAGTACAGCGAGCAGTTCCTGTAACAGAGCAAAGCAATTTCTCAGAACAGGTTTATTCATGATGCCGTCCTCTACAATGCATGCTACAGTAACGACTTTTAATACTGCAGGAGTATGTGCAGAAAAGCTCATTGTCCATCCGCTAAATCTGAAAGAAACATTTCTATCTTTTTTTTTTATAATTTTTTTTATTTTTCATAACTACAAAACACTACACCAGACTATCACAAGGAAAGGGGAGAGGGAAGGGACAAAGGGGGGTGGAAAAGGAAAAGGGGGGGGGAATAAACTACAAACACTAAACACTACACTTCAATGTTTCCCTTCATACTGTCATAATACAAAAATAGCTCCATAGAATAATGATGGAGTGGTTAATCATACAGAGAATAAACATTTCAAATTCTGATTAAACTTTCCTCCCCCTTCTAGGTCCCGGACGCAGTTCTCTCTGTGCAACTGCTGTTGTGATGCTCTCCTCCTCCTCCCCCCCCTCCGGCTCCTCCTTTTCTTCGTTCTTGGTGCAGCAGAGTTCTGGGTTTTTATTCTCAAAATCCTTTAGTTGATCTTCTGATAATATCTTATAGGCCTGATCTTTATATCTGAACCATATTCCTTCCGGGAATAACCATTTGTACTTTATTCCATGGTCCCTCAGAAGAGCTGCAAACTTTTTATATTTAAAACGCCGTTTCCGGACTAGAAATGGAACGTCCTTCAAAATCTTGACTTTCAAACCCATAAAGTCCAAATCCGCATTGTATGAGTTATATAGGATGGTGTCCCGAATCTTTTTAGATGAAAAGTCAATAATGATCTCACGAGGCAACTGTCGCTTTGTTGCATATTTTGAAGAAGCCCGACGGACCTCCAAAATGGCGCTTTTAACCTCTTCTTTAGTCGTCCTCGCGGGTGTCGCCAGTAGTTCCGAGACCACATCCCACAGATCCTCATTTTCCTCCTCTTTCACGTTTTGGAGACGCAAAATTGTCTGCGTTCGTTCCACCTGTAGCCCGATCAGCTGGTTCTCCACCAACTTCAGCTCCTTTTTTGTAGCCTTCACAAGTGATGCACTTTCCAGAGCAGACTTTTCTGCCCCCCCCCGCTGCTGCCTTAATGGTTTTCACCTCGCTTTCAATTAAGCCCACCCTTTGATCAGTTTCGTTCAGCTTGTCAACAAAGGGTTTTATAGCTTCCACCACCGCCCTGCGCACCAACTCTTCGAGCGACTCCCCCTTCTGCAAGGTAGCCGAGATTGACTTACCGAGAGCGGGACTTTGCTTCTTTGCTGCCATTTTGGGGGGGGAGGCGCCAACAAAATTCTGGAACTCAACGAAGGGGAAGAGCGAGTCTTCTTCAGATCAACCTCTCCTTCACAAACGCTTGTAGAACAGAAGGGATTCGCTTGTTTACAGGCTTCCGCCTGTTTCTTTTACTTGCCGTTTCTCGTTGCCCGGCGGCACTCGAGGCGCCGCGCACATCTGCCGGCCTCCATAGGGACAAACGGGCAATTCCCCCCCCCCGCATTGATTTCGGGGAGTTCTTCCCGCCGCGTCCCGGACCCTGGCTCCCTCCCTGGGAGTCCTGGGGGCTAATCCTTGCGGATCAGCCGCCCGGTCAGGGTGCCCGGTCGTTTCCTCCCGGACCAGCCGAGAGGAGCGTCCGGCATGGCTGAGAAAACGAAACCGAATCCAGAAACATTTCTATCTTGATAGTAAGGCCAACACATTCATCTCTGTAATCTCTCTCATCCCTGAATTCCAGGTGGGCAAGCATTTCCAGCAAAACTGCTTACCATTCATGCTTCACAAATCAGGGCTCATTCGCCCCAGCCTTAAAATACCCTTCAATATCACTTCTAGCCCCAGTTTCCCTGAGCCCACGAAAGAATTCCTTCCCATATGTGCTGAGCCTGCTGATGTTTTGTACATATTTTTAGATTTTGAAGCAGACCGGATAACAGAAATACTCCTCGTTGCATTTTGGGTCCGGAGATTGCAGGGGTGCATGATTTCTTGCTGAACAGCCTTAATATTCTGAAGTTTATACCTACGGGGCAGGCAACAGCTTCCTGGGATTATATATTCCCAAAATGCAGTTTGGACAGGAATTCAGCAGCAGCCTTGAAACAGGGTTTGCCACGTGACCAAGAAAGCCCTTAAAGCTCTCTGGACCTCAACACACAACCGGCGGCTGTGCTTCACTCATCTTTCAGCTGATCTAAAGAAAGACCATCAGCAGCTCCAGAACTTGTCCTGGTCCCCTTCCCCTAATCTCTTCCACCATAGCTTCCCACCTACTCCAGAGAAGCCCTGGACAGTGTTCAACAAGAAATATATTGGCAGCCTGTGGCACTGTTGTAAAGTGTTCCTGTCGGCCTTGTACCAGCCGCAAGATGGGTGGCAGTGTTTAGAACTGACACAGAAGTTGGTCTTCATGACTTGTCCATTTCTGCTTCAAAAGCAGCCCTGTGAAGGTTGAACACTTTCCCCATCCGGTGACTCAAAACAGTCCCCAGTTTATTCTGCACAGAACTAGTATCCAGTATTACTGTAGCAAGGGGAAAAAACACTTTTTCAGAGCCCAAGCCATGAGGCGGGTTTTGACCTTTAAAAGCCCCTGAATGGTCTGTGAGCGAACTTCCCATATAAACTTCCCAAAGTGTTCATTTGTGATGCAATGCCAAGCCCCCACTAGATGTTTGTCCTGGTGCGCTCTCCTTGCCCCCCAAAACGTACTTGTTCAGAGGAAGCTTCTTTTGGGGGGTGGCTGCTTCCAGAGCTGCCCCTTGGTTTGTCACTGTTATTACTGTTTGGAGTTCTTTTCTTGGTTTTAAAGTTGGCTTTAATTGGTTTCAAATTTGCATTCTATTACAGTCCCCTTGAATATGGAAAAGACGAATATAAAATAGCAAAAAACTAAAAATTTGGTTTTCCTCCTCAAGCTAAAAACAGCTTTTCAGGGCATCCAGAAAAGATTAAAGACTCAAGACAAAAAGGAGCAAATGCTTGCTTCTGTTTTTTCAAAAAATCCTCCAGGCTCCTTAATATTCACCAGCCCCAAATCACCTTCTTTATACTGTCTGATGGGGCTACCAGGGAAAAAGCAAGCTCAGCTGTAAATTCATTTAGGGAGTTGAAAAGGAATGGGCAAATTGGTAGATCAGGGGGTTTAAGACACAGTGGCAGCTCTGTTACATCGTGCCAAGTGCTGGCTCAGTTCCCTCTGAAACCTGGCACCAACAGATGAATCTTCATTAAAAATACTCCGCTCACATTAAAAGGCATGTTCTGTTTGCCATTATTTCAAGGGACGGACACCAAAGAGTTGTCATTTCAGCACAGTTTTGCTCCTGAGAGTTTGATGTCTGATCCATCATGATGACAAAGGAAATTCTGCAATTCTGCCAAAAGGTTCAGCCTCTCCACCCAGATCTTCCAGGTCAGGAGGGTTCACAGCTCTCCTACGCAGAATTGTGCATGAAGGAGTTATGCCTATGCTGATTTCCTAGAAGTATCCCATTAATAGCCAGCATCTATCGCTGTGATACGCTTCAGCCATCTTCCACAATGAGAAATCCACTGGATATGAACACCCTCACTGAAAAAGTAGTATGGGAGCCTCTTGCTTTTGAACATTCTGAGGATCAATGCAGACCCTTGCAATCTCTGTCTGGGAAAATACTGATGTCAGCTGTCAAACAGAAGGACCGCAGGATGAGATGACAACCAGAAAACAAGCCCGAAGAGCACCGCAACCATCTAACTACAACATCAATGAAAGAAGAAATGAATACATTAATTCAAAAAAGTATACACAGTCTTATGTCTTCATTATATACGATTCTACTACATAGCACAATGGTAGCTGCCAGAAAACACTCTAAGGCAAAAGAGGTCATCAAACATCAAAATGTCAAAGGGACGTAGTAGGCAACAATGAAGTCCTTATATATACACACACCATAAAGTGCGCAATGCAAGGACAGTAAATAACAATAAATAACCGTTACAATGTGACCATAGCAATGTTTAAAGCGACCATGCCTAGAGCAGCAAAATATATATAACGCAATCAATAGAGGAAATGTCCATCAGATCCAAATCTTAATGTGAGTTGAGTTCCAATGAGGAGTAACTGTAGAATTCCACTGAAGAGTAACTGCGACGGAGGTGCCAGTATGTCCACCCGTTTCCGTCTTCCCTCTTCCTGGCAGTTACCATGAGTAGATGGTTCTAATTCAGAATACAGAACATTTCCCAGTCATCTCCAGTAAGTATAGAGGCAGCTGGTGATACATTTGGTTCACTGCTCCCTTTTCTATCAAAAGGGAGGGAGAAAGATCTTCCCCGTCTTCATCTCAGCAGCCTTTGGTGGGCCTTAAACCTGTTTCACACAATTCTAATCCAATTAAGTTTGTTAACAGATTCCGTCTTACACTTTAAAGGCAACGATCAGCAGACGTGGGACCTTTCCATCACCGCTGGGCACTAAGAAGGCATTTACACAGCTTTGGTAAGTTTTTGGCAGACCACTGAGGCTATCTACAAGCCCAGAGGATTGTGCACATCACCTGAAGGACCAGGTCTGCCCATGGTGGCAATTCTGAAGGATGCTGCAGAGCCTCAAGAGGCTTACAGTCTCCCACTCCAGCCACCAAACTCAAGTATGGGATCTAAGCTTCCGCCAGCCTGAGCAGAGGCTCCACCCGGAACCTGTAAGGTCTTTGAGCTGGAGCTCTGCCCCCTTCAACCCCATAAACCTTCAACCCCTTCAACCTTCACTGCTCCCCCCATTACTATTACGCTGATCCAAACCAGGCAACATTATGGGAGTCTTCTGTTGGTTTCTGAAGTTGTCCCTAGGGTCTTCTGAAGTTGTCCCTAGGGTGCTGCTTCAGATGGGAAAACGGTGCAAAGGGAGCGGGAAAGATGACCCCGCGCCCCTCAGCCCCAGACCAAAGTGGGCCCCTGAACATCTGATCAATGCCAGAAGTTCTCTGATCGCTACAGTGCCAGCATCTCTCCTGGCTGCAGGCTCCCGTGGGTCCTAGCTTTCCTGCTCAATTATTTAAAACATTTATAGGGCGCTTTTCCAAACGCTCAAAGCAGTACATGCTTCCTGCTAAATTCCGGAGCGCGGTCACAGACTTCCAGTCCAGCAGCCAGTTGATCCATAAGCTAGGAAAAGTTCTGTTCTCCTTCCAGCAAGTCCTGTCAGTGGCGGTGGTGAGGGGCTGGCAAAGCCAGCCTAGTGTAGCAGTAAGACTGTCAGACTAGAATCTGGGAACTCCAGGTTCAAATCCCCGCTCTGCCACAGAAGCTTGCTGGGTGACTTTGGGATAGTTACAAACTGTCAGCTTCACCTACTTCACAGGGCTGCTGTTGTGAGGATCACGTGAAATGAGAGGAGAATGAACGCTGCTTTGGAGTCCCGTTGAGGAGAAAGATGCAGTAAAATAAAAATAAAGTTCTCAATGCTTCTCCATTTTTCAAGCTGGGCATCCACTTGATGTTACTGTAGAATGGAAAAAAGCAGGTCCACCAGTCACCTGCTTCCCTCCCTGGGCAAGAGAGTCCGCAAAACCATGACAAGAGCAATGGTTCCATTCACAGTGGCAGCCTCTTCATTATGCAGAAAGGCAAAGTAAATAAATCCAAGGAGCATTCCAAGTTTTGCAAGCAGGTGCAAGCTCTTTTTGCCACTATGCACAACTGAGAGCCAGGCCACTCAGACCAACAATTCACTGTCTGTAACAACTTTTTAATTAGTATAGTGTAGCTTTAAAAAAAAAACACACCCCACTTCTAGGGATTTCTGTTCATTGTGCTGGGAGCCAGAGCCAAAAGGTGAGAATGTCCAGAAGATTCCTGGAGAGTGAGTTCTTACCTTTGTTATGAGACATGGCATACAAAAGGCACAGCACAAACAGCGCGTAGTAATCGTCCTCAGCACAGTCCAGGGCTTTGTACACCAGCTCCAGAAAAGGCCTAGGGAAGACACAGACACTTCAGAATCTGCCATCGCTGCCCTATAATTTGCCACAAAGCAAACAGAGGGATTCTAGTGCACCAAATGGCCCTGCATGGGACAGATATGTCTAGTTACTTTCCTTTGTTTATACCCTGCCTTTTTCCCCAGTGGGGACCCAGGGCAGCTTACATCACGTCAGCTGCTCTGGGTCCCCATTGGGAAGAAAGGTGGGGTATAAATGAAGTAAACACACAATGTAAACTGCAGCTCTTTGGCCAGAGCTCAAAAGCTTTTCAGCACTGTCTTATGTAGGGCTGAGCACAGAAAGGCTTATATAAGACGGTCACTCTCTGCCCATACCTGTTCCAGTTTGACATCTGGGCACCGGAAGCAGCTGCTGTCTTTTCTTCATCCGTTATGTTCTGTTCTATCACAGAAGACAGTTTGCACCGTTCCATGATCACCATCTCGATTTCTGGAAGGAAGTGACAGAGGACAAAATTTACTGTTGGTGAGTTTATGACACAGAGCAAGAGGGGGCCAAAGGATGGTCCACAGGGGGACAATGGCAACTGCCACTGGCTGCAACCATTAACCTGCTTTTATTCCACTGTTTTCTAAGGTCCAAATCCCATTTTATTGCATTGTTTGTTGCATGTCTTATACTCTTTTCATTGTATTTTTTAAAAGTTTTGTAATCCTCCTTGAGTCCCAGTGAGAGAGCTGGACTATAAATTAAAGAAATAATAAATAATGAAGGACTTGATCTGACACCAGCAGGGCATTTCTTAAGCACAAGAATTCTGAAGATCACTTCACACAAGCCGCTTGTGTCTTAACTGAGAAAAGAACTTGCGCACATTCGAATTTACAATTTTACAAGACCATGGCTAGCCTACTTTTAAAAAAAATTATACTCCATTCAAGGCCAGAGTTAGTTCCCCTAACCTAGACCTTCTTGAATGTTGTCATATTCTCTTGCTGATCATTAGGAATTATATAGGTATCCCTTTTCTCCTTGCTGTATAGCATATCTACCTATCAACAAGAGAATAGGACAATATTCAGGAAGGTAAACAACTGCAACAAACAAAGACCATCCAAATTACAATTCAATGCACAGTGAAGTTTTCATGAGTCGATGGCTACCAGACAGAACTTGTCCATGTGGATAAGGTGAGGAAATAAAGCCAGAATTAACCAAAGCATGGGAAAGAAATCCAGCTCTCCAGAAGAGGATGATAATACCTAATCATATGACGTTATCAATGTTCAAAGGACATTGCAAGACAAACCAGTACTGTTCCTTAGAGCCAAAACACACGAGAAGAAATACCTAGGTTCAGCATGTGTTCTCTTACCTCAAGGTTTGCCGGGATCTGTAGGCGTCCTGGAAGCTTAAAGTTTAGCATTTACAGAGCAGCAGGAAGGGAAATACAGGCGCCTGTATTTCCCTTCCCCTTCCTGCTGCTCTGTAAATGCTAAACTTGTTCTCTTACCTCAAGGTTTGTTGGGAAGTGTAGGTGTCTTGGCAGCTTAAAGTTTAGCATTTACAGAGCATCAGGAAGGGGAAGGGAAATACAGGCACCTGTATTTCCCTTCCTGCTGCTCTATAAATGCTAAACTTTAAGCTTCCAGGACACCTACAGATCCCGGCAAACCTTGAGGTAAGAGAACACGTGCTGAATCTAGGTATTTCTTCTCGTGTGTTTTTGGCTCTTACATATTGCTGATGAGAGGGGTGGAGCTGAGAGAGAACGAGGACCACAGAGTGGGTCTGTGGCTGAGGCACGATTTAAACCAGAAGCCCCCAGATCAGGGCTCATTCCCTTGGCCACCATATTGAATTATATATTACAATCCAACTGTATATCTCAAATGCACGTTAGAAAATGATAACCAATGCACTGGATACTTTTCTTTGCTTCCCACATCTTTTGGTGCGCTCACCTTCGTTCTCCCTGCTCGGCTTGATACCTTTAGAAGGACCCTCCGTGCCTTCTTGGCCTTCCTCAGGCCCCTTCTCTTCTTCCTCATCCTCTTCAACATTTTTGTAATTCGGCCTTTTCTGTAGCCTCTTCCGTCCCTTATGCTTATTGATTTCCAAAGATCGCTCCAATGTCTCAGAAGGTTTAATGAAGCATCGGATGCTGGGCTTGGTCTAAGATGTGGACATAACGAAACAAACTAATTAGCCAGGCAGGAAAAATCTGGAACATGACAATTAGGCCAAGTCAGTGTTGTACATGAATGGCTCAGAGCCAAGCTACAAGTGACGCCTGACACAGATTGGACACTTGTCAGCTTCCCTCAAGTTTTGATGGGAAATGTAGGCATCCTGGTCTTGCAGCTGTAATGGAGAGCCAAGCTGTAAACCCAGGATGCCTACATTTCCCATCAAAACTTGAGGGAAGCTGACAAGTGTCCAACCTGTGTAAGGCATCACTTGTAGCTTGGCTCTCAGTTTAAAAGTGTGTTGGGGAGGGCTGATACTTAGGGTAAGTTTGCACTGAAATTTGAGCTTGTGTTTTAGTTTTGTACCTGAGAGTGAAAGCATTTCTAAATCTACAAAAAGCATGGAGCAGTGGCTCGCTTCTTGCCTGAAGTGAAGGCAAGGAGAGAGCAGTAAGAGGTAATATGGAAAGATTATTGCCTGTAGTGGCTAGTCGCAAATTTGGATCATTCAAGCCACAAGTCTAGAATTCTGCTAGATACAAAATTAAGATGACAGTGAGAACTCCTGTTGCTGCCACACTTCTGGGCTGTCACTGATTTAAGCAAGGGGTAAAGTACATGAGACACAGGAGACTGGTAATCATATCTTCTAACATTTTAGTTTCTAGTTAACAGCAGCCAAGGTGGGGGCTCGCAAATGGAGCACAGCAGTGGCACATAGAGAAGGTGAATATGCAACCCCCCCCCCCACACACCATTTTTCAGATATCACAAACAGGGGAAATGTATACATTTTGACCAAGCAGAGCAAGCGGTACCAGGAGGGTTGCGGGGAGACACGCAGAATGGGAAAGGCCTAGAGGAAACGGCTAAACATCTCTCCCTCCGCTTTCTGACTCAGTTTGGAGCTGCCCTCAACTACTTTTAAGTTAAAAAAGAAAAGAAAAAAGGACATTCAGCCACAAGGGTGAATTTGGCTTGCTGCGTGTCCAACTAAAGTCAATCTTTATCAGCTTTGCCAAGAAGGCTTTGTTCATTTCCATTTAAAAGCTTTTTTCTTAAGAGAGCAGTCCATTATCAGAAAAGACTTCCGTCCCCAGCCTTGACTCAGAGGCTTATCAAACCTCAAAAGTGGCTTTATGGGACCTCAGCTCCATTCTTCCCTTCATATAAATGCTAAAACTCAATATCCAAGACAGAGGGGAAGATGGCCTGGTGTGGGAGGGAGTTGGACTCCTCTTGAAGAGCTTCACTGCCCACGAAGGGTACCTGTGCCTGAATTCAGTAGAGCATTAACACCCCTGCAAAACCCAGAGCCCCTGCATAAACGTACATTCCAGGTCCAGCCACGGACTTGCCTAGAAAGCACAAGTTCCAGAACTGGAAGGACCCTCAAGATCATCTAATGGGTGGTACTGAAGAACTACTCCCAACATCAGGGGAAAAAAAAACCCCTAACAAACAGGTTTACATAACTTTCACAGGGGGTGGTGAGTGTTCCACAAGAAAACTAAGCAAAAATTCTGCACCAAGGTAATCCAAACGATACCAAGAACAGCTGAGCTCTATGAGAAACATCAGTTGCTTGCATGGCACAACTTGTTATTTTTGCTAACTATGGGGAAAAGACACAGGACTGTGCAGGCCCAGGAAATCCCAATCAAGGAAATCTTATTCAGGCCCTCCCTTGGTTTCCAATATATCTGCAAGCACTGCATTTTCAAACGTATCTTTGCAAATGCAGAGTTTAGAAAATAGCTTCTGAAAAAAAAATGAAAGCCAAGATTCCAAAGGAAACTGAACTGAGATGGCAGCCCAGGGGTTTTCGGGGCTCCCACAGAATCCCAGTATGCACACAAACCATCTTGACCACGTCTTCCATAGCACAAGGAATGTGCATTACAGGCTGGGCAACAGTCCCTTCTGTAGCAAAGGTCTTCTTGAAACAATGCATGCTGCCCCTACCCAAATGCCTGTCAGGTGCAACTATGCGTACAATAGCCTCAACCAATGGAATTCACCCGAAATTTTCATTCATCTACTAAACCAACACAGATGAAACACTTTGCAAGCCGAATCTGTCCAAGCAGCTCGCTCCCCTTAGAGTGGAAATTCAGTTTCCAAGGAGGCCTTCATTTGGACTCTGTCTACGTCCCTGGGTGCCTCCACGCATATCCTATCAGCATCAGGAACAACAGCATGTTATGGTTCTTACAATGATTGGCTTGCAGGGAAGTCACAACATTGATCCAACAGTAGAGATGAACAGGTTGTGTGAGAAATCACAGCCAAATACACAAATAGCAAAACACAATCCAGAAGAACATAAGAACAGCCCTGCTGCATCAGACTGAAGGTTCATGGAGTCCAAGGTGAGCAGCAACAAACAGAAAGGTGGCCCAAGTTTCACCCCCATCCCCAGCAACTGGCTTTCAATGGTACACAGCCTCTCAACATGGAAGTTCCATTTAGTATTTGCAACTAATAGCCCGTGACAGATGTGGGGCCTGCTACTTGTCCCCCTTACTGCACACTGTTTAGCCTCCATGGTGCAGATCTGGGAGACACGGGTTTAAATCTCCACTCTGCCACGGAAGCTGGCTGGCTGACTTTGGGCCAGTGACACAACTCTCAGAGTAGCCTAACACTCAGGGTTGTAGTGAGGATCAAGTGGAGGAGAGGCGAACGACATGCATTGCTTTGGGTCCCTCGTGGGGAAGAAAGCCGATGAAAAAATTAAGGAAATAAATTTGTCCAACTCCCTTTATGCACTGCCTTGAGTTCCATGACAGAAAAAGGAAATAAATAAGATTCTGAAGCCAGGTACGCAAACCATCTCTGAATGTCTCTTGCCTTGAAAACCCTAGAGGGTAGCCATAAGCTGGCATTTTCCACTACCAAGCTAGTGATCACCACGGGACCCATCATGCCTTGTGGTGGCAAATTCCATGAATTATGCTGCATCTCTTCCATGTCATAATTTCACCAAGTGACTTCAAGGTCTACTATAACAGGTACAATCCTAGCTGCACAAACAGTGCCATACTAAGAAGAGTTACACTCTTCTAAGCCTGTCAAAGTCAGTTGTGGGCTTAAAGAGGTAACTCTGCTTAGGACAGCACTGTTAAGTCACACTTGGAAATTTGTTGTGGATTGGCATGACATCTGAGGCAGGTGTGCAGAAAGAATGATATAGAGATGGAGAGTCGCAGCAAACAAACTGCTTCTGCAAAAACAGTTTTCAAACATGCCTATTTTTAAAATACTTTGGGTTCGATCATCAGCTAGACAACTGCAACCGTGCTAGTGACAGCCTACAGGTTACAGGAAGGAGAGAAAGTAGGTTAAGCAAAAAGAAAAAAAATTAAAGAGTGGCAGGAATTTGCCACATCCCATTTATGCAGGAAATAGATGGAAGACACACTCACAGGAAGGAAGGCAACTTCTGCCCCATGAGACATGGTGCTGAGTGTGAATGTACACCACTAATACCACCCCACTTGGTTACTGGAAGCATCCTGCTGGGGTCTCAGAAACTCTTCCACAGCAAAATCACAACCCAGATATCGCTGCTATGAAAAAAACCTAGGTACTCATTGGGGCAGGTCACTGAGCCAGACCAACAAAGTTCCCAAGACACTGAGATTTAGCAGCAATCATGCCTGGTTTTCCATGTTCCTTTGCTGTTAAAACATGTTGTGCATCAGACCACCAATCTGTATACTGCCCCATTGCGAGATTCACGGCCAAGGACCGACTTCTGGCAGGCAAAGGTGCTCTGCCACCAAGCATAAAACATCTGTAAAATATAACCCAACCTAGGCTGATTCTGCACACATTGGACAATGCACTTTCAATGCACTTTATCAATCGTTTGAGGTGGATTTTTTGTTCCGCACATGAAAAAATCCGTTCCAAATGAACTATAAAGGGGATTGGAAGTGCATTATCCAATGTGCGCAGAATCAGCCCTAAAATGAGGTCTGCTCAGAGCGAGTGATTTGTTGGCTTTCAGCAGCTTTTATGAAGCAAAACAACTAGTCTGAACTGGCACAAGCTGGAAACATCAAAAGAAACGTTTTTATTTGCAATGCCGCCTGTGTCCATCACCCATCATGAACTGGCATACATGCCCACACATTCATATGACCCCCTCACCCTCTTGCACAGATATCCCTTTGCATTACTACGTCAAATGCCCAACACCTATTCCAATGGGGCTTTGGCCTCCTTTCACACTCCCTTTCGACCCACCAGCTCCATCTGTTCCAATGGATGGGAAGGTCTCCTAGACAACTGAAAAGCTCTTGAGCAAGATAGTCCACATCCCCCTCTTCTTTGGTCTTGCCTTCAGAGCAACTGGCAAGCCACTTTGTTTTCTTGGGGGAAGAGCAGGAGGGGAGAGCCTACACAGACTGGGTGCCATGGATGGATTCTGCAAATGGTGACCATTTCCTCCGGTACTAACACCTGAGCCTCTTTGGCTGGCTGGACCCAGCGATGTCCTGTGCTCTCATTTAAGAGCTCAGTTGTTGCTATATAATCATGGCCTCTCCAAAGCCAGTTTTGACAGTGAATGCAGGTTGGTATGCATAAAAAAATACATTCAGTACCAAACAAGGACACTGCAGCCCACTGACCTCCGGCACTGCACACCTCCTCTGCACTGCCTGACAGCAAGTCTTGCTTTCTTTGCACTTTGCACAGTGGGTGAATTGCTGAGCCGGCAAGATCTTGCCAGCATCCTACTTAACAACTGCTACTCCACCTTTTGCTTGGAAAGGCCACAATTTGTGTTAAGTCACTGGCAATAGGAAGTGGTGTCCCAGAATAAGCACTAGAACACTTCTGCTTTTTTATTTTAAACAACAAAAAATATTTTTGATATTGCTAAACCCACAAAAAATGACAACAGTTACTCCAAAACACTCCCCTAAACAGTTTAAATTAAAAAAAAAAAAAAACCTCACACCCAAGAAATTCTGCAAAACAGGTTCAGTGGAAATGGCACCGCGGCAGCAGAAACCACAAATTTCCTAGTAATAAAACCCACTTAAAGAAAAGTGGGTGAGACACACAGCGTGAGCTAATGTACTAGGAAGACGAGATCATCTTCAGATGTATCAGATCTTTTCATCTTTCAAGCCTGCGTGCCAGAACAGGTTAGCTTTCTGGCTTAAAAAAAAAATAACAAGATGATGGTGTATCAAATACACGCGCCTGGGAAACTTTTGCACACTGCAAGCTAATGTAAAACATCAAACCCTCCGATTCTTGACTCAAAACAAATACAGGTACTTAATTTTGGCCCATGCCACGTGAGAGACTGATGTAATCAAGGCAGCGCTCCTCACTTACTGCGCTTTTCTGGACATCTTGCTCCACTTTTGCCGAAAACATTGACAGGTCTCCATTCAGAATGACTTCAGTTAAGGAATTCACCAGGGGCGCATAATGTATAATTAAGAAAACCTACGATAGAGGTAGGGAAGCAGAAAGGAATGTGAGTATGGAGCTGCCATATCTGGCCCTGCACACCATAGAGTGCTTCCTCCACATTTTCGCCTATTTAAACCTGCAGAAGCAGCACCCAGCACAGTTGGCCTTGCTCACATTTACATGTCACACATCCAATATTTCCCCAATCCAAAAATCCCCCACAATAGAGAGCTAGCAGATCAGTCACAACTGTTCTAGCCTAACCTTGCTGAGGAGCTACCTTTCTATTAAAGGAAATATTTGGGATTTGTTTCTTGAAATAAAAAGCATGGCCCCCTTATCAGCAGTGCAAGGTGGTATACTCCTTTGTAAACCATTCACATATTTCTATGTCACATCTGAGTTTCCTTTCCCTGACTTTCCTTTCCTTCATCATATCTGCTTGTCCACTCACCCAAACCACCCTCACCCCTCACTGCAAATCCCCAACCTCTCTTCCCATGAGTCAAGGTAGTATCTGTGGGCAAGGGACTACACAGACATCACTACAGCATCAGGCACTCTGCCAGTGCTATATGAATATGAAAAAAGCAGTGATGATGATCAGCCCCAACTTGTGATTTGCTAGTGACATCACTGACATCCTCAAAATGTCTAACACTGTCTAGAAACATCAAACACATACCTGCGACAAGAGGTACAAGGAAACCTGGAGACTTATTTTCGGACGTTCCCCGCCCTACAGAAGCAAAGGATTAAGACAAAAGTGTTAAAATGTGGAAACGTTGTCTGTACCAAATTGTATCACTTTAAATTGCAGGAAGAAAAAAACTTTTTAAAAAACCTCTCTGAAACTCCGGTGATAAAACTGGGGAAAAAACTTTCCTCTAGGATCACTCTCATATTATTCTGTTTCTTAAGACACTGAGAAACTCTTTTAACAATCTTTTTTTTAAAAAAATAGGTGAATGGTAGGAAGTTGGAAATCTACAACAGAACGGATTCAGGTGGGTAGCCGTGTTGGTCCATATCTGACCAGGTATCTGACAAAGGGAGCTCTGACTCTCGAAAACTCATACCTTGGAAATCTAGTCGGTCTTTGCCACTGGACCCGAATCTTGCTCTTCTGCAATGGAACAGCTTCCTAGTGCATACCTGCCTTCTTTCTCAGTTCTTGGACAGGTACCAATATACAGGGTTTGGTCATCAAGTGATTAAAACAACATGAACCATACCTGTGAATTTAAACCCCCTTTATCTGAATCATTAAAAAAAAGAAGCTGAGCATTAAACACGGATTTTAATGCTTCCAGAAGGTGCCTTTTGGGGGGTGCAAGCTCAAGTATTTTAGCAGTCACAGAGCAGTTACCCAAGACCAACGCGGGACGCAGCTCTGCTCCCCACTCACGAGGGGCTCAACAGAGTCAGTGGCTGAAAATGGGGCCATGGTTTTGGGTTAGGGTGGGCTCTGATGTGGGATCCCCTAGACTGCAACTGACAGTTGAAGGAGGAGTGCCTGCCAGGATCAGACCAACAGGGCCAGCCAAGGGACTCCTGGAAGCAGCTCTCACTTGGCATTCGCCTCCAACATCTTGGACAGAACCTGCTCCTGGCTGAAGCATTGAGTGCAGATAGGAACCCATCTCCCTTGGCAGGAATTTTCAGCCTGATGCTCCAGAGGCACTCCAGAAATAACCAGGAGCTGAGCATTCAACCACCAACAACAACTGCTACACAGAGCGTCCCCCAGAAGTCTCCCCATTGAGTCATAGAACAAGAAGACCCACAAGAGGGTCAAAAGAACCATTGCACTTTGCCAACAAGCCACTGGCATTCTTCAGAAACTTATCTTGCATTAGCTGTCCCAGAGCCAAAGCTGGAGGGCTCCTCTTACAATTATGTGAAGCACCAAGCCCTTTCTTGTTTCCCTCTTTAAGGAAAACAATGAACTCAAAACTATTTCAGCCAGCTTCCTGGGAAAAGGTGCTGTGACCAAACAGAGGCGCTCTCTCTCACATGAATTACAGAAGGACAACCACAGTTGTTTTTATCGAGAGCATTCAGAGTCCAGGTGGATCTTTGGCATGAACAGAAATGCTCTCTTGAAAAGTTAATTTGAGATAGTCTTAAAGGTGCACCTGGACTTTCAGGTGGCATTCCGCAATCACAAAATATTGGGGGTTGTTTCAACTGTGTCTTGCGTGATGAATTCTGGTTAATCTACCAGGCCTAGGCAACAAGCCCCACTTTGTACACAACACCACAGGCCACCTGCTTCTTGCTGGGAGGACTCCAGCAGTGGATGGGGTAGCATAGCTCAACACACGGGGTTCTGTGAATTCAGACACCTCAACAAACCTAATTAGTATAAATAAGTGAGGTTTATTATGTCTGGGTGCAGCCTCCTTTCCTTTAAAATTACTTAAAGCAATGGAGGAGGACGGACTCTAAATCTTAACAAGCCAATCTTAAATCCTTCCTTGGAAGAGCTTGAGATGACAACTAATCCTACGTGGCTGTATCCCAGAGAGAGACACAGGAACAAAGCACAGAACTGGGGGTTTGCCAGGGGTGTGTTGTGGAAGGAGCTGGCCTTGACTGGCATCCTAAGCCTCTCTAGTTCTGGTTGTGCTGACCTAATGCCAGTGCCAATTGTACACCAGCAAGAACCTTGATGCAGCTTTAAACACCCCCCCCCAACTGAACACAGGGAGGCTTCCACGTATTTCCCTTCTACGGAGCAGGCACTGGATACCAACTAGAAGTAGCAAAGCTGCACAGAAACTGGAGAGCAACTTAGGATGGGGATGTCCCGAATCAGTAGTTCCTTACCTTGTCTTGGTTGACTAAGGAATACACATAGAGTGGTAGAAATAGGCTGTTCAGTAAGTGGTCAGTCAGCACATCATTTAGGAATTCACAGTTGATAATAAGAATATCATTCAGGTAATGGAGATGGTCAAGGTGCTCAGCTACCAGGTCACTCAGCTTCCCCCGGTTTCTGTGCCTGCAAGAAAAAGAGAAACAGATGCAGCACTAAAATCTCCCCCCTTCACCTTCACAGAAAGTAGGAATTTTTCTAAGAGGCTGAACCTGCTTTTTTTAAAAAAGTAGTACATAAAACAGGGATTTAAGAGCCCCATGCCTGCTTACAAAAGGGCCGTTTCCACATGGCTTACCTGAAGCTGCGCCACGCCGCAATGTTGCAGACTGTGCCGGGGAAAACGCGAAATATCGCGTTTTCCCTGGCACGATCCGCAACGTTGTGGCATGGCGCGGCTTCAGGTAAGCCATGTGGAAACGGCCAAGGTCACCTTGACCCTCCTCCATTTCTGTCATTATATGCCCAAAAAA
The DNA here is from genome assembly GCF_028583425.1 of Eublepharis macularius. Classification (NCBI taxonomy): domain Eukaryota; kingdom Metazoa; phylum Chordata; class Lepidosauria; order Squamata; family Eublepharidae; genus Eublepharis; species Eublepharis macularius. The sequence goes on along the minus strand of NC_072801.1, from coordinate 28,803,357 downwards.
TAAACATGGCAGATGGCAACGTGCAATTCTCTGGATCCTGGTCAAAATGTTTAGGTTGGGTTATTATACCTCCAGCAATTTCTCTCTCAGCCTAAAAGGGCTTGCTATGCCAGAAATCTAAGAAGCCTGGCATTAGCCTCTTTACTCTTCCCATACAATTTCTTCCATGTTAACACACAACCTGCTAACCATCTTTTGTTCAAGGATGAGCCGCCCTAGAGCCACTTGCTCCCTTCTGTCCCAGTGTCTGCTAACTAAATCCTCCAAGTCCTAGTCTACCTCTTGGGACTGTATCAAGCAGAAGGGAGACTTCAAAGGCAAGTAGGGAGGGATAAAAATGACCTCCCTCAAGAGGCATTCAGACACAGAATGAGAACCAAAGTCTGAAAGAGTTCCCACTTGGCAGCTAGTGAGCATTTCCCCCTAACTCTAGAGAAGGATCAAGATGGGTAGCTGTATTAGTCTGTCTGTAGCAACAGAAAAGAGCAAGAGTCCAACAGCACCTATAAGACAAACAAAATTTGTGGTTTCTTCAGAAGAAGTGAGCATTCAGCTCATACCCTACCACAAATCTTGTTAATCTTATAGGTGGTACTGGACTCTTGCTCTTTTCTAGAGAAGGAGAACAGGTGCCACGGCTGAGCAGACACGCCTTGCTTGGCAGGAAACATTTGCTTGCAGGTTTTAAAGCATTTGGGAACGTTCTTTCCAAAGAGGACCAGATGGATGTTAGGAAGTCACCCTGGGCAAATGGGAGCAAACCCCATTTTTTTTATCTAGCCAGGAAGCAGAAGACTTGTTTGCCTTCCCATAGCACAGGTGGCCATACAGCTTCAAGCAGTCAGGCACCCGTAGGTTAGCTGCTAAAGCTTCTCTTCTCCTAGAGGTGGATTCTCCCAGAATGTGACACTCCCACAAGGGTCTTTGATCTGCTTCTCTCCCCCAACATGCCCAGATTGACTTTGAAAAGAACTCACTTCTATGTAACAACTCCAAAGAGCTACTTTAGGGGCTGCCTAAAGTGGGATTTTGAAGAGCAGATGCTCTGAGCTCTTCAGCCTTCTTTGGAAAGCTCTCACTGTGTCAAAAGCAGCTTGCTATGTAGCGTTGGCACAGCCACACTGCAGTCACTGTGACTCTTAGGGATGCATGAGTTGCAGGTCCTGCACAATGCACTAAGGATTCAGATGCTATACTTGAAGAGGCTCAGGCAATTCCTCTCTAAATCAAAAGCTCTGGCTCTGCAATATCTAAAAAGAGCCTCTAACCCTTTCCTCTATGAGTCAGGCCATGATCAGTAAGCAGTTTGCTAGCTGCTCTTTGGCAATCTATTTCACAAAGTTTTCATCTCAGTGCACAGTCAGGCTGGATAAGATTGAAAGGGTTCTATGAAAAGCTTTCAACGATTTGAGAAACGCCCTGTGACTACAGAAGCCAGGGGAAGCTCAACCATGAGCCGGATACCCTGCAGCTGCTGGCAGTTCACAAGCCAATCCTCCCTTAGAGAACTCCACTACACTGGCCATTGCTCTAGGGCCATGGGACCCAAGGGAGGGGCAGCCAGACTCCTGTCACTGGCCAGAGGAACAAGCATTGCTGGGAGCTTGCACCTTCCAGAAGGACATACCATCACCGACTGATCTCAGTTACAGCCAAAGGTTGCCAATTATTTTGAGGCATCTGTAGAATATTTAGGGAAATTCCATTTCTTTGGCGCTTCCTCTCTTAAAAAACAAACAAACCCGTAAAACACATATATGTATGTTACTTTAAAAAAACCCCATCAGATGGAACACAAATCTAATAAAATCAAGCACCCCTCCCCCCCGCCAAAAGCCTGCAGTTTGGGGTTGCAATGGTTCATTGATTCATTCGATTTGATTGATCAGTTTAAAAGTCAGCCCCAAATAATCAAACTGCAGATGCGGATGGCTGGTACCTACTTAAGAAGGTGCTTTCCCGGTCCTCTCTCACACAAGGGGAATGCCTCTTCTTGGCAACTGCCTGCTATAACACATTTATAAGCAAAAAGTGTACTTTCCCACAAGCCACCCCTTCCTAGATTTATACAGATTTAGTCAACTACTGGTGAAGCCTTTCTGACCGCTCTGAGTGTTTTCATCAATAGTCAAGCAAGACAACCGGAAAAGCTCAGGAAATGCGGAGCCCCTCTTCAATTACACCATCCCGTCCTGAAGTTAATGATCACAGAAAGGGGGAACTCTGAATGGGGCTGCCCTGGGAATCTGATTATTCGGCCGGCAGTGCAGTCCTCCTTATGCTTACAGAGAACCAAATAAGAACATGCAGGACCGCGGCTTCTGGCTTCCTTCATCAGGCATCCCCCCTACTTGCAACTGCCTGGTATCAGCGATCAGAACTCACTCTTCGTCGGTTTGCACACAGTTATCCAGTTCTATCACGTGACTCCCGATAAACCAGACAAGATTGGAGAAGTAAGGGACAGCCGTTTTATCTCGAATGTAGTGAAGCATTGGTTGGTTGTCCACTGGAAAGAAAATTTTGGGTTTTTAAAGCACAGCTTCCAAAAGAGGAAGATAAATAAAATACACTTTTATACAAACCCCTTTCTAAAACGCAAGCTTTCAAGGCAGCATGCAAGCTTCTTTCATACTTACATGTCTCTCATCATTTTTCCACGTCACACACACACTTAACTCCCTCAAGAGATTAAGCAAGTCAATTAAAATGCTAGTAATTACTGCCTTGTTCTGAAAACAAGTGAGGGGAAAAAAATCTCAGTTGTGGGGGAGCTCTTGCTTTCTAAAGAACTGACAACAGAGCAAGAATAAAGAAATAAGGCTGACAGTCAAAGCGATTGGTGGACTTACATGAAACTGCGTTAAGGAACACGGGAATCATCAGTGAAGAAAGGGTTAAAAAAACAGACAATGGTTAACAGGGTTAGGAAACTGGGACAGCAAAACATTCTCCAAAGGGCGAAACAGCTAAAGCAGAAGCTATCTAGATTTCAAAACTACAGGTTAAAAGCGAGAGCGCGCGCGCAAGAGAGAAAGAAAGAGAGAGAACAAACACATTTGCAAACTCAGTTCTAGAAAGCTATGCTGCCTCAAGATACAGTAGTAGTGGGGGGACCCCCCCCCAAACCTGGCCAACATCATTACATCTTTGGCCCGTGGTTTTCAGGCACTCTGCCTTCTGGGAACCTTCTCAGATTGACTTGCCTGTTAGGGAACCTCCCCGCCATGTGTCACAAGGGATTCTGGGAAGCATCTTCAGCTTCCTGCTCAGTTGACGCAGAACCTGTCAGGCTCCTCTACTGGAGCGTACCTAGGTGCTGGAGCATACCTAAGACATACAATCCCCTGCCCCGCAGCTGAACGTCATGCAGGAAATTAAGAGTGTGGTGGCTGGGCTGCCTTCCCAAGGGCATTTGGCCCTCCACTACCGATCTTCCTGCCCAGGAACCATCCCTTAGAAACTTCTGAAGAACCCAAGGGTGCCCCAGAGGGAGAGTCTGAAAAGCGCTGCTCTAGTTAATACCACTTCTACCCAAAGAGCTTTTTAATTTTGAAAGTTTTGCTAAACTCAAGTTCAACAGATTGGACTAGGGCACCAAGGAGCCATGTTTTGGGCTACAGAGTTCAAGATGCCACAAAGCAGCCCGTAACAGAGGACTCTGTGATTCAGTGTCTGGACACACACTGCAAAAACCTTCTTGTATCATTGTAACAGGAATGAACAGGTTTAATGCCATATGCTGTTTACATCAAACACATACAGGACGTGTCCCTACAATAGTGAAGAATCTCTTTATTACGTACAGCATCAGACATTCAGCAGATGAAGGAAACGAGGGGTTTTTTTCTTAACTTATTCCAAATCTGGTGAATCTAAGAGTGTGTAAGTCTGAGGCTTTCTACATAGCACATCTTGAAATGGTATTTGTAGTGACGTCAGCAATTTAGCTCAGACTAAAAATAGCCCTTTGTATTACTAAAAAGATGTCTAAAATTGGAGAAAGGTCGGGGCGGGGGAGAAGGGAGACGAATTCAAATGCAATCTCAAAGAACAGCAGGATGAAAAGCTCCACAGGAATGCAAGAGTTACTCCTATCTACTGAGGGTTTATGCCAGGAAAGCAGAAGAGCCATAGTTAGAGTGCAATGCTCCTTACACTGTGGTGAACACCACTAAATAACCAGGAGCTACAGAGCCATTTAGAGTCAGTCAAGGTCCCGAATGCACCCATACTTTGGCTTTTTTAACCTCTTTTGAAATCTTATGTGTTTTCAAGAGCAGTTTCTTGTGTTTCATTGGGGGAGGGGGGAGCGGTGTACCATTCAAGAAATGCAAGTTCAAAGCGATTTTTTGGGAGTTGGGGGGGGGAGATCCTAACCACATGGCCCAAATGATCACTTTAGCTGGTTAGAGTGAATTCCTAATCAATACCTTCTAATTCTAGCTTTTCCACTATCAAGCAGGGTGAGGAAGTCTCGTATTTCCAGCTAAGGGAAATATCTGGCTGCGTTCTAATCCACAGCACAGTGACATTTTCTTCACTGATGAGCACAGGAGAAATATGAAAGGTAATGGATTCCAGTTTTGACTGCGCAGCTTAACATCCCTCAATGGCAAGACATCCAAGGGCTGATTCTTTAAGTATGCAGACCCAACAAAGAATGACCCCTAGAGGCCACTGTTCTGTGGTTTCTTAAGGGGGTCCAGCTTTACTGAAATTTAGGTGGGGGGGGTGGACAGCTGGATACAAAAAGTACACTGAAACACTTCCTTTAGAAGCCACAAAGTTTCAGCATAAATAAGATGTTATTCACCCACAACAGAAATGCAAATGATACTCTGCTTGTGTGAACAGCCCTTTGAATCATCAACCTTTCTCTCGATAAACTGCCCCAGTTAAAGATTTACTTTCAGAACAATGTTCTAAGGTAGCCTCATTACAGGTCATGTTACAGATTTGGGAAACTTACCTTTGTAAACATTCAAAGTTATCGTTCTAACAGCAATCCTGACCATGCTTTCGGGATGGTTGAAAAATTTAATGGCCTCTGTGTACAAGGCAAAATCATTCGTATGCTGGAAGAGAAGACAGTTCAATCTTAGAAACGACGTCATTACTTTTAGAACTTTGCAAAAGTGAATTACTTTTACATCTAACACCAAGGCAAGTTTTTCACATATAGATGCGATTACTTGTTACCCATGCCTTGGCTAGACACAACTTCGATTGCTGTAACAACGTACATGGAGCTCGCTATGAACAAACATTCAGAAACTTCAGTAGTTAGAGGGAAAGTATCTCATTCCTCAGAAAGAGCTCATGCCAACATGGTGCCATCCTCAGAGGCTTCTTGTTGGTTTTTAAAAGCTATCTGAATGGCAAACTCTGTCCTACACTGTGCATGCTTTCACACGTCATTGGCTAGGTCCTAATAAATGGTGCCATATCGACTGTCTTCTTAACCTCTATCCCACCAACCTCAAGCTGTCAACACACTATGTTCCAGATACAGATGGTGACTTCATAGGGGAGAGGTCTGTCTTCTGTGGCATTTCCCCTTTCTCCTCTGAAGTATTCAGGGTGCCATGTGTATTTTTTATTTATTTTGTTTATATTGCCACTTTCTCCCTTCTGAGGTCAGTAAAATGAGTACCCAGTTTCCTGGGGGTAAAGCGTAGATGACTGGGGAAGGCAATGGCAAACCACCCCGTAGAAAGTCTGCCAAGAAAACATCGCGATTGATGTCCCCCCATGGGTCAGAAATGACTCGGTGCTTGCACAGGGGACTACCTTTACCTTTTTTCCTCCTCAATGGGGACCTAAAGTGGCTTAAATACTCTCCTCAATTTTATTCCCACAACAACCCTGTTAGGCTGAGAGTGTGTGACTGGCTCAAGGTCACCCAGCGAGCTTCCATGGCTCAGTGGGAATTCGAACCTGGTTCTCCCAGATCCTAGTCCATCATACTAACCCACTAGATCATGCTGGCTCTCCTGTACCTGGTTCTTTCTTTGCTCACATCCAGATGCCAGGTCAATACACTTTTATTCCAGATTTCTTTTGACCTGGGTTGAACATTGACTGAATTCTACCTCCTGGTCTGGGATTGTTTGGTTGTTTTTAACTGAGGTAGGTTTTAATTGGCAGTTCAGACTTTTGTTACTGCTTTATTATAGCTTCGTAATTTTTACAAAGTACTTTACACTGATCTAGCCTGATAACCATCTTGGCGGTCCTCACAGGTGGAAAGGCAGGGCAAAAACGCTTCATGCAAATAGTTAGCAGCTGCCTCTTGCAGCTTACAGGGCTGCAAGCAGTTCTGGCCTGTTTCAACTCTGTATTCTTACGTTCTGGCGCCCTCTTCTGGTTAATATTGACTTAGTTTCAACAAAAGCTATCCGTTGTAGGGCAACAGTACTGCAGGAATTTTATTTTAATTATATTCCTCTTTTCTCCCCAAAGCAGCTTACATAATTCTCTTCTCTTCTTTTCTTATCACAACAACCTCATGAGGTAGGTTATGCTGAGAGAGAGAGAGAGAGAGAGCGAGAGAGAGAGAGACTGACTGGCCCAAGGTCACCCAAGAGTGGGAATTCGAACCTGGGTCTCCAGATCCCAGTCCAGCACTCAAACCAATACATCACCCTGGAGAATTTTCCTCGACAAATCTCCACATCCTGAGAGACACAGAAATGGCTTTTGTTATGGATAGTTTCAGGCTGAACATGCCTATGGGTGCTGACAGGGTTCTTGGGAGAGTCAGGGCCTTGTGCTCTGGATCCATGCCCGTGCTGGCTTTTAAAATCTTGCTGGGAAAAGATTTGATGATTAGTGAAAATTAGCTCCCTGATTTAGGGGGCTGTCCCTAAACCTTTGAAAGAGGCAGCTATTAGATCTCTACTCAAAAAACCTTCACTGGCTAGTGATGAGGTGGCAAGTAACAGGCCAGTCTCCAAACCACCTCATTTAAGGAAGGTGATGGAGCACGTGGTGATGGAGCAGCTCCAGGGCTTCCTGGATGGCACATCTTCCGCTGACCCACTTCAATATGGTTTCAGGCTGGGGTTTACACTGGTGGATGATCTTCCTTTGAAGTTGGCCATGGGATACTGTTAGATCTTTCAGCCGCCTTTGACACAGTTGACCACTCCATTCTTATCCACTAGCTTGGATACGGAGCTGGATGTTACCCTTCAGTGGTTCCGCTCTTTCCTGTATGACCGGACATAACAAGCCTCCACCAGAGGAGTGGAATCAATTGGTGGGATCTGTCTTGTGGAGTGCCACAGAATTCAATTATTTCACCCGTGCTTTTTGATATATATACGAAGCCACTGAATTGAGATTGTCTGGAGCTTTGGGGTTGGAGGCCATCAATATGCAGATGGCCCCCAGCTCTATAGATCATTTCCAAGCCTCCAGATGCATGTGCCTTGGTTCTGAACTGGTGCTCTGAGGCTATGGCAGAACAAACTGAAGCTGAATCCAGACAAGACAGAGGCAAATCAAATTATTTTGCTGCATTGCTTTTGCAAGACAGAAGCAATGCTGGTTGGAAAGGCCGATATTCTACAGGGTCCTAGACGGAGTGAAGCTGGCTTACTCAGAGCAGATTAAGAGCTGGAAAGGGTTCGTGGATGCTGTTTTGCTCTTTCAAAATCAGGCTGACATGGTAGCCAAGAGCACCTTCTATCAGCTGCATCTGGTGCGCCAACTCCCTTGTTACCTACACTCAGCAAATTTGGCCAAGCTGACCTATGCTTTTGCAACCTCACACTTGGATTACTACAATGTGCTCTACTGGGGCTGCCCCTGAAAACAACCCAGAAATGACAACTGGCCCAGAATTCAGCCACCTACTGGCAGGGGCTAGCCACTGAAACATACGTTGCCCACTTTGACACAACTACATTGGCTAGCAGCCTGTTTCTGAGCTCAATTCAAAGTGCTGACTATGACCTTTAAAGCTCTTCACGCCCTGAGATCTACATATTTGTTCTGGCAGCAATCTTCTGGCGATTCCACCTCTCAGGGTGGCCTGTCTAGCATCTACCAGAGCTCGGGCCTTTTCTATTGTGGCCCCTGCTCGGTGGAATGGGCTCCTTGAAGAGATGAGGGGAGCTCCCACCTTGAGATCTTTAGGAGATGCTGCAAGGCCTGTTTGTTTGCTGGGGCTTTTGATAAGGTTTGAATGACGGGCATCTTTCAAGGGGGAGAGGGGGGATTTAGGGGATGTTATTTTAACTATAAATGTTTATCATCTGTTATTGTGACTGCCTTGAATGTTTTAATAAATAAAATGAATGTCTTTGAGGGCCAACAGGAGTAAAGAACCCTATACTGCATTGTTACAACTTTGGAACTTTTATGCTGGAAGGTTTAGTGCTTTACTATCTGATCTAGCCTGATCTTGGCTGGGATCGCATCTAGCCCAGCAGTGGAAGAAGACAGAAGTAGGTGGGGCTCTGACACTCAAAACAAAGTAGCCCAATAACTAGAACTGGAGAATTTGAAGCAGGATTTTTTCCCATGAGGATGCCTTATAGTACTTGCTTTTTTTTTTTGCACATCTCAAACTACTCAAGATTCAAGAGCTTAAGCAGTGCTTTAAAGTGGCATCCATAGAGGGGTGTACACTTAACAAAAAGTAATTTTTTCAGATTCAGTTATCCCCAACACCATACAGATTTGGTATTCCAAGTATTCAGGTCCAAAAATACTGGTATAGTATTTGGGTGCTGTTCAGAATTCTCAATATATTCAGAGGAAATCTTTTCCAGAGACTGAAGAAGCTGTTTTTCAAGCAAGCTACACCAAAATTTCAGGGAACCTAGTCCTGCCTGTCCACTAAATACCCCAGGTTTCATGTCAATTGGGCCAAGGGGTCCAGTTCTAGGGACTCCAGAAAAGATGTGCCCAGCCACCCTTCATTATTTCCTGTGGGAGGAAAACCATTATCCAGTGCTTTCTCCAGGTCAAAGCCAAAAGCATAAAAAAGAGCCTCAGCTGAACACGAGAGCAACCACACTGGCCACGCCTCCCAGTGCAAACTGAACCAACAAAGTCTAACCAAACTAATGTTAAACCAGAGAATCCCAGAAGAACCATTCTGAAGCAAGGGACACTGTTACAAGCCCAACAGAACCAGTATTATTTAGAGATGCCAGGCAGAACCCAGGGCCAATGCAAGCCCAACAGCCCAAATAATCCAGACATATTTAGATATATCTGAATAATGTTAAAAAAAGTATTTTTGGTATTATTAAAAAACAGATATACCAAATTGCTCAACCCTAAATCCATATAGGAGTCTGGAAAAAGGAGGAGAGGGAACCACACTGAGCCCTGTGAGCACATAAAGCTACCTTCAGTCTTCTTTACATTGACTGGCAGCAGGTCTGTGGCATTTGGGATAGAGAAAGTTCTTTCACACAACCTACTACCTGATTCTTTCAAATTGGAGATGCCAGGGTTTGAACGGGGGACTTTCTGCACGGCAAAGAGATGTTCTACCCCTAACCCCTAAGCCATGACCAGCTGCCTAGAGATGTGGCAGGTTCCCCCTCACTGGCAGCCTTCAAGGAGAGGATGGATGAACACTGGTCAGGGATGTTTTAGGTTGTTCCTGCATTGGGCAGGGGTTTGGACTAGATGGTCTGTAAGACCCCTTCCAACTCTACAGTTCTACTGGACAGCCAATGCCATGCACTGGTTAGAGTTATGGGTTAAGCTCTGGGATACCCAGGTTCAAATCCCCACTGTGCCATGGGTGCTAATTGGGTTACCTTATGCTGGTCACTCTCAGCCTAACCTACCTCACAGGGTTGTTGGGAGGACCAAATGGAGAAGGGGATATAAATAGAGAAAGATGGGATATAAATTAAGTAATAATAGAACTATAGGAGACAAGACAGACAGAGCCAACTCTTCACAAAACAAGTTTTTAAAGGTTTTCCCAATGTTTATTCTAAAAAGTCATATCCAGCCTCTCAACCAAAAATCTGAGGTGCCATAGAATCAACAGAATTCAACTAATAAATCAGCATGAAAAGAAAACAGCAGTGAAAGCATCAATTGACTAAAGTCAGCACATAGAAAGATCTTACCACCTCTGAATAAAAGGATTCAGCGACATCTAAAAATGCCTGGTGAGCAAGTGGCTGTTGAGAGGCAGCTGCACAGTTGAGAGGCCACTGAAGAAGAGGCCCTCTCCCTGCCAGCCCCTCACTTCACCTCGGAAGTGGACGGAGCTGCTGGAGAACGGCCTCTCAAAAAATACTGCTAGGCAGGCTCATTAAGGTGCACCAGTCCTTCAAATTCCCAGCCCCTTTGGGATCTGTGGTCTTCAATTTTTCCAGACCCAAGACCCACCTTTATCATCCGAGTGGGAGCATAAGATCCACTGAACTATAACTCCATGGCAGAAATTATGGGACATCAAAGTACTGTGAGAGGAACAAGAAGGGTCAAAGTTATGACCTCACAGATCAAGGGGGTGCTCTGTGCTGCAGGTGGACAACAGCACTGGGAAGCCAGTGCTGGCGTGGTGGCCTGACTAGGAAAGAAAAGAAAGGAAGGAAGGGAGACTTATGGGAGGGAGGGTGCCTTTGAACCTGCCTGTGCTGAAGAGGAATCCTCTCTATCACTGAATGACCACACTTTGCCCAATTGAGCCTTTCTGCACAGTTGCAGGAGGCACAGCACTCTGGTTCCCTATGCATATGCAGTAGCCACAGGATCTTTCAAAAGACAGCCCCCCCCCAAATATATGGCGGCTGTACCACATGAGGATCCTGACCTTTGAGATGAAGACCACTGATTTCAGATCAAGGCTTTATTTGCATTCCAAACACACAATGTCATTAGAATGTTTCTCTTAAATTGCAACTGACCTCGTTATAAAAAAAATGAACGGTGTGGTTGTTGAGTTTCAGAGAGAGGGTTTTCAAGAACGATATGTAGTATGCCATGATCTCTTCATCAGAGAAGTCAAATTTATGCACAATGATAGAATTCACGTAGTTGTTAGAGAGCAGGTAATCTGGGAAGGAAGCAAATCAGTAATCAGCAAAAAATAAGAGTAATGTTTGGACCCCTGAAGAAATTGAAGATTTCATGAAGCATTCTGTCAAGCAAGGTTTATTCCAGGAGTTATCTCAAAGTCTTCAAAAATACTTGACAATGCAGCGCAAAATGCACAATGCCAAAAAGCCTTCTACGAATCAGGAAATCACTCCTGCAAGCAGCACATTCACCCGCATAAATCAGTACACAGAATTACTTCATCTCATTTATTCACGTTTTATTCTGAGATCCATCTACCTTTAGGCAGCAGACATTTTACAGAACATATTTAAAATGGTTAGATCACAAAGAACACGCCTCAGCTTCTGAACAAGACGCACACTTCATCACTTACATAAGCAACTTGCAAATGCGCTTTCCCAGCCCAGCTTTTTCAAATGCCATTAATTCCGCTCACTGTAACTTTTACTCCCAGGAAATCAGAGCTTTGTGCTTAGGCAACTTTAAAAAAAAAATCAAACCTTGTAAATAATTCTTTTTAAATGTGTATCACAGTTCTTATCAACAAAACTCAGTTTATGTTTTTCATATTTAGAGTGGGGTAGGGACTTGTAATTAGGAAGCAGGGAAAGCAATTCAGTAAAATGCCAGATGGAGCCAGAGTCCATTTTCAGCCTCTAAGTCAACTAAAGAGGCACCAGTCTCCATGAACTATGACACTCAGGGATACACAATGCTTTAAGTTCTGGATGTTTAACACATTTACTTGCTGCACTCTCCACAGATTTGCCAAATGCGGTTTTCTTTCCCATCCCAAGCAGTAAAAGCCTAATTTGTAGCAATGTTGCCTGAAAGTGATCATCCGTTGCACGATTCAAACCCACAGCCTTCAGGTCAACGATGCCTTGCCAAATGGCCACCACCTCACTTACACAATGCAAACAGAGAGAGAGAAAAGCCAGCATGGTGTAGTGGTTAGAATGTCAAGACTGGGATCTGGGAGACCTAGGTCTGAATCCCCCACTCTGCCAGGGAAGTTCATTGGGTGACCTTGGGCCAATCACACATACTCAACCTATCCTACTTTGCAGGGTTTTTGTGAGGATAAAATGGTGAAGGGGACAATGCTGGAAATCAGTTTAGGTACCCACAGGGGAGAGAAATTAAGTAAATAAAAAGAATGCTGCAAGAACACGACTAAGTTGCTTTTGTGACAAAGGAGACGAAGTATGCATACTCACAGAGAGACGTCTCATGGCTAATGTTCTCAAAGAGGATGTTCAGTGTCTGCAGAAGCTGCACACATACGTAACGGCCGGACTTCTGACGCAGGATGTTCAGAAAGAACACAAACATGTTCTTCTCCAGGAAAAAACTACAAACACCAGCAAAAATGGTTACCTATTTACTTGCTCCATTTGGCAAAATAAGTATTTTTAAATTATTTTGCGAACATTAGTTATCTAGATAAACCCATCGTTTATGACTGTCCTTTCACCAAGGGAAAGCCTCGCGGCATGGAAGGGATGCCTGAGGCAAAACCCCCTAAGCCATAGCAATAAAACTAAGTAATTGACCATTCCTATCCTTTGAGGTACTGTGTAATTTTGCAGAATGTCCTAGATTCAATCCTGGGAAGGAACTCAAAGAGCAGGCAGAGCCTCTCTGTGCCTTAGAGAACTTCTGTCAGATAGCAGAATACTGTCCAACTGAAAAGAGGGCAGGTTCAAAGATGTACCCAGGGCTTTTTTTCAGGGGGAACGCGGTGGAACAGAGTTCCGGCATCTCTTGAAAATACTCGGCAACAGTGCTTGAAAATAATATTATTTCAAAGAAACCCGTGCATTTCGTCCTCATTTCCCTATTGAGAGTTCCACCACCTCTTCCCCCCCACCAAAACCCCTGGATATACCCCATTCTGAAAATCTTCCAGGAGAGATGCATTTTAACAGAACACCAGAGGACTAAGAAGCCAAACAAGTTTCAGGAGGCAGGTGCAATCTCCTGGGAACGGTCTCCTTATCAGTGAGGTGAGGTGAAAAAAAATCCAGAAAACTGTCCAATGCTGTATTTTTCCATAAACTTTTCCACCCCGCATATGTAAATATAGTATCTGTTTCTCTAGTTGTCAGGGCTGTTGCACTGCATATCAATCACGTTAGATGGGCTAAATGCGGATCTGATGCATGGATAAACCCCAGTGCTTGTATATAGTCCAGGCTCATACAGGGTGTATGCCCTCTTCTGCTAACATCATTTATATTGACAATCCCACATCACTGCTTCCAATCCTGCTGGCTTGTAAAGCACAGCACACCCAGCCAACTTCAAAATCTGGGTAGGCTTCATAAAGTGGGAGGCAGCCCGTCCGGTACCTTGGCTCCAGTTTGTCTGGGGCTTTCAAAAAGGAACGCTTTGAATGGGGCCTGACCAGAAGCCACTGAAGCTGTCAACATACTAGCATTATATTATCATCACTGCCCCACGTGAGAATCCTAGCTGCTGCCGTCCGATTAAAATTCCCAGCCTCATTTCAGCAGCCTGTTCCAGATGTTACCAATGTATGTGCAACTGAGGCCATGACTTGGCGACTACATGTTAAATTCAATAGGTCTTACTTTTGAGCAAATCTGCAAGGAATTAAGGTGCAAATCCTTTTTAAAAAACAGAAATCTCCATTAGCTGATTAACAGTTCACCCTGTAAAACTCAAGTACAGTTTTAAAGCACTTACTCAAACACTGAACTGTCATTTTGATCTCCCCATATAAGGATTTCTGTTATAGTACGAATCGTCTCCACCAACAGGTTGCGGTTGTGCTCAGTCACAGTGGTATTTTTGGTCAGAATGTGATACATGTACCTTAAATGAGAGAAAGAGAAATGGTTACTGATTGCAACAAGACCATTGTCACATTTGAAATTCTTATCAATGAACTTGAGAGTTTGTGCCAGAAGAACCGCAACTTGGAGAGGTGTTCCTTAAGTTTCACAGTGTTTTGAGAAACCACCTGGGACATTTTGGCTTCAGATCAGCAAGGAAGCCAAGTCGATTAACAAAATTATTCCCAGGAGCAAAGATCCAACCATAAGCGAATCTAACAATGTAAGACTTGTAACTGCTTTCTACCTTCAGCGGACACTTCCTTTACTTGCTCATCTGCTGAGGAGCCCCAATCCCCTCAGAAGACTCTAGGGTGCACATGCTTGGTTCATGAGGACAACTAACCAGACTTGGGGGGGGGCGGGTCGGGTCTAGCTGCTCTCCCACCGAAACAAAAAACTATACCAAACAACACAGCTTGCCCATGGCTTCACAGCGCAGTGCAAGATGATACTAGAAGAGCCCTGCTGGATAAGACCAGAGTTCTACCCAGCCCAGAGCTCCGTTTCCTATAGTGACTGACTGAACACTGCCAGGAAGTCAATAAGCAGGGGAGCACAAAGACTGCTGTTTGCTCCTATGCAACTGATATTCAAAGGTATACAGAATGGAGGTCTCATAACCACTAGCCACTGACCGAGTTAACCTCCACTACGATTAATCTGTCTAATCCCCTTTGTATAACAAATCTTGCCCTGCAGCGGAATGGAACAGCCCAGGAAGGCACCTTTATAGTGGAATAGGCTTGCAGTCTTGCACTGCTTTTATGGCATTGCCTTCTACCTTTGTAATGTCATTTTTTGCATAGTTCCTAGCATACCTGGCCTTACACAGTTTTATGGCTCACCTTGTTTTTTAACTCTCTAATCCTAGATCTATTGCATCGTTCATCCTATCATATCTGACTGCATCATTCCATATTCTATAGTCCACCTTGAGTCTCAGTGAGAAAGAGAGCTATAAATAAACAAATTGTGGCAGTGAATTCTACACATAAACCATGCTCTGGCAAGGTAACTTTATTTTGTCTGTCTTTAATCTACCCCCTATCTACTCTTCTGGGTAATTCCGGGGTGTTATGGGCAAAAGGAACCCCTCCCCCATTATCCACACTAGGCATAATCTTATCAAGCCTCTATCATGTCTCTGCATAGCTGTCTTTTTTTTTTCTGCTTACACCAAAAGGTCACAAAACTCTTTAGCCTTTTCTCATAGGGAAAGTTCCCAAACTTTTTTGAAATTTTGGCTGCCCTCAGTAGTTGTAGACAAACTGTCTTTCATCCTAGGACCCTCTGAAACAAGTTCCAAAACTGACAAATGGTGCCATGGCCACACAGAGCTGCACTGGGGTTGCTCCTTTTAAAAATATATACTGTAAACCCCTTCCATGCCATGTTAGACTCGTGGAATCTCTCTCAGCAGAACTCCTCCATTTTTGTTTTCCTGTTACTACTTCCCACACTGTTCTTTGCAACCCTTGGAGGCGCTTCTGCTCCCCTCCCCATTTCTTACAACATTTACCCATCTAGACCCCTGCAACTTCCTTCAAATAAAATTTGCCCAGTCTCTCATTAAGTTACTGAAGAGACACAGAAATCAGGGGGCTGTGTGAGTGCCAGTGAAATATCAAGTGAGGCCAGTGAAATAATGTATTAGGACACAGTATGCAAGCCATAGCATTACACAGAACAGATCTTCCTGGACATTGCAGAAAACAAAAGTAGTGTGATCTGGGAGGAAGTCACAAGACAGAAGCTACATCATTCTGAGTGGAGGTATGGGTTTGTTAGTTCAAGAGAAAAAACGCACACAATGCCTTCCTAAACAGATTCACACCCTTCTATGCCCTATGTCGGAATGGGCTCAGAAAAGGATGACTCAGTTGAGGATTGCACTGAGAGAGACTGTCTGATCTTTACCTAGCTAAAGTTCACTGCAACCAAGAGTCCTATTGAAACGAAAGGAACTAACTTAGTCCCATCACTTTCAAAGGGAATCCAGTTCCAATTAACTTTAGCTGGCCTGGCTGTTAACGCAACTGTAGTCAAACATGTATAAATAAATCATCGCCTGTAAGTTGATACACATCCTGACATCGGCTTGTTGTTACTCTGGTTGGATAGACTTGTTTTCTTCAAAAAGTGTTACAGATCACAACACTATAAATTAGGTACAGCTACGGATTATAGATAAAAGTATGGATTAGATATCTAGTAGCCCAGTCCCAAATTCTATGTGACATTGTCTTAGTTGCAAGCAGGTGTCCAGCATATTGCATCTTACCCAAAGACAAGATAGGCTTACTATCACAAATTGCAAAACTGAATTATTCCAGAACTAATAATGGTTTTAAAAGCAACTAGGTTTAGAAAGCTACTTGGGTAGAGGTTTAGGGATAGTAATCTACACTATTATGTTTCAGTTTGTTGCTGAAAATATGCTCCTACTATGTAATTCCCATGTCTTTTAACATGTCACGTTAACACTTAAGCTTTGCTTCAGTTCTAGATTTCTGATATCAACACCTTATTGCTTTGCTTATTGGATGTCCCAGCCTGTGGATTGTATTTGACTTACACTGCATAATCCTCCTTGAGCCTTGAGAAAGGCGGACTATAAATAATATAAATAAGTTTACCCATACCTTTTATCAAGGTCAGAGTAGCAGGCTGAAACAAGCGATGGGCAGTTTATTCCGTGGATTTATTTGTAAGGCCAAGAGCAGCTTTGGTTCAGATCCCCCATTTTAATAAAGGTGACTAGCCCAACCTGAATTCAGTCAGGTCACAGGTTTGTGCATCAATTGTAAAGCTGCCTTCTGAGGCTCAGAGGAGGCCCCTTCCTCAAGCCTCACTTCATGGGGATGCTCCAGGCCAGCGATCATGTTTCTACAACAGTTTTGTTTAGCGGTTAAGAGCAGGAGGACTCTAATCTGGAGAGCAGGGTTTGATTCCCCACTCTTCTGCTTGAAGCCAACTGCGTGACCTTGGGTCAGTCACAGCTCTCTCAGAGCTCTCTCAGCTCCACCCACCTCACAGGGTGATTGTTGTGAGGATAATAACACATTTTGTAAGCCGTGCTGAGTGTGGCATTCAGTTGTCCTGAAGGGTGGTATATAAATCAAATGTTATTATATTATTATTATAGCTTTCTGGACACCATTCAAAGGGACAATTTGGACGCAGTTTGTCTCAAACACTAGGTTCCATCTTACTTATTTGGGGCAACAAGTATTTATTTACTAGTATAACCAGATTACAGATGTTAGTGCTTAGTGCTGAAAAACAGCTGCTGTTTCATACATCAACAGTTCTGGGTAAAGCTACGTAACCAGACTTAAGTACCCTTCCTGCAGCATTAACTGTTGAGCTAATTTTGGTTTATCCTACTTCAGTGGCGCTTCTAATCCATCTTATCACAATGCTGCTGTTTACATTTCCCAAATGCATCCAAAACATCACCGTCTGTTGAGCAGGACAACTGACATAAGAACTACCCAACTAGATCAGACCTAAGATGCATCTAGCCCAGCAGGAACTAATGGAATGCCTCTTGGAAGCTTACAAGTAGAGCATGAAGATGACAACCAGTGTGGTGTAGGGGTTAGAGGGTAAGACTATGATCTGGGAGACCCCATATTCCAATCCCCACTCTGCCATGGAAACTTGTTGGGTGCCCTTGGACTATCACACACTCTCAGCCTTACCTACCTCACAGGATTGTTGTGATGATAAAATGGAGAAGACAGCAATGTAAGCCATTTTGGGGAGAAAGGCAGGGTATAAATGAAGCAAACAAACAAACTTAGTTGTCCTTGATAACAGCTACCCATATGATAAGCCTCCTACCAGGATTTCCCCAATTCTCTTTGAAGATATCTACCCTTTGTTGGGTGTTATGTGCTGTTGTGCAATTCTGTTTAAACTTCAATAGGCATCAAAACACTGACTCAACTCCAGGGCACCTGGGAACTGGTTGGTCCACTGCAGTGACTCAAGGGCTGCTCTAAATAAATAGTTGCCTCAAGAGCTAATCAGCATCTGCGGCTTGGTCCCAAGAATTTCACACACCTGAAGAGCAAACACACGGAACGCTGGAATGCTAGGCATGATTCCACGGGAAGAAGCGAGGGGGGGAGACAGCAGAAGTTACTTCAAAGTAAAAACATCCAAAAGGGAGCATGCTGAGGATCACTGCACTGCTGGCACCTGCTTGACGTGGCCCTGACACTGCTATTGTTTTGCCTGCCCACCTTCTCCCAGGATTTGGGTACCTGAAGGACCACACCTGGGTGGAAGACCAATACAACAATGGCACAAACACAGGGGCAGATAACTCCATGCGCACATATTTATGCATATGTACAAAAAAAAGCATATATGTTTACAAGGAAGAAGGGAACTTGGACTCTCGAACACTTATACCCTCAAAATCTTGCTAGTCTTTAGGGTGCTATCGGCCTCGAATCTGGGTCTGTTTACAAAGGTCATGCATGAATATGTGCGCGCAATTACGCACACGCACAGACGCAGAAATAATTAAGAGCAGGTTCCCACACAGACGCGCTGATCTTGGACTCTCTGAGGCAGCGGCTCCCGCTTCTTCCTCTGGCTTCACGGCGGACGCCGCGCGCCCTCCTTTCCCTTGGCAGGCCTCGTAGACCGGGGGGGGGGAGGGGAGGCACTGACACGTGTCGGCATGCATTCACACGACCCCGCCCACACCCGTGTCCCAGCCGCTCTTCTTCCTCCACTCGCCCGCCCGCCCGCCTCGCCGCCCGGGCTGATGGACTCACTTGAGGTTGTCGAGGGAGCGGACGTTGCGGACAGCGCTGCCGTGCCCGCCGCCGCCCCAGCTGCGCGACCGGCCGAACATCCCGGCGGCTTCCTTCGGGGAACTGAATAGCCCGGGCCTCAGGCTCCGGTTACGGCCTGGGCCCTCTCCGCGCCCCCTCCGCCATGGATTCAGGATGGAAAAGGCGCCCGACGCCGCCGGCCCTGGACTGACATTCGGCCACCACACAGCTGAGCCCAGCCGCTGAGGGAGGGAGAGCGGAGCCGCGCGGGGTACGCCGAGAAACGCAGTCTCCGCGCAGCCGCAGCCCATCCACTGGAAAAGGAATGTGGACTACGAGTCCCGGCGTGCACCTCGGATGAGCGCCCAGGAAGGTGGGTGGGTCTTTGTGACCAGGCGGAGGGGAGGAGCCTAAAGCCTGCGAGGGCTGGAGAGGTGTCTCGGTGAGAGCGTCTATAACAGCGTTTTAGTAATTAATCCAGAGGAGGACCAGTTCGGATCAGGCATCTGATGAAGAGAACTTGATTCTCGAAAGCTTATGCTACAATAAAATAAAATTGGTTAGTCTTAAAAGTGCTACTGGACTCTTTTTGATTTTAGTAATTAATGAAAGTGTATCATCCTCCTCATCTTCATCCGGCTTGCAAACTTCTTTGCATACACCAGAAAGCAGCATGACAGTATGTGATTAATTAAAACGAATGAACAAATAAAACCATTCCATGGCAAAAGAACAGATTGGGGGGGGGCGTTTCCCTCCCATCAAAAAAAGTAGTTGAGGTTGACACAGGTCCCTGTGGCTGGGAGATCTCTTGAACATACCTGAGGATCATGTAGGTTGGGGAAGAAAAACAAACAAGGTGTGTGTGTGGGGGGGGGATCTCTTGTTTCTGCCTAAAAGCCACCCACTGGTAAGAAAGGATGGTTAATTATTAATTAAAGCAAGGGGAGGGTGATTGAGAGTCAGGGCACTTAGCAATATCTTGATCGCAGGTATATAAAGTTGCAGTGAAACTGGACCTTGTCCCAGGTGGGTCACAGCCTTACGCTTATTCTCATGCAGTGAAAGATCCCAACAGATGCAATGCACATTCTGTGGTCAGAAGTTCCGTCTGCAGCCCAGGAAATGCTCTTTTTTGCCGCCTGCTTCTCTCTGCCCTAGGGGTGGGAAGTGTGGCAGCACCAGCTTGGCCAAACAAAGGCCTTTATTTCTGTGTTCCCCAACAAGCCAGGACTAACTATGACTAACTGTGGAAGAACCATTATTCAGTGAGAAAGGGTTTGCATGCAAGTTCAACCCCCAGCATCTCCGGTTGAAAGGACCAGATAGCAGGTGATATGAAAGACCTCTGCCTTAGACCCTGGAGAGTTGCTGCCAGTCTGAACAGACGATGAAGGCAGCTTCATGCATGCTCATATGTATATTGGCACCACTGGATTCCATGGTAGAGTTGGAAGTAGGGTGGTCTTGAGGTGTGTGTGTGCATGCAAGGTGAGCTTCAGGGCAACAGCTGCCTTATTTGGGAGGAGAGAGAAGGAGGAGGAGAAAAGAGACCTGGAGGGCAAGGAAGCTGTGGGGCTGGTTTTCAATCTCAGCAGGGTGCACATCATGGCCTCATTCTCTGATAGGGTTGCCATGTCCCTATACCCTCCTGGCAGGGGGAGGGCTGGCACTTACCTCATGTATGTCGTGTGTTCGCTTGTGCGATGGCATCACTTCCAGAAGTGATGTCATTGCACCGGTTGTGAGAGGGCTCCTGCATTCTGCATGGGGCTGATTAAGACGGCCACTCCTTCCTCTGGAGCTGGTGTGGAAGCTCAGGGAGAAGTAACTTCTCTGTTGAAAAATATGGGGGCTCAGCTGGAAAAAGAATCTGAGCAATTAAATCAACTTTCTACTAATGATATGGCAACTGATAAATCAGTTCAACAATTGTGGGAGTTGATTGAAGCTATTGATACATGAGTTCAACAGATGGAGACTAAAATTGCTGCCCTGGAAGAACGAACCATCACTCATGAGACAGCCGTCTCAGCTTCACATACTGTTCTCTCTAGCCTAATCTCTCATCTAGAGACTTATGGACAGCATCTAAATACTGTGTTCTTGGATTATCAGAAGAGTCTGAAAAGACAGGCCAGAAAAGGCTGATTGAACTCATGGAGACATTACTTTGTGAGGTTCTGCAGCTTCCGGCTGATTATCAGTTGCCAATTGACCAAGTCTACAGGATTCCTTGGGCACCAGGCAGTGTAAACAAACCAACTCCTATCATTGTTCAGTTTCTACGAGTGGGGGTGAGACCTCACCTTTTACACTTGGCAAGAGAGAAACAGGACTTGTATTGGGGTCCTAACAAACAAAGGAGCATGCTTTACCGAGATTATACTAAAGAGTAGTGTCAGTATTACATCATCAACTCACAAAAGATCAATTCAGCAACCTGGTAGATCTTAGATGTGATTATTTGTTGGGGGGGGGGGAGATTTCAACGAAATACTAAATACAGCTTTAGATTGAAGTACACCCTCACATAAGTAATGTTTATTAGTGAGATCTATACTTAAAGCTTATATGGCTGAATTAAGTTTGATTGCTACACCCAAAAGAGACTATACCTTTATTTCTTCTGTATATCACAACTGTTTTCAATTTGATTATTGTCTTGTTTCAGCTGTGTTGATGACTCAGATTAAAGCATCTACACCGAACTGGAGAGCCAGTTGGGTGTAGTGGTTAAGAGCAATGGGACTGGAATCTGGGGAGCTGGGTTTGATTCCCCATTCCTCCACTTGAAGCCAGCTAGGTGACTTTGGGTTAGTCACAGCTCTCTGGAGCTCTCTCAGTCCCACCCATCCCACAGGGTGATGGTTGTAGGGATAACAACATACTTTTAAATTGCTCTGAGTGAGTGTTAAGTTGTCCTGAAGCATGGTATATAAATCAAATGTTATTATTTGTTGTTATTATGTGATATAGATGTAATTGTTATTTCTGATCATACCTGTTTTATTAGTTTACCAGTTTCCTGATTGGGTTAGACAATCAAGCTTATGGCATCTTAAAGTCTCTTTGCACTGCTTTTTCTTCTTCTCTTCTGTTGGCTTTTTAAAGTTAGAAAACAACATTGATGTCTCTTCATGGGGATAGCAGGATTGTGGCATTCAAAATCACTGATTTGTCACTGCCACATTGTTTGCCAAAAGAGCACCTTTCAAGTCATAAAGGAAGCGTCTGCTTCTCTTGTGTTCCCAAGCCAATAGGGTTACCAGCTCCAGGTTAGGAAATTCCTGGAGATTTTGGGGATGGAGCCTGAAGAGGGCGGAGCTTGGAGGCGATATCTCAGCTGGTTATAATGCCGTAAGCGTCACCTTCTAAAGCAGCTATTTTCTCCAGGGGACCTGAGTTCTGTGGCTTGGACACCAGTTGTAATTCTGGGAGATCTCTAGGTACTACCTTGAAGCCGGCTACCCTACAGCATCGCCTCCCTAAGCAGAGGCACAGCCTTGTTAAGGTAACCCCGTGGACTGCATTTATTCGTTGGCCGTACTTCGTTTACAGCCCCAGACGGCGAAAAAGGATCGCAGCCGCCGCCGCCTTGGCAACAACCCGCCTGTGGACAGACCTGGGGACGGTTGCCGAAGGCGGGACATCCGAGCGAGGCGGAACGGGCGGGACTTCGCCCTTGGCCAGCGCGCATTCGCGGCTGAGCCTCCTTGGTGGTTGCCAGAGCGACGGCGGCTGCAGTGGCGAAAAGGCCGCCGGCTTCCTCCGGGCTGCCTCCGCCAGTTCCGGTCTTACTGGGCTCCGGCTCGGGGGCGATGATGCCCCGGCTCTGCCGCTTCCCACTCCAGCCAGCCGCTGGGCGTCCGGCTGCGGCCCCGCTCTGAGGAGGCCGACCCCCACCCGCTGTCTGTCAGGCGCGGCGTAGCCAATGGGCGCGGCGGGAAGGCGGGCTTCGGGGTCCGGCCGGAGCCGAGCTGCCGCGCTGCGGAGGCGAGGCGAGGCAGCTATGCGGGGCCGCAGTGGGAGGGCGGCCGGGCCCGGCGCCTTCGAGGGAGGAGCGCCGTAGCGCCGGCCGGGGCCGCCCTCCTCCTCGATGTTCCACGCCGGCCTCTTCTTGGCCAACGTGCTGCTGCTCTACTACGCCTTCCTGCTGGAGTACATCGCCCTCAACGTGGGCATCGTCTTCCTGCCCGACGATCTGGACCAGGCGCTGGTGGAGCTGGGCGTCCTCTCCGACCCGGCCCTGGCCGCCCACCCGGACCCCGACGCCGAGCCGCTGCTCGATGGCTACTGGGACTAGCCGCGGGACCGGCGGGCAGCGCCGGGCGTAAGTGGCCTCTTCTGCGAGGGAGGCCCGGGCGCCGCCTTTCCTCCAGCCGGGCGCATTCAGGGGTCGCTTGCTCCGATGACGAGCAGAACTAGGGCGGGGGTCGGAGGGTCAGATCCCCGCTTTGGAATGGAAAGCTCGCTTGGGTGAGCATGGCCTACCTTACAAGGTGGTTGTTTTTGTGAGGATACGTGGACGTGAGCCGTTTGTGGGAGAAAGGCGGGGTGCAAATGGAGTAAATAAATCAACTGGCGAAGGGAGCCGAGACTTAAGAAAGCTCATAGTATTTATTAAAGTACTTAAAATTCAGACTTTTAAGGCTGCGGACCTTTTGTTTTGTTTTTGCTGGATGCAAAGGCAGGCTTGAAGAAGTGTTGGGATGGGGCTGAGGAGGAGGAGGAGGAGGGGACTTCACTTCGTGGCTTTCCTCTTTGCTGGGCTAGCGCTACCCTCCTCTGCCTTTCTGCATAGGCCTTCTCAGGCGTGAGGTGGAAAGAATTGCAGGGATCACTTGGGGAGGCCCTCTGATGGGCAGATGCCAGTCAGGAAGAACCTGAGAAGGGGGCAGCTGTTCCCAGACTTGCTCCCAAGGCCACAAGCTTTGCAATGTCAGAAATGCTTGTTGGGGCATGGCTCGGTAGTCCATGCGGTTGCTGGGGCGCTGAAAGGTTTTATAATGCCACTGAGCTGCATAGAGTTCGAGAGATTCACCCAGCCTTGGCTTTGTCAGAGGATGAAGGGATGTCCCCTTTGGCTTCTGCAGGGCAGCTGCAGCAAAATGCCCAGGGCAGTGCCCTTGTGCTGTGTTTGAAAGCTTGCCTCTGTTGCCGACCATTGAGAAACAGCTGCTTTGGCTTGCAAAGGGAACAGATGTAGGGGGGAGTGCTTGGAATGGGGCAGGTGTAGAATAGCAGCCAGGGGGAGGAGCTGTGATGCTGGTTCCGGTGTTGCCTCTGTCTCAGACTCATTCAGTGGCCTTGTACCAAGTTGCTCTCAGCACCCCCCCCTTCAGTGGCACTGGACAATGTATATCTTGATAGGCTTTGCAAGTACTGTGTAAATGCTAAGTATTATTAACAAACACTCCAAAGTCGGCACATTGGTGTGCATTTCTGTGCCCCCACAAAATGGGAGGTGACACTGAAACAAGTCCGGAGACTCTGATTATTCTTTTGTGGTTCAGTGAAGCCTAGCAAGGACGGGGTTGGGGAAAAAAGAAGCTTGCGAATGCGATCCCGGTCCACCTAGCTAAGATTTTTCTGTTGCAGATCCTTCTTTCAAAATGTTTGCTGTCCTGAAAATAGCCCAGGAACAGCTCCAGTTTCCCCCTTCACCAGCCTAAGAAGTTTTCAGTGAGAGACAGGTTTTTTTCCCTGTTGTCCTTCATGTTTTCATCCTGCCTTTCCTTCCTTGGAGCAAAAGGGTCATACGTAAATGTGTCCCATTATCATTTTTTCCTTTGCAGTAAGCTTGTGCAGTAGGTTAGGCTAAGGGAGAGTGACTGGCCTAAGGTCACCCTTTTGATTCAGGGCTGGTGGGTGGATTTGAACCTGGGTCTCCCCAGACCAAGGCCCACCTGCTATTAACCCTAACAATAGCAAAAGAGACTTCTACTCTTCACTGACCCTCTCAGGTCTTCCAGGAATACTTGGAGCGTGCTACTGAATTTACACCCCAATTGAAATAAATATTGCCTCTCTGTGTAATCCCACCAGATGGTGGTAGCCCAGAATGGTAGTCAAGGGGAGCAGAGTGTCTCTCCTTTTGCAACCCAGCTAACTCAGATGAGAAGCGGACTTGGGGCTGATTGCCTCATGCGAGCTGATGGCTCGAAATCTTATTAAAACACCAGCACTGCTTTTTGTTGGGCGGCAACCGATGTAGCGCTGGTGGGGTTGTTATAATGTTTCTTTGTAGCTATTAATTCTCCTGCAGTCTTCTATACATCTATGCCAACCCTGTAAGGTAGGCCTCTGTTTCCAGTGTGCATGTGGTAGTAGAATCCTAAGGAGAGGCACACCCATCTAACCCCATTGATTTCAGTGGACCTTGCACTGTGACAAACGGGTAAAGCAGAGTCTGGGCTATTGCTTCAGCAAGGCTTGATCAAGGGCCCACTTGGACTTAGTCCTGGATTCTGCTTTTGTTGCCAGGCCAGATTCTCCTTGTTCACCTTGAGCCCCACTCAGGAAGCTAACTTCCTAAATAATGGCTGATCTTTCTCCTGATTTTGTCCCTCCCTCCCACTGCCACTGAAAAGGCTGTCCATCAGCTGAGAATCCCAATCAGCAAAACATTTTTAGCATGGAAACGGATGCATTTGGTTTTATTTCACATGCAGTTATCAGCATAATGAGATTGGTTTTTTAAAAAAAAACTGCATTGATCGTATTAAGTGCCTTTTGCAGGCCTGTCATTAAAAAATTGAGACTTGTGTTCCTGGTTGCAGAGAAGACCCTGTTTGCTGGCATGGCAGAATGTCATTAGATTTGTGATGCTACAGGGGTTTGCTTATCGGCTTTGTGCCTGTGCTTTTACAGGGGAGCCGCAAAATGCAGGACAGCCGTCTTCCTGCTACGAGGGCAGTAACGTCTTGCACTGATTTTTTCCAAACAGGATTTTCAGTAGGGAATTGTGGAAATGTCATTCCTGCCATTCTGGAACCAGTCTCCTCCTTACTTCTGCTGCTTGTGGGAGGCAGGCCTCCACTGGGTTGTTTTTGCATGGTTCTTTCCCTTCTGCTTCAGCCTGCACAGGCATATGCCGGAATATCTAAAGTCATGGTCACCCTCTCCGTAGGATAGAATTTGGCTTCTTCCAAAGCTGGACCTAGCCAACTTGAAACACAACCCTGGCAACTTTTCCCCCGGCACACTCTTTGTGCCTGGTTCGAACCAGGCTGCACGGTGGGCAGAGATACTTCTGGATCTCTATTGTGTGTCCCCTGCATGAGTTCCTGGTTCTTATTTGCAAGAGCCCCACAGTGCATTTTTTACCTTTGAGTAGAAATACGACACCACTGACTTCGCAGAAATGGCCTCGCAAACAGAATCTGTTGCTATCAGAAGCATGGGCAGCCTTTGTGATGCAAGGTACACAGACAAGCCTTCAGCTGTCTTCTGCCAACTTAGAGGCATCTCACTTCCAGAAAAGAAAACACATTGGCTGCTGAAGCCCATAAAAATGATCTCACTTTTCCTTTAGGAAGCTCGGGGCTGGCATTCACAGTTCTTCCCTGACTGTTGGATTCCCACATCAGCCTGTGCAAGAAGTTTGCCTTAGAGATAGAAACCCAAGATCACACTGTGAGCTTCAGCGCGGGGGCAGGCGGGACAGGAACGTGATTCTCGATTCCTAGTCTAATCGCTACCTTCTTACACCATGCATAAACCATTGGAAAGTTCCCTTGCAGAAGCCTTAGCTGAAATGAATGAAAGTTCCTGTTCATTTCGGTGGGGGCGAGTCCAGAATCTGCCACCTGAGAGGCATCTTGTTACTCCTTGGCCATGTAGTCTCTGACTCAACCTGGTACTGAAAACAGCCTGCTGTTTCCCAGAGAACTCTCTATTAATTGTGCCCCTCTCCTTTTCCCCCCAATTAGGGTTGCTGCACATGTGGAGAAGGAGCCAGGACCTTTCCAGTCCCATCCACGATGTGACCTAATGGTGTGGCCTTGAATGTGTATTTTTGCAAAAGAAATGCTTCAGGGGGACTCGGATGACGTGGGTCAGCTGGACCCAGGATGTTGCCTTCGCTACGGTTGTCATCTTCAGGGGTTGGACATGATTCTGCAGGAGTACCTTATGCACAACATCAGGGTTACGTGGAGACACTGGAAGGGCTTCCGGACACACAAACATCACTGTATCGTGACATATCACTAAATCTATTTGCTCAGACTGTGAAACTTTGCAGTATCTAGGGAATGAACAGAGAGATGATTCCAACATTCAGAAAGGTTGGAGGGGAAGCAGTTTGGGTTGGTGTGGCAGCAACAGTTTTAGGAGTTCTGCCGTAGCAGCAGCAACTTCCAGAACATTGCAAGGGAGTCTCTCTTGGACTGTGTGGTATACCACAGTTGTGATGGGCCAGTATTGCCTAAGAAGGTTGTTGTTTTGAAACCCTGCCCCATCAACATTTCCTGCACGTGGAAAACTTTGCATTTCAATAAGGCTAGGCTAGGCGCCTTTTCCCTGTTCTGTTAGATTCTGTCTTCTTTTAAATAAATAGATTTCCTCTTGCAGGGAAAGTTAGAG
Organism: Eublepharis macularius; assembly: GCF_028583425.1. Taxonomy (NCBI): domain Eukaryota; kingdom Metazoa; phylum Chordata; class Lepidosauria; order Squamata; family Eublepharidae; genus Eublepharis; species Eublepharis macularius. The sequence continues at coordinate 28,776,062 of NC_072801.1, read as the reverse complement.
GTGGGAATGTTGTGAAACCAGTGCTTTCCCTGCCTCCCCCCACGTTCGGAGGTGTTCTTGGCCCATGGGAACCCTCCTTTTCCTCGATGTTTGGAATCTGCTCTCCTTGTGACCCACATAGACCATATATGCCTGCTGTCGATCAGATGCACTTTTTGAAATATTTTCTGATCCCATTATGCTTCAGGAATTCATTTCTTATTCTCAAAAAGAATGTCGCCTTTTAAAGAAGAATCACAAAGTTTGATTGTATCTGCCAAGCAGTGTTAGGGGGGAAAGAAGGGTTTGTAAGTATTTTTGTAATTTTTGGAAAAGGGAAGGAGTCCTCTTGATTATCATGTGTTGTTGTTTTTGGAACGTGTTGAATTGAAACAAAACGAAAAAAAAGCAATATGCTGAGAACCAGCCTCTCTCAAGTATGCAGGTCAGTAGATTGAGAGTTTCGTATATTTATTTATACACTATGAGGGAATAATGATGGCCAGTGCTGAGAGCCATGCTGAAAATACAAGCCAGAGGGGCCCAGCTGAATGTCCGTGTTTGAGTTGCCTGTAATTAAGATGCTTTGCATTTAATGAATACAGTGAATGCCAAACTACAGTTGGTGGAATTGTTGTATTTTCCCTAGAATACTGCAGTCGGCTGCAAAAAACTACCTTCTATGGACCCTTGAGAATTGACTAGAGATGGATTTAGAGAACACAAAACAGATGGAAATCAGAATTAACTAGGGGCACTTTTTTCATCACTTCCAATTTTAAAGATGTTTCTTAAATACAAAGCAATAAACGCAACAGCCAGGTAAAATGTTTTTAAAAGTGGTCATCCAAAATATTTAATATACATACATTTCTCAACAATTATACAAATAGTACAGTAGTTTTGATCAGTACAATAGTATGGTACAGCTTGCCCTGGTCGTTTTTACAGGTGGGATCCACAGTGGTCAAACAGTATCACAACATATTAAAACAAAAGCAGTACACAGTATAGGAACCCTCACTGGACAATATCTGACAAGTTGGACTCCAGATACACTTAGGTGAATTTTGTATTTTAGACAACTCAGATAATTAAAAATATTATTGAATTGCATCCTGGATGCACCTGAGAGGTTTAGCAGTAGGTCCAGGATTTATGGGAAAGGGAGGAAGGCACTTGATCGAAACAAGGCCATGGTTAGGAGAATCCTAAAAACAGAGATCTCAAAGAGCACTTACAGAACTGGTGCAAAAGGAATGAGGCCCCTGGAACTTTGAAGGCCATGTCAAGAGAAGCAGTTAACTAGAATATTGCTCCAGCCAGCTCGTTGACAAATCAAACTTCCCAACTTCATTAGGAGCAGCTGCCTGACTCCAAAGAGTTTTTAAAAGGTCATGGAGTGTCCCTGGCTGGCCTTGACCTTTGGCACCCAGGCATACCTTGCTCTGGTTTGCAGGCAGGTTCTTGGATAAGCAGCAGAATATGGAATAACGTTCTCTCATTGATGAAGTACCATATGCAACGTCAATTTCTTGTCTGCCTGGGAAGGATGTCCATCAAGTCACAAAACACACTTTTTAATGGCTTCCTAACCAGACTTCCCGACACGGCTTAAAATGTCCCAAACTGAAAGCACTTTTTGCACTATGAGTAAGAAGGGGGCAGAGCAGCATATAAGGGTGGCCTTTCTGGATCACAGCCTCGCACGCTTTGTCCAGCCACAAACCCTCTTAACTGCAGCTGGACAGGTTTCCTAGAAAGGCCATCACTTGAAATTTGTCCCGTTTTACTCATCAGAATTTAGCAATGTTCCTGTCCCTGATCCTGGACATGACTGGGGGTCCCAGCACTCTTCCTGTGCTGGAGAATCAAATGAAATGCATAGAGCTGTAGAAAGGGTTGGTTTATCAGGTATGGGAGATTTGAAGCTCAGGAACCCACCTCCCCACCACTGGCTTTTTCCTCTGTTCCTCCTTAGGAATCTGCCCCTATCGTGCTGGAGTGCTGGAAGAATGACAGTGTTCCTATTTTGAAAATAAAAACACCGTTTTCAGTGGGACCTTAAGTGCCAGCTCCACCAATACTCCTTGATGAATTATAGGATGGGACAAGGGAATTCAGCGTCTCCTTATTGGAGCCAGCAACAGTGCAGTTTAATATCGAAGGCAAGAGGGTCCTCAGTGTAGGCCCAACCTTATCACCTGGATTTTCTGGCTCTTAAAGTGATCTGATTCGAGAATCCAGATGCTGAAGATGCTCAAGAACTCCGTGAGGAATAGTGGGGTTCCACAATCTAGAAGGCAATTTGAAAAAGCAAGATTAGCCCTAATTCCAATTTTGTAAGACAGTTCTTCTGCAGTGATTTTCTGTCTTTCTTGAAAATGGTATATCTTCAGGAAGATAGAAGAGAGCTTTGGATAATCTGGGGTGCATTCAGTGGGGTGAAGCAGCCTGCCCACATGACCTCTTCCCTTCAAACATTACTGGAGTAGCGCAAGGAAAACAGACACAGTGCAGCAACATTCTTACAGAATGTTTAAACCTGCCTTTCTCTCGAGGATGCAAGACAAGTTTCAATATTCATTACATTTATTTTTAATGTTTATAGTTTGCCTTTCTCACTGAGACTCAATTTGGATTATACAGTGTAAGTCAATACAATCATCACTTGGTACATTCAACAAACAATACAATTGTGTAAATAGATGTTTGGCCAAATGGTGATTTTGGTCAGCTGCCTTCCCTCTTTACAGGGAGCAGGCAAAACTTGAGCACCTCCAATGATAAGGGACTAGTTCAAAGTATGGTAGTTAAAGAAAATCCCAATATGTAATAATGCAACTGTTAAAAAGAGGCTTGGGTGGGAATGCAACCCCTGTAAGAAGTCTAGGGCAGTTTGAACACAAGAATTTAGCCAAAATAGCTGGTGTGTGTTTGCACATGCATCAGCCTTGGCTAGCATTAGCATTGAGGGATGACTTGCGTGCGTGAATTATGCCACCTCTAGCACCATGTTTTGCTCAAAGACAGTTCACAACTGAGAATGACCACAAAGAAACACATGAATTAGCACAAGCTGTAGACTTACGCCACACTCTGCACATGGGGGCATTTTCTCAGGCTGTCAGTCAGGCACTGGGCCCCAGCAGCTGTTATCTTGTTGCACTGAACACTGAGAAACACAAAGTACCTGTTGTTAATTTACAGTCACCACCTGTGTGGCCAAGCACAGACAGTAAAGGTTATTGCCTCTCCCAAAGAGGAAGGGCAGTAACTACTCTGGCTGGCACCCACTGATACAGGGGTCAGCGGTTGTGTATCATAGCAGAAAACCAGAGGAATGGGTTGTGTGACCCCACTCTTCTCCCAAGGAGATCATGAGCTCCTCCTTTCAACAGCCCCATAAGGCAGGTTAGACAGGGGGCAACTGGGTCACTCAAAGAGCTTCCATGGTAGAGAATTCAAAGCTGGATCTCCTAGATCCTAGTCTGACACCCTAACCGCTATACCATGGGGCCTCCTTTCATTTTCCTAAAAGGAATATATGTTTCAGGGTCCTGGGTGGTGATGCACAGACCTAGAGCACACATCCTTTAGTCTGGAGCCAGAAGACAAGGTCATGACTGGCTTATGAGAGGCACAGCAGAAGAGCTGTGGCTCCAGTTATTTATACCAGGGCAATCCAGATGCTTCATACTGCTGGACTATCGGAGAGGCCGAAGTTGCACATTCCTTATACACTTCTCTGCTTGAAGAAGGTTCAGGACACACACAGACCTAGTTAAAGTCTGCTTGATGCCCAGACTTCAGGATAAACCATTTTTGATCTGAATCTTCCACAGAAGCAGCAAAACATCTGTGCTAACTGATGTAGTATCGATCTGCTTGTAGCACCCAAGTCCATTTTGCCAGAGAATACTTTTGCATCCATTCCAGAGGAATTAAAATTACTGCAATGCTTGGTCACAGACATTTTTTATTCCCCCAGTGGCAGGGAGTTCCAGGGACAATTTTTTACTTGGTCAGTTTCCCTGTAAGAATTTAGAGGAGTGAGCTCTTTGCTGCATAAAACTTACTTCAGCACTCTCAAAGAGGTCAATCCCGGGAGTATTCTTGCAAAGTTTTCTGCTCCAGTGTCACCAATGCTGTTATTGTACAGGCTACAGAAAACAAAAGCCGAGTTTTAGCTTTCATCAGCTAATCAATCGAAACAGGAAATGGGTCTCAAAGTTATCAGCCTTGCCTGAAATGTCCATGCAGGTATTTCTAACAAATTTGAAAGCGCTACCATTTTCCCCGATTGGTTTTAAATTAATAGATGACAATAAAAAGTCAATTGTGACTGACGTGACCAATATAAACAGAGCACAATAAAAAAAAGGTCTTAAGTGCAGGGAGTTGAAATTGTAGGGGCATCACACAGACTTTCTCAGATGTGTCTGCCCCATAATTTCTTGTATCTTCTGGAAGCAATTCCCATAAACCTTTGCTTCCTAGCCAGGGTTTAGCTGGCTCACCTATGGTGAGCTGGGACACCATGGAAAAAACAGAGTGTTTCTTTGACTCAAATAGCCGCTTGTGTCATTCTGACTCCAGTGCTTCAGAGCTCATCTGAAGTCAGAACTTTTTGACAGGCAACAGTTTTGTGTCAGTACTGAGATATTTATTTTATTTATCACATTGATATCCACATTTTTTCTATAGAACAAACAATTAGTAGCAGTTGACCCAGCCCTTCTTAGTTTCCACAAGATGGGAGCATCACAGAAAGTACCCACTCTGGATTAGGAATTTAAAAGTGAATCCCAGCTTATAACTAAAGTTTCTTCCATGAATTTCAAGCTGCAAAAAAATGACTTCCCATTTTTGTGCAATCACTAATCTCAGACCCAGTTGTATTTAATGCAGGAAGACACAACCACCATGGGGTTGAACTCACCTAAGCGTCCTCAATGAAGGCAGAGAAGGAAGAGCTTTGGCTAGCTTCTCTGCTCCTAGGTTAGTTATCTTGTTCTGTGACAAGCTAAAAAAGAAGAATTGCAATATTAAGAGCCTGTGTGTGTTTCTTCATTTACTTTTAGGACAGTGGCAATAACACACACACACCTTTCTATAGCATATATAAATCAGGTGAATGGACTTACAGCCTTATACATATGATTAAGTGAGCTCTAACTCACAAAAACTTCTGTAAGAATAAACATTGCAGGAATAAATGTTAAAAGTGCCTCTGGGCTCCTGTTTTATTTTACAAGATGGTCAGAAGAATCACTACATAATGTACCTGATCTCAAGCTTGGAAACCCCACTTTTCATCTTTAGCTCAGCCTCAAGCTCCATGTTCTTATGCACACATGGATATTAAGATGTTCTGCTGCCAGCTAAGATTACAGCCAGGCTAGCCTTTCCCATCACTTTTAGCTCAGCTAGGAACAGGATTCCTAGTGCGGCCAAGTGGCACCCTCAGAAACTCCAAGGAGGGGCAAGTCTGGAGATGACTTTGGCTTTCTGGACATCCCACTAGGGAGCAAAGAGAGCTATAAGGCTCTGGGAAGGCACCCAGGCCATCAGGATGTTAATTTACTGTGTGCTTTTTATAGGCCCTGATTTGCTTCCTCGTCTTTTCCCCTGCACATGGAACTGACTTTGAACTTAGAGACAATGTTCAGCTCAAAACATGTTACACACACAGGGCCCCAAGGGATGGTGGAGAAGTAAGCCTCTTCTCTCCATGCTTCGGTGAAACCCACTTTTCCACAGTTGGAGGCTGCGTGGGGTGCATTTCTCTTGCCCCTGGGGTTCATCACTTTCTCCTCCTCTGCATCTTGGAATGGGCCTCTGTAAGCTGTGCAACTTACTTCAGTGTTTCCAGGGAGCGTAAGTGAGGAAGGACGTCGCTGAGGGCTGCCACTCCTTCATCTCCTATTCTGTTTTCCTTTTGAGAATCTAAGCTGCCAAAAGACATGGAAGATGAAGGTGTATTAGTTTACAGAGTGCCACCATTCGTGTCCCTTTCCCCACCCAGGCATCAGCAAAGGAAAAGAGAGAAGGCCCCGCCCCAAGAACTCCCAACCTATACTGACTGGTTTAAAGGACCTTCCAGATGACGGGGGGACTGGGAAGATGTTTGGCACAGGAAATGCATGCAGCCCTTTTAAAAAGATGTAGAAAATCATAAAGGCAAAGGGCCCAGAGGTCTTTCCTCAGGGCTTCAGTGGGCTGGGTCTTTGAGCAGAACTCAAACCATACAGTAGCATTTCCAGGAAATGGGGTCTAAATACTCCCATTGCTAGCGGAGAATGTTTGCAGCACAATTTATGCTCCAGCGGACCCATAATTAATAAGGACATGGATTGCATTTGATTAATCAGCTAAAACGTTACTTGCATATCAAACATCCTTCTATGACATGTTAGTCCAACAAGGAGTAAAGTCCTCTGCGACCTTTTCATTGGGGTCCCTGAGCCTGCCAGCTGGTATGCACCCTTAAGACATCTGACGAAGAGAGCTGTGGTTCTCGAAAGCTTATGCTACAATAAAGTTGGTCAGTCTTAAAGGTGCTACTGGACTCTTTATTATTTTGCAACTACAGACTAACACGGCTAACTCCTCTGGATCTGCCAGACCAGCTACACACACTAAATATCTCAGGAGTGGTTGCAAGAAGCCTTGCTGGGCCAAAGCAAAACCCATAGCCAAAAGCCACACATGACCTTGAAAAAAGACCAACACTAATTCCACACTGCTGGCACATCATAGTTGCACTGGTATGAACTCATAAAATTGCCCAAAACTGAGCTGTACAAAAGTTAAGTGTTTCAATATAACATCCTAAGGACACACAAAAATAAGGCAGTATACATATATGTCAAATGAATTCCAACATAATCCAGAGGGAAACAAGGCAGTATTGCCGAAAAGATAGTCCGTCCAACTGCAATCAATGAGCTTCCCAAATACGCGTGATGAAATTAAATACGCTGTGCACCAAGGGGCAAACACCTATGAAGCTGCTGCAAGGCGAGGCTTGAGCTGCTGCGAGAGGAAGGGCAACGAGCGTCAGCCGGCCACAAAATTCCTTTTTCTCGTTTCAGACTGAGGGTCCTTCTTCAGGCCACCATATATCACAAAGTCAAATCAACAGTTCATTTTCCAACAAGTCATTTTCCAACAAGTCATATCCGTATATGCCGAGGCAAAAAGTTTTGTTTTTTAAAAATTATTATTATTTATTAACCTTCTATTCTGCTCTCTCTGCTTACGCGGGCTCAGAGCAGATAACAACTATGAATAAAATCACATTAAAACCATACATAAAAATATACAAGGTGATGAACATCTCTCGATGGCAGGCCCACATTACCTAGCCCCAGACCAAACATCCCATGGGAATGGGAGACGGAGAAGCAAGGATAATCTACTGGTGGAAAAACCAGGGCGAGAGGGCACAGTACCCCCCACCCCAACTGGAGACTGGCAGGAAGAACTTGTCCGTGCCCCAACCTCAACCATATGCCTGGTGGAACATCTCTGTAAGTTACAGGCCCAGTGAAATGATGATAAGTCTGTCCAGGCCCGAGTCTCAGCACACAGAGAGTTCCACCAGGCTGGGGCCAGGACCGAAAAGGCCCTGACTCTGGTTGAAGCTAGGCAAGCCTCCCTTGAGTCAGGGACCACCAACAGCTGTTTATCAGCAGATTGGAGTACCCTCTAGGGCACATACGATGAAAGGCAGTAACTTGGAGAGAGCCCAGAGGCTAAGTTTCCTTTGCACTTACTCCAAATGCTGGAGAGCTGGAAATGCATCCAGAATGTCTACCAATTTTTTGAATCCTTTCAAGCCACAGGTAGGTCCCAATCTGCAGAGCAAAAGGGGAGAGGTTGTGAAGATGACTCCATCACTTAAATGGTTCAAAGATCAGTCAATGGAGTTTTTCTGCTTTTCTGATCGCTCAAGATAGGGAGGGCTAGAGGGTGCTGCTCTCTTTCACAGGAATTTCCCAAGGACAGGAACAAAAGGATAGCTTCTAAACCCCATGCTTCAAGAACATTGTTGTGGAACCACTATGCAACCCTGGCAGATGTTTTTATCAGGCCGGTGGTGTGGGTGTGTGTGGAGGGGGGACGAGCTGGGACCCCAGAAATGGGGGTGGGGAGTTGCTGTTGCTGCCTCTAGCTTCGCCCAGGCTGGCCTTCCTTGTTGGGAGGGGAAAAGAGGGGACTATGAATGCTCACAGGACATCAGCACCACACCTTCTTATAGCAAATGTAATGATTTGGAGTAACAAAATGGAATCACCCATAGTCAAGGGAGGGGTTTCTGTTTACAAAGGAAACTCTCCAAATATGTGGGAATATATTACTGGGTAATAAAATGCGGGAGAGGAGAATGATGTTAAGCTGCTTTGGATTCCCACTGGGGAGACACATAAGGAAAGGAAAGAGTGATGCCAGAAAAGAAGGTAGTTTCTGGCCTCAAACCATTTCCACACGTTCTAAAAATAGCACCACACTCACCGAACGCTGGCAACTTCTTGGTGCGATTTCTGACGTCACCGTTTTCTAAATGGATGCAGGCAGTTTACGAGTCCATTTTCGTGGCACCACAAAAATAGAATCATAGCTCCCTGCATCCGTTTTGTAAACTGTGACGTCAGAAATCACGCCAAGAAGCTGCCAGTGTTCAGTGAGTGTGGTGCTATTTTTAGAACGCGTCGAAATGGCCTTGGTTTCATCCTTCAGATAATGTGGTCTCAATGACCTTTATATTTTATACAAAAAGTTACTCTTGGGGATGTTTCCAAAAGAGCACCGGACTGAGGGTCAATCTAGTTCTGCATCTCATGCCCAGAAGCGGCTGCTCAGATGCCTCTGAGAACCCCACAAGCAAGGCAGGAAAGCAACAACCCCCCTCTTTTGCTGGTTCTGGGCATCCAGCGCTCATAGCTCCATATATGGAGGCCCCACGCCTGTTCATAAAAGCCTCCTTTTAAAAGGTCACAGTTCTCTCTTACTTACGCAAATTCTAGGTGTCGAAGATTTGTGACAGCCGGAATCACATGGACGTTGCAGTCAGAAGAGCCGGCCTTGCTAAACAGAAAGAAATTGAGGGAACGGCAATCAGAAAGTGGTGTTTTGGAGAGACAGGAAGGTTTCTTTCCTTCCAGGTATAAAAAATGTGATTCTCACCCTAAGGAGATCAAGGCAGCACCAACAAACCAATCAATTCTAGCCTCTTCCCCCACCCAGCTGGAGGAGCCCCAGACAGCTTTTGCCCTGACTGAGGGTAGGTCACTGTGATGGTGCCCACAAAATGGCCACCATGGGGCTCTCTCAACAAGTTGAGAGCTTCCAAGTCACATCTCCTCCTTTGGTTGAGGCAGCTGTTTCTGAATAAGCACTCCCCACAGGTGCAAAGGCAATGCTTCTGGGGCTCTTTTGCAGCACCTCCGCTCCAGTGAGGTGGAGGAAAGCCAAGGTTGGCTCTTTGCTTCAGGGAAGAAGGACATGTGCAACAGGAAACGCAATGGTAGGCATCGAGGTACCCACAGGCCCCATGTTGGGGATCACTGTGAACAACGCCTATCAATGCCTGTAACAGTTTCTAGCAAGCCTGCCTGGGTACCAGGGAGGCTGCCAGTTAACTGCTGATGTCAAAAGGCAAAATTTCAAAAGGGTTGGCAACTGAAGCCTCCCTGCCATGGGAGAAAACCGCTACCAGATCCTAAACCTTCAGCTGTGGAACCAAGAAGCAAGTTCCCAGCCCTACCAGGTTTTAAATAGGAAGCCAGCCGGGGTGGCTGGGTCGTTGGGCACCGAGCTGGCACTCTGGCTCCGGCAGCGGTGGCTGGCCAGGAGTGAACAGAGCTGGCAGTGGCAGCAGATAAGGGCTGGGAGGCTGCCTGCACCACCCTGGCTGCCTGCCACACCTATGGGGCAGCCGGCTTGCTGGGTGCCAAGCTGGCCCTCCAGCTCCTGCAGCGGCTGCTGGCCAGGAGCACACTGCCAGGTAACCGGAGCCTGAATCGTGGGAGTGTTCCCGAGGGGTGGGTGCGCCCTGTGCAATGATGCACGTGCGGCAACCGGGGCACCACCTGCCAGGAGTTGCCCTGGGTGCCTGCAACCCACGCTATGCTGCCGAGTAGAGGTCCCAAAGACAAAAGCACGAAGGCTGCTGGCACAGGAATCCTCCAGTTGCGTAGCATTCAGGAACAGGAGCAAAAGCAGGAACAGGTCCCCTTCTCTTCCCTCTTCCCTGACTCTCCTGATCTATGAGACTGAAGGAACAACTCTTTTTTTCAAGACCAGCTGCCTGCAGCTGGCCTAAACTCTTAGCCAATCAGAGGGGCCAAAATCCTCTGATGACAGGCTCGGCCGTGGCCTGTCCTCATAGGTAAGGGAAGGGGGAAAGAATTCATCACCTCAGCCCCATAAGGCTATGTGCTAACAAGCTAGAAGGCAGGTACAGCCCCTGTGAAGTTTGTCCTTGAGAGCTCTTTCAGGTTTGCACCCAGGGGCGGTGCAAGGGTTTACCACGCTCACAGCCGGCCGGCCGGCCGGCCGGCCGGGCGCCCCTGCGTGCGTGCATGTCCGTGCACACGCGCGCGCGCGCATGCACCAGCCTGCGTGATGATGTCACGTGTGACATCATCACGGGAGCGCACGCGCCGCCACCGGCCCAACTGCTGCGGCGGCCGGCCTCCGAGCTCTCCTGCTCGGTTGCCTGCGCCGCCGCAGATGCCTGCCCGTGGTAGCTGTGCCTGGCCGGGGGCTTGTGCTGGCGGTGGCAGCGGCATTGGGTGGGAGGGATAGGAGGCTGGTACTTTGTGGCGCGCGCTCCCGTGTGCCGCACCTCCTCCGGCGCTCCCTCCGGCACCCCGCGCCTGCGGCCACCGCCTTCCTGGCCTCAATAGGCCCGCCGCCCCTGTTTGCACCTGTGGCTCAAGACCTCTTACCTGACCAAAATAGACAGTGCCAACCAGCCCCAATCTCCTAAAGGGGGGCAGGAATCTCAGAAGCCCAACTCAAGATTTTTCAGCTCAAAAAGAAATGAATTGAATAAGTGAATTTCACTCCAATGCTGACATAAACTTTCTTACCTGGGGCTCATTTTTTCCTGCACACGCACGAGAGCAGAGAGGTCATCCACGTCCATCACTGTCTGTGCTTTAAATGGATTGATGATAAATTTCTTAATGGCTGACTGCAGCTGCTCTCCTGCTGTCGTTCCCCAGAGGCATTCCCAGAGCTGCACTGCTTCCCCAAGTGATGCCCTGAAAGTAAGCCATGCACAGGCAGAGGAATTGACATGCGCTGAGACAAGGAACTGCCATACAGTGGATGCAAGCGAATCTCTGCATTGCCTGGTTCTCCAGAGTCACATAAGATCACATGAAGCCGCTGTGTACCAGATATATGCATTGGTTCATGTAGTTCAGCAGTGTCTGTTTTGAGTGGCTCTACGGGGTCTCAAGCAAAGAAAAGTCCCAACATTCCAATTTAATAGGCTGGGGCCTGATCCTGGGACTTTCTTCAGGCACAGCATGTGCTCTACAACTGAGCCATGGACCTATAAAGAAACTGCCTTATGCTAAGTCAGACTGTCGGTTAGATTCATTGACAACAGCTCAGGCAGAGGGAAGTCTTCCCTTCCCTCCTTTCTGACCTTTTCCACATAGGGTTTTTTCATGTGTTCTGGCCCTATACTGATTCGGTGTTTCCCCTGACTTCTGCAAGCATTTTTGTGCCTTCAAGTTTTGCTTCAGTCCCTACCACCTGGGTTTTTCCACTTCTTTTAATACCACTTTTATTCCAGTGGGGTTTTTTAGAAGCCAGTTTTGAGTGGCCTTTTTTCTTGTGCATAATGTTTCGCTAGTTTTGTTCCTCCTGTCCACTCCCAGCTACCTCCAACACACTTTTTGATGATCGGTCCTTCCTTCGACATCACCCTCTGTTCTTCTCACTCCCTTCTCACCTTCTGTAGCTTTCTAGCACTTCTAGCAAATGGCAGTTCTCGAATGTGTGTGTTTTATCAACGATCAGAGAATCACCATAAGAGAGTTCTCATGCATCTAGCTACTACAGATCAGAGAATCACCACTGTGGCAAATTCTCATACATGTGTATTTATCTACTACGGATTAGAGAATCACTATTGGGGTGATTCTCATATACAAGAATTTATCTACTACTGATCAGAGCAGTGTCAGCACGGCGATTTTCATACATGACTATTCCTATTTCTTGTTTCTCAGAACTCCAAAGCAGCATGATTAGGAACTGTCATGGTGGGGTTCATTTTCATACGGTCAAGCCTTTGGATGAGTTCTAGTATGACTATCTGAGCCGCTTCCATTTTAGCAGGGCATGTCCCCCCTTCTCTCTCCTCTCTTTTCCCCCCTCCCTATTTGCCGCCATGCTCAGATGACATGTAACTTTCACAGCGAAAAGCAAAATGAAATGTCCAGGTGGTTTGCAGCTTTTTATTATCCCCCCCCTTTTTTTTTTTGCTTTTCTTCCTTCGTGTTTCCATTTTTTCAGCTTTTTTTACTTTTAATTAATTTCTCTCTCCATAGCCTGTCTCCTTTTAAAAAAAATTCACTCTTGCCAGCTGCCTGTTTTGAGTATGGTTTGTACCATGAGCAACAGAAATTCATTTTCTGCCTTTTTATTTTATACAGAGTGGATTTTTGGGGTGGGGAATAGTAAACTCCCATGTAAAGCCAGGGAGGTGGGGGACAGAGGGAGAGGAGGTGGTAATGATAGTCGGAGGCAACACTGCTTGTTGAACAACTTGCCGCTTCTGTTTGTGCACACTAATGCAATCACACAGAGCGTTCACCCTGGCTTCCCTCCCCGCAAACTTCATGGTGGCTGCACAGAATTGGGCTTGATTGGCAGCATGCAACCCAATGAATTCATACAGAGCTGGGCTTCACAGCTTCTGACTCTCCCCCGCTCAGCTGGTCTTTCCCTTTCCCCCTTCAGAGTTTGGTGAGACATTTGGCTTGGAGTTGTCAGAGAATCCCCATAGCTTCACTTCCCTCCCTAAGAATTTCAGAGAGAGGGGATTGCCAGAGGTAGAGGGGTGGGTGGGGTGGGGGCTAGAATCAGAAGATTCTCAGGAGATTTTCTTCCCCTAGCTTGGTTGGATTTTTTTTAAATTAAGCTTTTATATTGCTATAAACATGGACATAACATTTTAAAAGGGTGTGTGTGCTGTGACGCTGCTAGTGATGCCATTGAGGGCAACGTGATCCTTGCTTGAAAATCCTGATTATTTAAAGCATGTGCAGAAGAAAATAAACTGACTTCACAACTGTAAAAATGCAGAGGGAGGGTGTGTAACTGTACCCAAACCAATCCCAATCCTTGTGGATTGACTGCTAACAAAACCAGGCGTAAGCCCAACATGTCCTTTCACTGGAGACCGAACCTTTTGCATGCTAAGCAGACGCTCTCCCCTTGAATGACAGGGATCACTTGGCAGAGATCTTCCCATGTTGTCCTGGAGGGTCAAACAAACAGGGCACCAAAGAAGCCAGCACTGGATTCAGAGATCTGCTGCCTCTGAATGTGAGGCTCCCTTCAGTCAGCATGGATAATAGCCAGTGGTGGACTTCTCCTCTATGAATCTAATTCCTTTTCAAAGCCATCTACATCCATAACCATCACTATGCCCACTGGCAGGGAATTCCACAATTTAACTACTCTTTGAGTAAAGAAACATTTCCTTTGGTCAGTCCTGAATCAATTGCCTATCAACTTCATTGGGTGCTCCTCCTGAGTTCTAGTAGTATGGGAGAGGAAGAAAAAGCTCTCTGTCTGCCCCTTGAATAATTTTATACGCCTCTATCATGTCCCATATTCCCCACCCCGTCAACTTTTTTTCTAAACTAAAAAGCCCCAAACCGTGCAGCCCTTCCTCATTAGAAAGAGACTTGGACTAGGAGACTCAGGCCTGAGCTTGGCATCTAGGCTACAGAACACTACCTGGGACTGTTTGTGCCCAAGCCGTAGCATGCTGTTCAGGCTCAGGAGGTACTCGGTTTGTGAGTCACTGGCGACTGCAATTAGCCTCTGAGTCTGAATTGGTCAGGGTTGGCTCTCTGCCCTTGTCTAATGAAAAAGGTTTTCACATCTGCTATGTTTGAGGCTTCAGGTTCCCAGCTGAGGTCACTGGCCTCAAGAACACTGAGATGGAATAGGGTTGCTAACTCCAGCTCAGGAAACTTCTGCAGATTTGCGAGCAGAGCCCAAGGAGTGTGGGGTTTGGGGAGACAGGGAGCTCAGCAGGGATGTGATGCCATAGAGTGTGTCCTCCAAAGCAGCCCTTTCCTCCAGGAGAACTGCTCTCTGTAGTCTGGAGATCAGTTGTAATTCTACAAGAAATCCAGGCCCCTCCCGGAGGTAAACCTGGAGGCGAACCTAAGCTGGAGTCTAGATTTAGGTGCTTCCAGTGCTGGTCCCAGCTCAACCCAGAAACAGAGCACAGAATGATGCCTGTCTGGGCAGCTTCAGAGATGCCAGACCCTCCTCTCCACCAGCTTCCTCCCAGCCTAGTTGTGCAGAGCCCAAAAGCCAGGTCCTTACTGAGCCACCAGTTTCCTATCTGTGTGGCTCATTACAGAAGGACATTGCTCATCAAAATCCCACCAACCTGTACGATGTGACATTCTTAAGGCAGACCAAATGCCTGAGTCCTTCCGAACCAACAGAGCTCCTTCTCAGATCCAAGGCAAATTCCTTTGTGGCTTTTCTTAAGACAGAATGCAGAATGTGCACATCAGGAGGTGTGAAGGGGAAGCCAAGGAAAGAGAGGGCCGGCCTGACCCTCAGTGCCAAATGCTGCAAAAGAAATGGGTCTTCTGTTTCCTGGACACAGTGGAAGATCTCCAGTAGCTTGTCTGGGCTGAGATTGCTTATCTCAAGTTTCCGGATGTATTTGGAGAGGCTTTTCTGCTTCTTGGCAATCATTTGCTCAGTGTCCACCTCCCCTTCCTCTCTGAAGAGGAAGGAAGATCTTAGGTCATCCTGGATGAAGAGCAAGCCAGCCAGGAAGCGAGGCACCAAGTCCCATGAGCAGAGAAACCTTTTTGGTTTGGACAGTACCCAAAGGTGCTTGGTAAGTTTTTTGTCCTTAATCTCCTTGTTGAAAACCAAATGTAAGGCTGCCAAGAAATTGTGGACCACAAAACTGGAAAATGCATAACTGCATTCTTCCCTGCCCTCGCTTGATGCCAAGGGCACCATTATCCCGCATTGCAAAGCCAGCTTCCTGGCTTCGAGAGGGGGGAACTGATGGCTCATTGGTGTATTTGGCTGACCTTGTCCGAGAGACCACGCAACCTGGGCTAAGATGAGGATGCTCTGGAGCTTTGGGGAGGTTTCTTCATCCATTGTGCACTCAAGCTTTTGAAGGAGGAATTTTACCAGCAGGCCAGTGAGATTGGAAGGTAGTTCTCTATCTCCTGATTCAAATGCAGATTTGCACACAAAGCAAATGATCCTGCACAGATCAGGATTGTAACAGTGGCTGAAAAGATAAGGAGAGCTTTTAATGAGTTCCACTGCATCTGTGCAGTATGAGGCTCCTTCAAAGTACCTGGCCAAGTAGGCTTCAGCTTGCTGTGAGGAGAACCCCACCACTTCCAGGATCTTGTCCACCTTGGGTAAATACTGATGCAACTTATCTTTGGGCCGGGAAGTCAGCAACATGACACATCCATTGAGTTTCTTCTTCTGGAAGAGGCCAGCTAAAACTGCTCCGATGCCCCAGGCCTCCTTACGGGTTGGGCTATCTGAACAAGGGGAGAAGCCCTCCAGATCCTGCAATTCTTCAAAGCCATCAAAGATAAGGAGGACCTTCTCTGGGTTCCGCAGTAGATATCGGTAGACTTGGTCCTCTCCTTCTTGAGGGTCAACAGAGAACTCAAAGAGCAGCTGTCTCAGACTGTAGTGTTTCCCCTGGAGCAAGCTCAGCCTCCAGCAATCAAACCGGAAAACAAACTCAAATCTGGCAAACCTGCCCTTGGACCAGTCAAGACAGATCTTTTGGACAAGAAGACTTTTCCCCATCCCTGCCTTCCCCAAGATGACAATGACTTTATTGGCTCCGACTTCGTTCTTCTCGACTATCTCGAACAGCCTCTTCACTGTTGTCTTCTCCTTCTCTTCGAGGTCACAGACCCTCAGGTCAGCATTTCTCCCACTCCGGTTTTCAGCATGATGTTGCACTACATTGCCTTCAATGTAGAGGTGTTCCATGGGGATATCTCGCTCTGTGGACACGAACTTGCACTTGTCCCCGAAGGAGGTTTTCAACCCTATGGAAAAGTTATCCACGAGCTCTAGAAAAACAAGACATGGAGGAGATGAAGCACCGTGGAATGGAAAGAGACAGACTTTAAGAACTCTTGTTCTTGCTAAAGGAGCACAGATTTCCTGCAAATGCTATCTGAGGCTGCAATCTGATGCACACGTGCTTGGGTGTAAGCCTCACTGATAATACATAGCTCTTTGACGTGCATCAACAGATTTGGCAAGCTGCTGTTGAATCTGCCAAGAGCTTCCTTGGGCTTGCTCAAGCCCCTCAGTGTAACTTTAGTTCTTTTTCTGGGAATATATTTCTGGGAATATATTTCCATCTGTAGTACTTGAAGGCTATTATAAAAAGGTCTCCAATGGCTGAGCGTGTTTGCCCATGTGAGACCGAGAAAGCAGAAACAATTGAGCACATCATGCTTGCCTGTAAGTTTTATCATGAAATATGTATAAAATATATCCAACCTGTATTGAAGAAATTTTCGAGCCTTCTGGATATGGAGCTAACTAATAAGCTCCTATCAGGTTCTAATTCCCAGATCACGCTGGCTGGTGCTAGATTTTTGGCTGCAGCTTACAGAATCCACAGAGAATACATAAAGGAGTAACATTTGTTTTTACATTTTAACTCTGAAAGCCCAAATTCTTGTACTTACATTGTTAAGCTTTTATACAATTATTTTTATATCAAAGCTGTGTATTTTGAGTATGGTACTCATTTATGTTCCTAAATGGTTGTAATGGTTACTAACTGTAATTCCAACTAAACTTTCCAGGAGTTGTGTAAAGAACTCTCCTTCCTCTTAAAGCTCCAAAATCTCCCAAAGTCCTCCCAGAAACTTTCTTTGGAGTCTGAATTTGGTGCCTCCAGGGCCAGGGATCAAGACGATTTGATTTGCATAAAACCCAAATAGTTTGCCATTAATTTTAAGGGGCTAGAGGGGAAAAACTTAATATGCTAGCTGGGAAAGGGAGAAAGGTTGTGATTTTATTATATATGTTTTAATTTGCTAGTTGCCTTGGAGGCCCTTGAGGGCAGAAAGATGTGATATAAATTTTGTCAAATAAAAATAAAATAAATGTCTGAATGGTATAGCCTTGAAACCCTGAAGATCTGGCCTGAGTCTTCCTGCCCTCCCCCACCCCCAAACACTCACCTGGTCTTTTGTGAACTTTGTCAGAATGAAGAGGTGGGATTTGAGATCCATCATCAATTGCATCTTCAGCTAGGAACAAAGAAAAAAGCAGCATATTAATATAGATCACCCTTTTAATACCTCAATGAAAGCAAAAGAAAAGGCAAGCAAGCCAACGTTGCCTTGAGTGCAAATACAGCGCAGAACCACATGGAGGCACCATCAGCCAGCATGTTCTCCCATCATAGCTTTGAACAACACAACAGACTCTTCCTTGAGGAGGGGGCATTTTTGGGCCTCCACTTTGGTTTTAATATGGGCTTAGGGCTAGAAAATGGAGTCTGGGTCCTGCTAAAGTTAAGCTAACAGCAGGGGGCAGAGAGCCCAGCTGAGGCCAAGGTGGTGAGTCCTTAAGCAGCGACGGAATGCAGACCCTATACTCCCTAAAGCCCACCTCAGAGCGACGCTACAAGTGACAAATTTCACGTGTTTGACCCGTGAAATGACTTACACGTGTTCCCCCCCTTCTTTCATGTTCACGTGTCTGCCGTGATCACATTGCTATAGATCCCGTGTCCGTCCTCGCACGGGTTTCTTCCTTGTTCCTCCCATACTGTGAGCGGAACTACAAGTGACAAACGGCACAGGTTGGACACTTGTCAGCTTCCCTCAAGTTTTGATGGGAAATGTAGGCAGCTTGGCGGAATGTTGGATGTGACAGTTGAAAAGTCCATTGGACAGCAGTCAGAGAGCCAGGGTGCAAGACTAGGATGTATTGGATGGTGACTTAGGTTACAATTTTGTCTTATGTTCCAATGACATTGTCCCTTTAAGGGCTTTTCTATCCTTGATTGAATAACCCTAGGCGTGTTATTTAAACATGGGGTGTGTCTGGTACTAGTTGTAACTATCGGTATACCTGGAATTGTAATGGTATGTGGAGCGAGGAGAGATGCCAGTGGACAGTAAGGAAACTTCTACCTGTTTATATTGTAAACCACTAGCTATATTGTTCAGGCTGTGTATAATGCTTATTACTGATGGGATGATTTTATCTATAGTCCATAGAGTCTAGCCCAGGATGAAGAAAGCCCGAAATGGGAATTGGAAATAGCAAGCTGAAGCCCGTCGGCTAGGTGTCTTTGGACACGTCCTTTTCCATTCTTGGACATATGGACACTTTCCACGCGCATGTTTCCATCCGTCTGCACTCTCCCACCACCAGAATATTAATTGTATATAGAAATATATTTATTGTTCATCCGATAGACTACCTCTTCCTGTATATATATGCACTTTAAATCTTGTTTGATACATATTTGCACTTTTGCACCTTTGCACTTTGGATATAATATAATAATTTATATCAACATTGCATACTTGATTTTTGTGACCCTGGTTGTTGTGCCCTTGAGTTGTCCGTGTAGCCAGGGGGTTCCCTTTGTTGTTTTGCTGTAAGTATAGCCCACAAATCTCCAAAACAGCAGTTTATCCAGCTGCTACCCCTTTGGGGCACAGATTCCTTGGAGACACAAGCTGATCTCTTCTGTCTCTACACTCCTCTCTTCTGCTCTCCACATTAAGACTCTATAGGATTTCCACCCTCTGCAGGACAGGTCATATGCTTTCATTTGCCTCCCCTCCTTTGTTTATTGTTTAGGTGTTAGGTGTGTGCATGTGTGTGCATGTTCTCTGTGTGTGCATGTGTGTGTTTGCAGGCATGTTTGGATTCTTGTGTGCCTCTCAACATTCCCCTGTTCTATCTGTTTCATAATAAAGATTTTAATTTTATTCTGTCTTCTGCCTGCTTGTTTCTGGGAATCTCCCATCTCTGATATGATGCACTGCCCAGACCGGTGACCCTGGTATACATAGGCAGAATCCCAGAATTTGCCCAGCTACATGTATTTGTACTTGACACTGAAAAGGGGGACACTGCAATATTCAAGGAGCAGACATGTGAAGGCTAGTTGGGTAAGAAACTCCCATGATACCTTTTATAGGGACCAACCAATGACACACTTCAGGGTGCCGGGTTTTGAATTTTCCAGAAACTCTTCAGCAAACTAGATGTTACAAAAAGGGAATTAAGGGGTTCTGGGGACAGACTCTTTAAGGCTTGTCTCCAGCATAAGCTTGGAGCAGAGCTTGGAACAGAGGCTGGTTTCAAGCATCCTCGAGACGTTAGTAAATCCAGATTGACCGTGATCCAGCTGCACAGCTGAAATGGGGTACTCACCAAGGCAGCTGTTAATGTCAGATACTGTTGGTCCAAAAGGCAAATTCACCTGTGGAGAAGGCGGCAAAAAGGCCAAGATCATCTGAATGCCTTTTGTATGAAGGGCCGAATCAGAAGGGTCTGGAAACGAGGAAAGAGAGACAGAAAGAGAAAGAGAAGAGGTTTACTCAAGTTTCACCTTGTCTTCTTTATGGCACGATCCACCCTAAAGAGCAAAACGTTGCTTACAATGACTGACCCACTAGTAGGTGATGTGTTGCCATCCCAAGATGATGATGATGATGATGATGATAACAACAACATTCGATTCATATACCACCCTTCAGGACAACTTAACACCCACTCAGAGCTGTTTACAAAGCATGTCATTATTATCCCCACAACAACAATCACCCTGTGAGGTGGGTGGGGCTGAGAGAGCTCCGAGAAGCTGTGACTGACCCAAGGTCACCCAGCTGTCTTCAAGTGGAGGAGTGGGGAATCAAACCCGGTTCTCCAGATTATAGTCCTGCCACTCTTAACCACTACACCAAACTGGCTCTCAGGGGTCCCAGAGGCTGCCCTGGTGAACACAGCCATCACTTCAAAACACACTTGGCTCTCAGGCTGTTCAAGGGGGAATCAGTGAATCTTGCTCTTCTACTAAAGACCAAAGTGACTACACACCTGAAACTATCTTCAGTATACCTATCACTGGATTGTAATCAGTCCACTGGGCTGGCACTTTTAGATTTGCTGTGTCCATCCTGGCCTACTTGCTCTCTCTCAGCCTCTCCCAGGACAACATGATAAATGTGTGTGTCAATCCAGCCAACCTTCAAGGATCCTTCCTCCAACTAAAGTGGCTCTTTCTCCAACATAAGAGCCACTTAGTTTGGAGAATGTTTCCTTAGATTGCAGGAAGCCTTCAGAATTCGTTCAGCAAAGGGGTAGGAAAGGGTAGGACCCACCCCAGAATCTCGCCCGACTCCCCTTCCCAAGTTCATTGCAGGAAAGCAGAAGAAATGTGATAAGGATGTGACTTTAAATTGTGAGAATACAACCAGAGTTTGCAGACTCATATTTGCCTTGGACGTGGGTAAAACAACATTTAGCCTTTAGATATCTTAATAACCCTGAAAACAACAGTGTAAGGTGGGCTCCTATTATTGCTCCCATGCTTCATAATTCTATCAGATGCAGAAGACCTTTGATCAGGATCTCCCCAGATTTTATTAGAAAGTTGCATGCATTTCTGGGGGTTGGGGCACACAACCACGGTGCTGGGTGAGGGGAGGTTATCCCTTCTCCTATATGTGTGTTATTCCTGCAGGCACAAGAAGGGAAGTACAATTTGGAGAGGAGAAAGGGCTAAACCTGCCTTCCCTCTGTGTGGCACTGATCCTATTTCCCAACCCCCTTCCTCATGGGGGGGCACATCTCCTTTGCCTCTAAGAAGCCCTTGAATGGCAAAGACAAAAATTGGGCTGGGAGCTTCCTAAGAAGTAGCCACTGCATTACTGTGCAGATATATCTAATTTAAGGATTTATTCACTTTAAACGATCAAGTTTTGAAATGATATTTGGAAACAATACTTCTTTGTAGGGTTGCCAGCTCTCAATTTGGAAATTCCTAGCGATTTTGGAGGTGGAACCTGGAGAGGGTGGGGTTTGGGGAGGGGAGGGACCTCAGCAGGATCTAATGCCATAGAATCCACCCTTTGAAGCAGCCATTTTCTCCAAGTGAAATGATCTTTATGTCTCGAAGATCAGTTGTAATTCCAGGGAATCTCCAGCTGCTGCCATCGACTGGTTTCACTGACTGATGTTTTAACAGCTCCCCTGCAGTGATGGCTGCTTAAACTGGTGCCACTTGATTTCATTTAAACTTGCTTTTCTGTTTCTTATTATTAGTGATGTGTTTTTATCATTTGTATGCCCTTGGCTGCTGTGTAAACAATGGAAAGGCAGGAAAGAAAAAAACTGGATCTCCAACTGGATCATCCGTGTTTCGGAACTGTTTCACTATGAAGAAACTTTCTGACCAGATTACGCAAACAGAACACCCCAACCACAAATCATACCATATGGAATATTGGCTTCCAGTGGTGGAATTTCTCACAAAAAATGACATGGTGAAAAGGTCCAACCAGTGAATATTTTGAGGGATTGTTTTATTTGTAAATGTCTTAAAAGTTCGTTTGACTTCCGGTTTGGGATTCATGGAGGTCTAACGCAGCTCTTAAAGCTGAGCTGTCCGGACTGCTGTTTTGAGGGCTGGAGGGGCCGAAATCGCCTGCAGCCAACTGCTCTCAGGCGGAGAGCAGGCTTAGTACGCTCAAGAACCTCAGGGCGCGTTGATCTCGGGCGAGGGGGGGTCCTGCGCAATGGACTCTCTCCCGTCCCTTGAGGTCCCACCCGAAGACAGGTTTTGCCAAGATCTCTGCAGTAGCTCCGGAGCCAATTCGATTGGCATAAGACCTACATGCCCAAGCTTCAAACAGGGGCAAAGGGAACTGATGTGAATGGAAGATTGGAACAGTGATTACAACCCGAGAAATCGACTAAGAAGGTAAAGATCACTATCTCTTGAAACGGGACAGATTAACTTAACAAACGAAGTATTAAAGTTAATTTTAAAACTGCGACAGACTGAGTATAAGGAGGGGAAATCCTGGCAAGAAAATTTTTTAAAGAAGGACTAAGCATAACGAAGTTATTAAAGAAATTTGATTATTGTTTTACATACCTGCAGTGAGAAAGAGATAGTGGACTGTGAGAAAGTTTTAACATCGCGAGAATTGCTGTGTGTGGCTGAGGAACAGGAAGTACGTCACAACGATAGAGAAGCTGGAAAGAAGCGGCTGTCTCCACGTTACAGGAAGTAGAAGAACGCCATTTTGGAAAGGGGAAGGGTCGCGGCTTCAGCGGAACAGGAAGTAGGCCATCTTGGATTACAAATAAAGGGGGAATAATCATAGAGGAACCATAGAGAAAAGACGCCCAACATTTTGGACTCTGTAATCGGTCTTTTTCAAGAAACAAAGTGATTTTGGGACTTTTAAAAGCAAAAGTATAGAAAGTAAAACGCCATGGAGTTGAGGAAAAGGGCGGACACGTGGGAGTGAGGCAAAGCTAGCCCCACAACGTCGAAAAAGGAGTGGCAGGCGGCAATTGAAAGTTTAGATAAAAAAGTTTCAGAAGGGATTAAGGAGCTTAAAGACATGATACCAGAGATGGCAAAAGAGTTTAAAGAGACACTTAGAAAAGAATTGGTGGAAGTGACGAAAGGTATGGAAAAGATACAAAACGACTTGCAAGCCACGCAGCAAAGAGTTAATGTAGTAGAAAACGCGGTGGATACTCTAGCAGACACGCAACGAACTGAGATGAGGGCAATGAGAGGTAGAATGGCAGTTGCGGAAAGTAAACACATGGAGAAGCAGTTAAGGTTTCGTGGCTTGCCGGAAACTGAAGGAAAGACTGCCCAAGAACAGATTATAGAAGTGTTGGTTGAATACCTGGGGAAAGAGGAGGGGGAAGTTGCAGCTATCCTAGATGTGGTTTACAGAATAAACTCAAGATTTGCTACCCAGAGGAAATTGCCAAGAGATGTAATTGTGCAGTTTACGACCAGAAATACAAGAGAATTGATTGTGAGTAAACAGCTTCAGGATCCATTAGAAGTCGACGGCAAGACTGTTATTATTATGAAGGAATTGCCCAGATCGGTGCTGCTAGACCGGAAAAAATATAAAAATCTAGTCCAGACTCTGAAGGATATGAAAATAAGATACAGATGGGAAATGCCTGAGGGAGTGTCCTTTGAATTTGGTGGTGTCAAAAAGCGCATCAGATCTGAATTGGAGATGGAAAAGTTTATCAGGGACAATGAAAAGGACTTACCAACAGCAAGCTCATGAATATGGAGTGTAAAATTTTATCGTGGAATGTAAATGGACTTAATTTTCCTAGTAAGAGAAAAAATATTTTCCATTGGCTATTAAAACAAAAATGTGACATTGTTTGTTTGCAAGAAACTCATATTAAAAAGCAGGACGTAAAATATTTAAAATTTGCAAAATTGGGAAGTGAATTCGTGGCTGCTTCAAAAAAGAAGAAAAAAGGGGTGGTGTTGTATATAAAAGAGGAATTGCAGCCAAAATTAGTGATGTGTGATGTCGAAGCTAGATATCTAGCAGTGGAAATTATATGGAATTTAAAGAAACTGTTGGTGATTGGAATATATGCACCTAATGGAGCAAAAGAAAATTTTTTTGGTGACTTGAGTAAACAACTAGATGGACTATCTTATGACCAGATGACCTTAGCTGGAGACTTCAATGGCGTTACTAACTTGGATGAAGACAAGAAATCTGCTACTGCACAAAAGAAAAGAGGACTATTACCAAATTCTTTTTTTGCAATAAAAGAACAAGAAACTTTGGAAGATGTATGGAGGAGACAGAATCCTAAAAGTAGACAATTTACATTTTATTCTGCAAGACACTCCACTTTGTCACGAATTGATATGATCTGGGCCTCCAAAGACCTAGCGCTTTGGACTAAGGACGTGGAAATAATGCCTATGGTAGGCTCAGATCATAATCCAATCATGTGGAGGTTTGGGAAAAGAATAAAAAGAAGAGGTTGGAGAGTAAACGAAGATATATTGCAAGAAGAGGCAAATATTGAATTGTTGCGAAGAGAGACTAAGTATTTTATACAATACAATATGAATAACGAAGTACCAACAAATAAGGTATGGGACACTTATAAGGCAGTGACTAGAGGCATACTAATGGACTTAAATGCTAGAGCTAGGAAGAAAAGAGAGGAGAAGAGATTGGAGATTATGGAAAAAATAAAAGCCAAAGAGACTCAATTAAAGAAGAGACCAGGGAAAAAGAAGTTATACCAGGATATTAAAATCCTTCAAGAACAGTTGACGGCAATGAATAATAAAGAAATGGAATGGAATCTTAAGAGAATGAACCAAAAGTCGTTTGAGGGTGCAAATAAACCTGGGAAATATCTGGCATGGCAATTAAAAAAAAGAAAGGAGAAAAGAACCATAAACAAAATTTGTGAGAAGAACAAAATACATTTGGAACAGACAGCCATTAGTACAGCCTTTTTTAAATTTTACGCAAAGTTGTACCAAAAAAAAGAAGTTAATAAAGATTTAATAATGAGCTATTTGGGAAAGATGAAGCTCCCTGCAATTTCTGAAGGATGGAGAGATAAATTGAATAGAGAAGTGACGGAAGAAGAAATAAAAGAGGCAATACGGTCGACAAAATTAGGAAAGGCGCCAGGTCCGGATGGACTAACAGCTAAATTTTATAAAGTACTGGCAAACGAGCTGGCGCCCTTTCTGAAAGAGGTGATCAATGGAGTCATGCGAGATCAAAGGACTCAAGCTACTTGGAGCGAAGCTAATATATCACTGATTCCTAAAGAGGGACAAGACTTGACTAGTGTCAAAAACTATAGACCAATTTCGTTGCTGAATAATGACTACAAAATCTTTGCGAAGATTTTGGCTGAGAGAATAAAGGGATGGATGTCTGAATTTATTGCAGAGGAGCAAGCTGGATTTCTGCCAAACAGACAAATTAAGGACAACTTAAGGACAGTTATAAATGCTATTGAATATTATGATAAACGTTGTGATAGAGAAGTTGGTTTCTTCTTCGTGGACGCTGAGAAAGCATTTGATAATTTGAACTGGGACTTTATGTTTGCCACAATGGAGAAGCTGCAAATGGGAGAAAAGTTCATTCGTGCAGTGAAAGAAATCTATAGAGACCAGAGTGCAGCAATTGTGGTGAATGAAGATGTGACTAAGAAATTGACAATAGGTAAATAGACAATAGGTAAATAGACAGGGTTGCCCGCTGTCTCCATTGTTGTTTATTTTAGTTTTGGAAATATTGATGATTCAAATTCGAGAGGATGATGCAATCCGAGGAATAAAAATAAGAGAATTTTCTTACAAGATCAGAGCATTAGCGGACGATATAATGTTAATTGTGGATGATCCTATTGAGAATATGCCAAAAGTAATGGAGAAAATTAGGGAATTCGGAGATTTGGCTGGATTTTATGTAAATAAAAAGAAGTCAAAGATATTATGTAAGAATATGACTAAACAGAAACAGCAGGAACTAGAGGAAATAACAGATTGTGAAGTAACGAATAAGGTAAAATACTTAGGAGTCGAACTGACCGCGAAGAATATAGACCTATTCAAGAATAATTATGAGAAACTGTGGACTCAAATAGAGCAAGATTTGATTAAATGGAATAGGTTGAATTTGTTGTGGTTGGGAAGAATTGCAGCAGTAAAGATGAATGTATTGCCGAGAGTTATGTTCCTGCTACAAACAATTCCGATTATTCGTGACTCTAAACAATTTGAAAAATGGCAAAGGAAAATATTGGACTTTGTGTGGGCAGGCAAGAAGCCTCGAGTGAAAATGATAGTACTACAGGATGCTAAAGAGAGAGGTGGAATGCAGCTGCCCAATTTAAGACTATATTATGAAGCAATCTGCCTGACTTGGATAAAAGAGTGGATGATGTTGAAGGATTGCAAGCTATTGGCTCTGGAGGGATACAAAAAAATATTCAGATGGCATGCATACCTGTGGTATGATAAAGTAAAAGCTGACTCTATGTTCTTACACCATTATATTCGGAGAAGCCTTTTTACTGTCTGGAAGAAGTATAAAAATTACCTGAAGGACGGAATTCCCCTGTGGGTGGTTCCGTTCGAGGTAATAGACCCAAGAACTGTCGAAAATGAACAACAGTGTTTAACATACAAGGAGATAACGTTATTGGAATCCTCTAAATTGAGAATAAAGACGGAAGAGGAGCTGTCCTCAAGTTATGGATGGTTTCAATATAGACAGATAAGAGATCTTTATAATTTGGACTGTATGAAAGGAGGACTAAGAATGGAGAATTCAGAATTAGAAGAGGTAATCTTCCAAGAGGGTAAAAAAGAAATTTCAAAGATCTATAAAGTACTTTTAAAATGGTACACAGAAGATGAGACAGTTAAAGTTCAAATGGTGAAGTGGGCGATAAATTTTCATAAAGAAATAACAATGGAGGCGTGGGAATACCTGTGGAAAACGACTTTGAAGATCACGACATGTACAAATATTAAAGAGAACGTTTATAAAATGATATATCGTTGGTACCTGACACCAAAGAAAATTGTGCTAGGAAATACGAATATGTCAAATAAATGCTGGAAATGTAAAAAGCATGAAGGATCTTTGTATCATATGTGGTGGACTTGCGAGGTAGCTAAGCAATACTGGGGAGGAATAATAGAAGTGATTAACGAGATTTTACAGTTTCAAGTTAACAGAAACCCAGAATTGCTGCTACTGAACTTGGGAATGGAAGATATTCCAGCACAACACAGAACATTGTTATTCTATATGACAACAGCGGCTAGACTTCTATACACGCAGAAGTGGAAATTGCAAGAAGTACCAACTATTGAAGATTGGATTTACAAATTGCTGTACATGGCTGAGATGGACAAAATGACAAGGAAGCTGAGAGACCTTGATCCAGGACAGTTTAATATGGATTGGGGGAAATTGAAGCAATACTTGGAGAAAAAATGGGATGTGGAAGGGAAACTGTGGCAGTTTGAGAATTACTGAGACTTTATAAAAGAAGAGAGAAGCGGCTTTACCAGGAAAGGGGGATTTAATTATTAAATTCTAAGCTATTATTAGGGTTAAGATGAAAATTTTGTTTTATTATTCACAATATTAAATAATAGATGTATTATTATGAATATATATTATGAATATATATGAGCCAGGTATTTTTAATGTAGTTAAGTTTTTAGTATAACAGATATTTCATATAATTAAAACCGATTGAGAATAAGAAATGTTTAAAGAAATATACGGAATATAAGTTAAATTGATTAACTTATATGGGGGAGAATAAAGAGATTAAGTAAGGGAATAGAAAATGGATAAAATGTTATACTGATAATATAAAGATTAGTAATACATGCTAGCAATGTGTTATTTAGAATACAGGATTTAGTAAAGGAGGGGTTAAAGGTAACTCTGTGTTATAAAAAAATAACAAGCTTAGAAGAGAGTCTAAATGTATGTTTAACAGAATTTATGAGGTAATAAGTAAGTAAGTAATAAGATAGACAAAGGGTTGGAAAACTTTTGGAAGTCAAACAAAAGGGGGGAGGAAAGGGAGGGGGTTAGAAGTAGATATCTACAAAGGGGGAATGTTTGTATTGAATGATTATATATTCTAATCCAATAAAAATTTTGTAAATGTCTTAAAAGTTCTTTGTTTTTATCAGCAATTAGTAATTAACTGTATAATAGGAATGTTCAATTAATAGTTATCAGTTTATAATGTTAAACTACTTCTTTTGTTTATCTGCTGCACAGATATATTACAACCACATTTAAATAAAGTATTAAAAAATGAAAAGGCCAGATATAAATATTCCAAATATAAATAATTAAAATATGTTGGGAATCCCTGAGGTTTGTAAATAAGTCATTAAAGCAGATGTGCCTTGAAGTGGATTTCCTTCTGTCCATTCCTTTGCTCCTCTGGTGGAGGTTCCCCATACCCAGTGCCAGGGCTTTTTTTCTGGTGAAAGAGGTGGTGGAACTGAGAGCAGAACCACAAGTGACAAAAGGCACAGATTGGACACTTGTCTGCTTCCCTCAAGTTTTGATGGGAAATGTAGGCAGCTTGGCGGAATGTTGGACAAGTGACAGTTGAAAAGTCCATTGGACAGCAGTCGGAGAGCGAAGCTGCGAGACCAGGATGCCTACATTTCCCATCAAAACTTGGGGGAAGCAGACAAGTGTCCAATCTGTGCCTTTTGTCACTTGTGGTTCTGCTCTCAGCGGGTTGCCCTCGGAGGAAATGGTCACATGGCTGGCGGCCCTGCCCCCTGATCTCTAGACAGAGGGGGGTTTAGATTGCCCTCCGTGCTGCCGAGCGGCGCAGAGGGCAATCTAAACCCCACTCTGTCTGGAGATCAGGGGGCGGGGCCACCAACCATGTGACCATTTTCAAGAGGTTCCGGAACTCCGTTCCACTGTGTTCCTGTTGGAAAAAAGCCCTGCCCAGTGATGAGCTTTTGTCTCAGAGCAGAACCACAAGTGACAAAAGGCACAGATTGGACACTTGTCAGCTTCCCTCAAGTTTTGATGGGAAATGTAGACAGCTTGGCGGAATGTTGGACAAGTGACAGTTGAAAAGTCCATTGGACAGCAGTCAGAGAGCGAAGCTGCGAGACCAGGATGCCTACATTTCCCATCAAAACTTGAGGGAAGCTGACAAGTGTCCAATCTGTGCCTTTTGTCACTTGTGGTTCTGCTCTCACTGTAGTGCCAGGAGGCAACATCAGGGGAAGGCCTTAATCTCTAAGCCCTGTTGTAGTCCCTCCAGTGCAACTGGTTGGTCACTGTATGAGACAGGATGTTGGACTAGATAGACCACTGGTCTGACCCAGCAGGACTGTACTTATTTTCATATCCAGAGAGTGATTTGAACCCAGACCTGGATAGCTGAAGCAAGCCTAATCTTTTCAGATCTTGGATAGGGTTGGCCTTGGTTAGTAATTGGATAGAAGACCTCCAAAGAAGACCAGGGCTGCAGGGGCAGGCAGGCACCTCTATTAGTCTCTTGCCTTGAATACCCTAGAAAGGGTTGCTGTAAGTCATCTATGACTTGACGGCACTTTCCTCCTCTACCACCTGAGACCCGCCCCCCATCATCTACCTGATCAAGTGAGCTCTGACTTCTGAAAGCTTATGGTGGAACAGATTTTGTTAGTCTTTAAGGTGCCACAGTAGTCCTGTTTTGTTTTACACAATACCCGCTTTGGGGGTCCCGCTTTGGAAAGGTGACATACAAGTGTTTAAATAAATAAAATTAAAAAAAAAATATGGCCAGCTACAGTGCTTGTACCCTGATGTGAAAAAACAAACTTGGTGAAGATTAATCTTGCAGCCTTGGTGGCATAGAAAAATAAATCTGATGGCCAATTTCCTTGGAACTTCTTGAAAAAGTGCAGTATACATTTTGAATTGACGCTGTTTGCACACAAACTGCCCCAAATTATGGGGTCAGCTCCTCGGGACAACCTGCTCCAGACAAGGTGGGTATTTTTGCTAAGAAGGACGGACAGACCCATCCACCCACCCCCTGCAGAAACCATGCAGCTCTTAATCAGGCTTGAGGTGCTGAACAAACAATGATTTCTCGTACTGAATATCTTTGGAAGTCTCCCAGCAGGCGTTATGGTGGTCACGGAAAACTGCACGTGGAAGTTGGGAAGACAGATGGCCTCAGCTGTAGACATGTCCAGGGGGAACGTCGCTGTGCTGGTACTCCTGGAGCACTGACCCGGGGGGTATGCTACAGGAAAAAAGAACTAATTATATACAGCACAATACAAAAAGACAATGGACAAGAATTTTAAAATATGGTTCCTATAGCTTAATAGGAAGTGTTGTGCAGTGGTTAGAGCACTGGGTTAGTATCTGGGAGACCCAGGTTAAAATCTCCCCTCTGCCATGGAAACTTGTTGGGTGACTTTGGGCCAGTCACACAGTCTCAGCCTAACCCACCTCACAAGATTGTTGTGAGGATAAAAATCAAGGAGAGGAAAGCAATGTAAGCAGCTTTAGATCTCCACTGGGGAGAAAGGTGGGGTATAATTAAAGAAAATCAATAAATATTAATTGAAATGTATCCTAAGGAATTTTTCTAAGTGGTCTATCTGTTTAGGCATATGCATTATTCTAAGAATTATTAATAAAATAAAAACTAGACAGCAACTCATTTTAAATGCAATACTGTCTGTGTACAGAAGTCCTATGGGAGGATGTTTGGACCTCAGCCAGCATCCGTCTTCAACAAGGCGTTGATGCTTGTATGAAGAGGGGTGCGAATTCTTTTCTGAGCAAGGTGTGTTTGTGCATCCATCCAGTCCGAGAGGTAGGTGACCCTGTCCCACTCTAGCCACAGCCTCCTATGGTTCTTCTGGAAGGCTCAAATGGGCACTCAAGGGCCTACTTCTGGCGTTTGGCTTCTGGAGCATCAGAACAGCTGTCTGCAAACATGAAGAAAGCAAGATGAAAGGACACCGCATCTGCAGATGTTTATGGTTGCAGACATCAGGTGGAATTCTTTCTGTGTTTTGAAGGTCCAGTCATTCAGGGTCTAGAGCTGGCACCTGAACATTGGCTAAGTGGGCCAGGATTCTGGAGCTGAAAACAACCCGTGCCACTGGAGGGGCTGACTAGGCTGGCTATAAAAAGAAGCCAGGGTACTCTCCCATATGGGGCTGTTTTCTGTGCTCCATCCCTTCAGATGTAAGGTTGGTGGCAACCACAGAGAGACAGGACCTTTCTGCTAAGGGCCTTTGTTATGGATTTTGCTTCCTGTTATGGACTTTGCTTCCTGGACTGCATATCCCAGCTATTTCATATGCCAATATTGAATAGTACTGGAGGCAAAATTCAATGCTGACAACCACATCTACCACCAACTTTGCCCACCACAGCTCAGCTGAGTGGAGGTGGGAAATTCTGGGGGAAACTGGGTGGTAGTGGTGATCCACCTTGCACTGATGCCATGATGTCACTTCTGGCACAATCTGGAAATGATGTCATCACACTGGGCAATGCCCGAAGCTCTATGGTTAAACCATAAAATTTTGAGGTAATGCTGGACTGTTACTTCCAGGTTGTACCAAAAGTTACATCACTGCATGGCTTGTGAGGGCCCAAACAAGAATGTAAGTCTCCCACTGGTTGTCAGCTTTGGGCCGGCAACCCTATGAGGAATTGCCTGGTTCACATCTCATGGAGAGGAGCAACAGTCTCCCGGCACCATCTTTTGGGATATACCCTGCAGGAAGGGCTGGAATCACTGCAGAATAGTCCTCCTCAACCCCAGCTCAGCAAGAAAACCTTGGTCAGTGGTATCAAACACTGCTGAGTGGTCATGAGGAAACTACAGGGTCACACTCGCCTCTCTCTTAACTAGGGTTATCAACTTCTGGTTGTGGCCTAGAGTTCTCCCAGGATAACAACCGATCTCTAGACTACAGAGATCAGAACTCTAGAGGAAATAACTGCTCTGTGGTGGTGGTCTTTATGGTGTACAATAAAGTTTAGGAGAAATGTTAGTCCTAGAGTGACATCACTTCTGCTCTCCCCAGACACTGCCCCCCCCCGCCATTTCCAGGAATTTCCCAAGCCACAGTTGGCAACCCTACTTCTAATAAGGAGGCTCCACAATGGCCCTGAAACCTGACTACTATCATGCCAGTGTGACTGGACTTGATGGGGACCCCAGCCTCAAGAGTATTGGGTTCATAAACTGGAATGGGCCTCTAAAGCTAACACAGGCTCACGTGGTCCAGAAACTGCTTTGGAATGTGGACAGCAGGGTGAAATGGTTTCAAATAAAGGAAGACATTTGTTCAAAGTTCTGTTTTGTCAGCGCGTGGGCTAAATTCAGAATAGCTTGAGCTCATGTCAGGGTAGAAATTTACGCTCGATGGAACTTCTGTGTGTTTGAGGGGGAGGAGTTGTGAGGGTTGGGTTACAAGTCGGCTTACTTACCTTGCGTCTTTGGCTCTGAACAACCTTCGGTTGCAGCATCAACAAATCTTCCTGTTGTGTTGTTTGACAGAAAAACAAATGTTACGAATGCATGGCTCAGCGGAATGGCTTCCAAAGACGCTGCATTACAGCCCCAAGGTGCCAAGGAGTTGCTGGGCTTCTCCTAGCAGAGCAACAGGGCCTAGCTTTGGCATGCTGAAGGCACAGCCTTCTCCAGCACAAAGTTGTGAGTGTGAGAGATGGTATGACCAACCCCTGCTTCAGTGCACAGGATTATTGGGAACATGGAGCCAGCACTGTGTGTGTGGCATTTCAGAGCCATACACACAAAGAAAGACAAGTCCCTGCTCCCAAGGAGACGCCAGCAGTGACAGGAGGAACGAGAGTCACATTCTGCTGGCTTCAGGGCTTTTTTTCTGGGAAAAGAGGTGGTGGAACTCAGTGGGTTGCCCTCGGAAAAAATGGTCACATGGCTGGTGGCCCCGCCCCCTGGTCTCCAGACAAAGGGGAGTTTAGATTGCCCTCCGTGCCATGGTGCGGAGGGCAAGCTAAACTCCTCTGTCTAGCGATCAGGGGGCGGGGCCACCAGCCACGTGACAATTTTCAAAAGGTTCCAGAACTCCGTTCCACTGCGTTCCAGCTGAAAAAAAGCCCTGGCTGGCTTGGTGATGGTGTCTGCCCCTTGGTAATGGTGGCAGAACATAGAAGTGGTATTCCTCCCCTAACAATGAAAATGGGCATAATCCCCAAAAACGTTCTTCTGCGTAAGCCTCATTGAATAGCAGGAATGACAGGGCTTGCATAGGGCCTCGCAGGCCAGTACTTCTCTACCTCTCCAAATGATCCCAAATATATAATCTTCCTAGCCAGGGGGAGGCAACAGGCGCGCAATATGCAAGCAACTTACCAAAAAGGTCTTCCACTGGTTCTTCCAGTTGGTCTTTCAGCAAATATTCTGCAAGTTCAGCTACAGAACAAGAGAGAAACGGGCCAGGTGAAGGTCACCCTCACACCAGAAGTCCAGGGTCTTGAAGAATGGATCCCCAAACTTCTAACTCTGAAGGGGCTTTTGTCCCTCTCTGAAATCCCCCATTCTGTTCTGAGAATGGCCTCATCCTGGGTGACCAAGAACCTGCCGGCCAGTTAAGATCCAATGGAAAAGCCACTTAAGTTGGAAGATATTTCCTTAGACTGGAAGAAAGCTCCAAACTTGAGCCAAAAGGGAAGGTGGGGTATAAATATTTTCATAAATAAATAAGCAAACACACAAATTTGCTCTGTAGAGTGGAAAGATAGGAGTAGGATCCACCACACTGTTCCTAGAGTCTGTTTCTGGCTCCAGTTGACAGACATGTTCTGGGAGTGCTTGGAACTCAGAAAGGGGGTGTAAGCCTTCCCACTGCCCTGCCCTGTCCTGAAACAGCCCCAGAGAGCCACTATTTGCCCTGTTGAAGATGAGCTACCCGTAAGTTTACCCCCACAGGGGCTAGCAACAGCTCTGGTCAGCAAGACAGTGCAAAGGGGAAGGTTTAAGTTATCCTACTGGTACCCTTACAGTCTATTAACTGGGCTTTTTGCACTGTCAAGCCCTTGATTTAAAGCTTAGAGTTGTGCTACATGCCTTGTGCCATGCTGTTGCATTGTATTTTTAAAATCTCACTAACTATGATTTTGGAACTTTGCTCGCCACTTCGTGTCCTCCCCACCCGCTGCTTCCTTTGCAGGTTGAAGACGAGCTTTGCATGAACCCTTCAGGCCAAGTATTTGAAGGGTAGACCCATCATTGCCTTGGGATGAATATCACCCTGCCAGGCCATCCAGACCCTTTCCCCAAACCACAAGAGATGCCAGAGTGACTGGCCTTGGTCTTCTTCATGTTTCCCTGGATGACTCTCAAGCTTCTTTACGTAGTACCTCCCTTCCACCTGCTCTACAGCTTGCAGCCTCCTTTCCTAGAACCCTGATTCTACTAACTCCTGCTTTGTCTCTCCATGGAGTCCAAGCAGCTCAGGAAAAAGCAGCCAAAGACCCTTCTGTGATGTCAGAGCACCTCACTCAATCAGTGCCAGAGGCACCCATCACCATTACACCTACTTTGCCCACAGCAACGTAAATTACATCTGTAATAACCTGGCATTTTTAGAAAGCAAAGTGAAATAGGGCAGACTTGCTTTGCCAGATTGTGTCTTTAATAAGCAATTATTATTTATTATTCATTTATTTATTAGATTTATAGTCCACTCTCCCCACAATTGGGCACAGAGCAGATCACATCATATGAATATATTCAGCAATAAAATCACATTAGCAACAAAAAGTTCAGACAACATATAATTCAAGCGGCAAGCCGTACCACTCAGCCCCATCAATACATTCTATGAGATGGGGACTGGCACACAAACAGAAAGCACGTCAGTGGGGAAAAACTGGGAGGAGGGGTTTTTCAATCCCCCCCCCAATCAGGAAACCAGCAAAGGTGCTCACCCTTTGGAAAGGATAAGACCAAAGAGCTTGGCAGTAAAATAAAGTAGACCCCAACCAACTCCTCACTATGCTGGAATCCAAGAATCCCCTCCGTACCGATTTTCTCATAGGCTTCTCCAGTACTGGAACACAAGCAGACCTCTTCCCCGCTCTCACCGCTTTCCACCGTGTAAAAGAGATCTGGGTTGTTGTCCGGGTCATAGATGCTGGTGTCGGGAGTGTGGCCTCAAATAAAAAGAAATATTCAGTCAAGGAATGTCAGCAAAGGAGATTAATAAAAAGGAGAAGAAAAAACTGAGGAACAAAAATTCGTCAGAAAAGATTGTCTTTCCCTGCAAAAGACTGGCTCAGGCCCCAAGCCGGGGGAGTACAGATATGCCCTCCCTACTAGTGAAACCTCCATAACCATGCAGGGCTTTTTTCGTGGAAAAGAGGTCGTGGAACTCAGTGGGTTGACCTCGGAGAAAATGGTCACATGGCTGGTGGCCCCGCCCCCTGATCTCCGGACAGAGGGGAGTTTAGATTGCCCTCCGTGCTGCTCGGCGGCGTGGAGGGCAATCTAAACTCCCCTCTGTCTGGAGATCAGAGGGCAGGGCCACCAGCCATCTGACCATTTTCGAGAGGTTCCGGAACTCCGTTCCCCCACGTTCCTGCAGAAAAAAAGCCCTGAATCCATGTATTTAAGATGTTTTTTGGTTTTAAATTGTATATACTATGAAATATGATTAAACTTGGTTGTAATCCGCCATGAGCCTGCTGATGGGGGGAGGGCGGAATATAAATTGAATATAAATAAATAAAAAATAAAAATATCCCACATAGCTTGGGAGGTGGCTGGTGGTGATGGTGGAAGCTTTGTTAGGCTAGGCTAGGTAAAGCCTACTGTTACTCTTCCTGAGCCCAGAGTCACACAACATCTGTTTGGGGATGTTCATTTCAAAAGCTTCATTTGTTTTCATTTTATTTATCACTCCCATTGGTTTAAATTATTATATTAATTTTCATTCCTGTCAGTTTCCCAGGAAGACTTCCATGTCAGTTTCATCTCTCCCAACTCTTGTCACTTTCCCAGATCTCTTTTTGTTGCAAGATCTGTTTGATGTGCTGGTTGGAAAGCTTAGCTGTCAGTTTCATCTATCCACCTTTGTGCTCCCCCCTCCACTTTCCACTGGCCTCTTTGAACTTTCTAATCAAATCACCAGGGAAACAAATGGAATATATTTATTGAGAAGCCTTTTTGATGCATTTACTTTGGGGGGGGGGGGTAGATACACCTTTATCATTTATAGGTACAACCAAAAAATTACACTATGACATTTCTGGGCTCCATTCCATAACTACCTCCAGCTTGTGAAATCCAAAAACAGGGGCAGGAGAGATGCTTATAACAGTGAAAGGTGCCCAGATCATAGCATAGCATGTTCAGCAAGCTGAGTCTACGCTGTTGTGGGCTATGTCTTTGTGATATACAAATGCTGAACTGGAATTTAGTATAAATAGATTTAATTGCATTAGATAGACCTTGAACAAAGACGATTCCTTACCTATATGTGTTCAATTAGCTTAACATAGACATTGTTATCACCAATGTGAGCCAGTCAAATGGGCACTGTGCAAAGCTTGTATATTTTAGGAACAGAAATATCACAGATTTTACCACTTGGGCTGTGTCCATGCAGGCAGGATTCTCCACTGTGGGTTGATTGCCACTGTGCATGATGAAAAGGCAACCTGCCCTGGGAGAGTCTCTGGTTTTCTTCCCCGTTTTCTCAAGCCCACCATTCCACCCCTTGCAGTGCTGAAAAGTTTATTTGCCAGCTTCTTTTTAAAAGTGGCAACATGTCTAGCACTGGCAAAGGGGGCAGAATGGTGGGTGTGAAAGAATGAGGAGGCAGGGGGGAGGCAAGGGGAGGAACCAGCCACTGGGTTTGGGTAGGGGTGTGGGCAAATCTGTACCTTCCCGTCTACCCTGCAAGAAACCCCAATCTGACTCCACAGTTTCCAAAAAGCAGATTCTGATAACATCAAAGCAAAGCAGGGGAAGCCATATAAGGTGACGGAAGGGGGATGGAAGGGGGATGACACTGTGAGAGCAAATTCTCCGCATACAGCTTTAACCCCACTCTGCACCTTTCTTTCCCTCTCTGCCTGTGTATGTGTGTGTGTGTCTCTTTCCATCTGTATAACCATGGACTGAAATTTCACTTCATGCTTCTGACGATGTGGACTCCATCTAGACGACATGCCACAACAAATGCTTACGCTACAACAAGTCAGCTCACTGTTAGACATCACAGGCCTCCTTTTGTTTTGGGCCTTTGAAGACACTCTGGACAGCAGCAGCTGCCACGAGGGTAGCAAAGATACTTTTTAAAGCCAAGAGGACTTTCCTGTTAATTGGGGGGAGATGGATGCTGGTATGGGGTGGGGCAGGAGAGTCAGAAGAGAAGAGTGGTGGAATGCGGTGGAAGACGGCTGCTCGGTGTTGGCACTGCCCCTGTCAATCAAGCTTTGGGGGGGGGAATGCTCACACCAGAGGCATGAGACGCGCATCCTAGCTTAAAACTAGGCAGAGAAGCAGCAGTGCCGTAGCTGCTGCTTCTCTAGACGAAGTTTCTCTTCTCCATCCACTTCCTCCCTGGCCTTAGCCACAAAACAAACACCCCTCAGCCTGCTCTGCTAGAGCGGGGGTGGGGGCTTCTTTCCTTTTATAAGCTTCTGCTTTTCCCACTGTTGCAACTGCAGCGCTGAGCTCCCAACAGCACCCCTCCTCCGCAGTGCAATGGGGGCTGGAGAGTTGGCAGACCATAGCTAGGAGAGATTTCTTGGAGGAAAGGAGAGGTGTGTGTGGAGGGGGGGGGGAGGTTGGGAAAGCAGAAGGTTTGCAGGAGACCCAGCAAGGAGAAGACAGGAACCTAGGCTAGAGTAGAGATGAGCATAGATGTAGGAAAGTGTGCTGCTGCATGTGTGTATGCATGCGCACTTGAAAGACAGGGGCTGATTCCACACGGAGGTTTCAGCAGCTCTAATCCTGTGCCTTCCTACATTTAAAAAAAGTTGCCTTCCATTCCTGAACAAATCATGAACAGTCCATTCCCCCCTCCCCCCCGAAAAACTTTTGCTTAAAAAAAAACCTGAAAAAAGATCATTCCTAGCAGTGTTGCTGAGATGGTTTTTTTCATGTGTCCAGAAGAGAAGGTTTGCCTGGTGTTTACCTCTCCCTCTGCCCTACTCAAACGTATATCTAAAATGGAACTCAAATCCCACAGTTAAAAGTTCCTTCCTGAGATGACACCAATCACTTTTTTTATATCATTTGTCTTTCAAGAAGAGCAAGGTAGCATGCATGGGTTGCCCACACACAACCACCCTGTGAGGTAGGAGTGGAGTGGGAGTAGTCAAGGGTCACCCAGTGAGCTGCACTGCTGTGCAGAAGTTTGAAGTAGTCTGAGATTTTAACCATTACATCACACGTTCCCTCTATGGGGGCAGGATGGGAATGCATCTGTGTCCGTGATCTCCAATGTGCTGCCCCTGGGCACCACAGCACTTGCAGGCGTGTTTCTCAGGGCCCTCTTGTTTCTGAAGTCTTGCATTTCCTTGGAAATGGTCATCACTTTCTCCTCCACAAAGCAATGTACCAGTTCTAGCACCAGTGACAGACATTTTGTCATGACAGAAGCTTTGGGGTGATCAGTGTTTCCGCTAATGTGAGCACGTGAGAAACGGCTCACAGATTCTCAGCTGTAGTTCACAAGTATTAACTCTCAGGTGGCCCCGCCCTCCCACTCAGCTG
Source organism: Eublepharis macularius (assembly GCF_028583425.1). NCBI lineage: Eukaryota > Metazoa > Chordata > Lepidosauria > Squamata > Eublepharidae > Eublepharis > Eublepharis macularius. Next base: position 28,737,461 of record NC_072801.1, on the reverse strand, counting down.
GCACCAGCAGGCGGGTCCAATAAGGATGGAGCAGGGATGGAGCCTCATCCTGCTTCTCTTCTTCCTTCCCGGCTGTCGCTGATTTAGCCCTCAGGATGGAGCCAGAGAGCGACTCCAGTTGCCACTGGCTCTCTAGCTGGGGAACAGAGCAGAGCCGTGCAATGGGGCGCAGTCTGACCCTGAGGCTACCACCTACCTGGCCTCAATGGGCACACTGGCCCTGATACCAAACCAAAACTTTTTTGGTGCCACAAAGTCTCCTCTTTCACTTTGTTTAAAACCAGTGGTTACTGGCCAATTCAAGAGGTTTAAGTTTTGATCCGGTTCATGTTAACTGGCTTGCAACCTGCTGATGCGCCCAGTTTTAGAGTGTCCTAATGATGACATTCTGGAAATGTTTCCTCCTGTCATCCTGACTTCTTAAAAATTATGTTGTTTTCTGATTGTGAGACACCTCAAGCAGCTTTCTGTACCGGTGGTACATAAATATTCTAAAGAAAAATCAAAGCTTGAAATTCTGTATTTGCATGTCATATCCCTCCGAGCTGCAACACTGTGCAGATCTTGTTTATTTGCCCCAGAAAACTGACAAATAGACTTCAGGCTATTGAAATTGCATGCACAAAGTTACTAAAGCACCAGGTTTGCCATTTCTCAGCTTCTGTCTAAAATGAAAGGGGTAGATGAGCCACATTTTCTTTGTGACATGGAAAAGAGTTGAGAGAGAGGCTATGTTTGGACAGCTTTTATGTGTTTTATACTTGTCTAAAGCACAACTGTTCCAAATGTTGTATGGTGTCAGATTTCCAGGTATTTGTATACGGTAATGGCTAACTGCCTGAGCTGAGAAATCTACAGTCAAAATTGCACCTAAACCACAAGAAAGCCAGTCAGCATGAATGTAAAGCAAAAGTCGAGTGGCGCCTTAAAGACTAATTTTTATTTCAGTATGAGCTTTTGTGAGTCACTGCTCACTTCTTCAGATGTGGAAATCAAACTTAGAATCCTTCTAATGGGGCAAGTTGTGTGGGGTGGGGATTAAGATCAAGGATGAATTCTGTCATGAGTCTTTCAAGTGCAGATTCATTATGTAGAAAAACAAAATGTGAGAATGATTCTCAGGCTGATTTCCATACATATCTGAAGAAGTCAGCACTGACTCAAAAGCTCATCCTGAAATAAATGTGCTAGTTTTTAAGGTGCCACGGGGTGTCTGCTTTATTTTGCAGCAACAGACTAACACAGCTACCCTTTTGCAATCAGCATGAACATATCCATTTTTATACAGAAGTATACTGATTTTTGTGGCCCTTTCACCTAATGGGACTAGATGGTCTTGGACAACTAGGTTTTATTGTTAATTTCTTTTTATTGTAATCAAAATATATTACATGGTTTTTGTTTTTGGATTCTACAGAGGCTAGAAATCAATAGGTTTAGACTGGAGTAACTTTGTACAAGATTATACTGTAAATCTCTCCACCTACCTGCTGCAATCTTGTTGGAACAGAGAAGGCTAACATGTGCCCAGGATGGGATGCAGACCTTAGCACATATTCTCAGATATATTTATATTTGTATATCAAATAGTTGGGAAGGAGAAGTATTAATAATTTTACCTGCAGAGTAATTTAGTTTGATATTTAGAATCCATGTTTGAACGACTGCTTGAATTGTTGCTTCTAAGTGAGAAACAACACAAATTAGTTTGTATGTTTTTATGTTTGTAGACTGAAATAATTTTTTTTTTAAAAAAGGAGGTGCACTCAAAACTTTAATGAAAGTTGTTTCAGCTCACAAAGTAGATTTTTAGTTCACAACACTGCACAGCTTAGAGGGGAAATTGGTGTGATTGACTCTGCCCCTCCCCCATGGCAGCCTTTTTGTGCTGCCCTTCATCCAAATTCCAAAAGCACCCACACGAGTCAGCACAGTTGGGGACAACTTGTCTAGCTGCAGGGTTGGGCTTACTGTGGACTAAGTAGGGGGAGAAGCAACTCCTCCGACACTAATTGAAGGGGGAGCAGATGCTGATACACAGAAGGCAGTATCAGAGCTTGCATAGCTAAAAGAGGGAGGTTCAAGTTTATCAATCCCCAGTTCAAATCTCTCCCCTGCCACAAACTTGCTCCATAGTCTTTGGCAAGCCACTCCACTCCTAATTGGCAATACAGCGGTAATAATAATGAGTGAAAATGGAGTGAAAAAAAACACACTGGAGATTTGAAGTGTGTGGTACTTGTGCAAAGTATAATTTGGCCATTATCTGTCTCATTCAAACCTCAAGGAATGAAAACAAAACCCCTCGCCACCCTTTGCTGAGCCACCTGCGGGAAGGTCATCTTCGATGTTTCTATACAGAAGTAGCGGGTCCACGTCACTGTGCAGCAAGTCCAGGTACCCCTTTGCAGGCAGAATCCCTGACCCCATCGTGGTGTCTGAAAGAAGGTGAAGACGATGATATTATTTCAGTCTTCAAGAAAAATGGTTCAAATACTTAAATACATTCCAGTTATAATTATTACATCCTCCCTCCCTTGAACTGCAGTCCAAATTGTGGCTGGTTATAAAGGATTGATGTCCACTGAAGTGCAACTCAGGAAGTTTTGCAGATCTGAGAGCCAAGCTACAAGTGACGCCTGACACAGGTTGGACACTTGTCCTCGTTTTACAGCTTGGCTCTCCATTACAGCTGCAAGACCAGGATGCCTACATTTCCCATCAAAACTTGAGGGAAGCTGACAAGTGTCCAACCTGTGTCAGACGTCACTTGTAGCTTGGCTCTGACTGGAGAAATTATGTTCTTAGCTGGGCCCAGCTGTTGGCTGGAGGGACTGATTAAAAAGCCACGTGTGCTTTCCACTTCTTTGGAGAAAAGAGACGGAAGCTGGTCCCAGTTCCTTATTCTTGAATCCAACCACAAACATTGAATCTTAAAAAGCTCTGTGCACAAAAAAGAGCTTTGCAGCACCCCAAATCATAACCCCATGAGTCAGGGCCTGTGCAGGGTGCTTTGCTCTACAAGGGGACCAATCCTGCTCTGCTTATTTTGGGGTGCAGAAGGGATGCAGCTACTTGGCTTACTTGTTCAGGGCATCTTAGACGTATAAATGAAAAACATTGCAGGTTCCACTTAACTTTTAAGCCCGTGATCCAGAAACCAGACTTTCGACCGGGGTAGAGTCTGTGAACTCTTGTAGGCTACAAAGCCCACACTTGGAATGTGTGTGAATGATTTGGGGTAGTCCCCAAATTATTTGGGGTGCAGTCCTTCCCAGTGTCTTAATCTTCACTTCTCCTGGGACAAAATTCAAATCCCATAGCACCTTAAAAACCAACAAAATTTTCCAGGCTAAAAATTTCTTTGCAAGCTCTTTCCAGAGGCATCTCCATCTGAAACATACCCTAATGTTGCACTCCCCACTCATTCAAAGGGCATTGAGGGTCCTTTTTTTTTTGTTCTACAGTGTGGCTTTGAGCAAACAGCTATAGGGGTTTTGGCTAAGTGGGTTTCCCCCCAAATTTACCACTGCTTCATCAGAGGGCGGGTAGGGAACAACCAGGCATACTTCTGGGTCCCACACGTTTAGGTTCTCCTCCTGAAGGAACATTTGTATGACACGTAATTGTCATGTGTGTGGGGTTTTTGGTCCCTGGGAAGTGCTCTATTTAATTCTACAAAGATTCTATAAGACTAACAAAATTTGTGGTAGGGTATGAGCTTTCTTGAGCCACAGCTCACTTCTTTAGATACAGCTAGAATGTGAGTCCATCTGTCCTTATATCTTGGAGAGTGGAGCGATTGCAGAAGCCAAATGATAACAGCCGGTGTATGACAACGGCAGGAGTGATTGAATCGGGCGGGGTATGCAGAGGGCTAGTGGGTGTGGAGAAATCAGCATTGGTAATGAGGCAGGAAGCAAAAGTCTCGATTCAGTCCAGGTGGATGCATTGTCTTGAGCTTCGTTATCACCCTATTCAATCATGCCTGCCATTGTCAGACTAACATGGGCTACCCATCTTGATCTATCTAAACAGATTCTGTTTGCCACCTTAGATTTTAGAACAGTAGGATAGAAGAAGAGAGAGAAAAATCAAAAGAGGACTTCTGCCTCGCTAATTCATCCACCTATCTCCTCCAGTCCCCCAAAGGCTTCCTAGAGCGTTCCCATCCCTTCTCCCTTGCAGTCCGTGATGTGCGCAATTCCTTCCTCGAAGACCCTCCTGCTGCCTGCGCCCTCGCCACAGTCCTCATTCCCAGCTGAAATAAGTCACAATTTGGAGAGGGCAGGGATCTCGTTCTGTTTGGCTCCTGAGGCTCCGCACAGTGCAAGCCAAACCGACATTAACATCCATCATAGTATATATTCTACACTTTTGCAGTGCCGCACATTCAGCCAGCTTGGTTCCTGGGGTAGCTTACAAAGAGGGAAAACACAGCAGGAAAAACTGTAGCTAAAATTTTAAGTACCATGAAAGCAATTCAATTTAAAGCCAGCATGTCTAATAAAGGAGGTGGGAGAGGGATAAAATATCTTAAAACCAGTAATTCAGGCAGAATTCCCAAACAAACCACAAGGAGGAAGCATACAATAAATAAATATTAATAAATATTTTCCAGCCAAGTGTATCAGCCTATTCCGCCACTTGTAGACCACCGCCACCACCCCAGCCTCCAAAATCCTCTTGCAAACAGACATTTTTTACTCTCAGCACAAGTGCTGAGTAGAATTGGGGGCTGGGTTTTGTGAACATTTTCTTGCTCCTTGAAAATAGGGTTGTCCACTCTAGCTTGGGAAATTCCTGGAGATTGGGGGGTGGGGGGTGGAGAGGGGCTGAGGGTTGGGTTCAGGGAGGGACCTCAGCAGGGTATAATACCTTCCAAGACTGCCATTTCCTCCAGGGGAGCTAATCTCGGAAATCTGGAGATACGTTGTGATTCCAGGAGATCACCAGGCAACTTGAAAAGCAACACCTCATTTTCCTATGATTTTCAGGTGGCACTTGAACAAAAAAATTGGTGTGTGTCTAATAATAAAAACAACAATGTACTCAGGGCTTTTTTTCAGCTGGAACGCGGTGGAACGGAGTTCCGGAACCTCTTGAAAATGGTCACATGGCTGGTGGCCCCGCCCCCTGATCTCCAGACAGAGCGGAGTTTAGATTGCCCTCCACGCTGAAGCGCGGAGGGCAATCTAAACTCCCCTTTGTCTGGAGATCAGGGGGCGGGGCCACCAGCCATGTGACCATTTTCTCCTAGGGCAACCCACTGAGTTCCACCACTTCTTTTCCCAGAAAAAAAGCCCTGGATGTACTTATATACCACCCTTCTGGGCAGATTAGAGCCACACTCAGAGCGGTGAACAAGAACAGATTATTATCCCCACAATACAGCTGGGGAGTTGGGGCTGATAGAAGTTGGCTTACCCAAGATCACCTACAGAGTTCATGGAACTAGTGGAACCAGCAGAGTGCTGATTCAGAGCCCAGCCACTTAACCACTATGCTGCACCCACTCTCCAGAATTGTCCACAACTGTTTAAAATTCAAGTGTTGATGTTCAACAATGCTTGGCTTTTTAAATACAGGTGTCTATGCGCATCAGTGCTCACCAGCAATGCTGAAAAAAGAAATGGTGTGGGCGATGTGGCTTCACCCACATCTGATTAGCTATGTTGGTCTACAATGTTATCGTGTTCGTTATATGATTTCTGCTTTGTTGCTACAAAATAATGCTCAAAGCAGCAGCGTCAATGCAAACAAGCCTTATAGTGGAAAAAGGAGTGAAAATGAGGAAGATGAGTTATTTTTCCCTCACTGTCTCTTCTGAACTCTTTGAAACGGTGACTTTCACATTACCCGTCATGAAAATCTAGCACTGCTTGGCATATGTGAAGTTTTCTGGTAGCCTTTCCCCTCTGTCTCCCTGACCTATTCGTTCCTCAAATCCACAGTTTAACAGTTATTATCCACAACCTCTGACTGGTTCCCCTACCTTTTACTCAGACTCTTACAGTGAAATCCTTAGCAGAGTTACTCCAGTCTAAGTCCATTGAAATCACTCTGGAATAACTCTGTTTAGGATTTCACTGTTAGCTACCCTCTCTCTCTTTCTGCTGAAAATGACGCATAACCTTGCTAACAAAGAATCCTGCAAGATTATTCCCACCCAAACGAAGCTCTACCTATTACAGAAGTTGCACTGCTTGCCAACCTTCTGCTGCTGTTGCCTGACGAGATATAATATTTGTGAATATTCCATGAAAGATACAGCAATGGCAGGAGAAAGGATTACAGACAGGCAGATGATAGCCAATGGAAAATTATTTTGATGTTTGCCTTACAGTTCTGTGAATCGAGGAGGAGGCAGGGAAGGGGCAGAGAAAGAGATGTTGACATTGGTTCTTCTATTAGATATAATAGCTGAAGTGAACCTCCATGCCCTGAGGCAGTATTCTTCTCAGTAGCAGATACTGGAGCCAAACAGCAGAATGGGGTGTTATCTTCCTGGCCTGCCAGTGGGATTCCTCAGGCATGTAGCTGTGGAAAAGGATGCTGGACTAGAGACACCTTTCCTCTGATCCAGCAGGGCTCTTCTTCATAAGCCAATCCCCAGGTACTAGTCTTGATAGCCAAGAATAGAACCTCCCTGTCCAGAGAATATGTACCTCTGAATACCAGTTGCTGGAGGGAAACTGCATGGGAAGGCCATTGCCCTTGTGTTCTGCTTATGGGCTTGATCAAAGCACCCGGCTGGCCCCCATGAGCAACAGAATGCTGGGGGCCTAGGTGGGATCTGGCTCTGATCTAGCCGGGCTCTCCTCTTCTGTTCAGCCCCACAGACCTCAGGCACGGCTGCCAAGGCAGTTTACAACCCAGGATCACTAAAATAAATCACACCGTATTTTTAGGGGCACAGGGTGTTTTTCACGGTTTATATCTGCTATTTTAATTGCTTTCTTTATCAAGTTGCTTTTATATTGTAGTTAGTTACCTGCTTTGCATCCTGAAATGATGAGGAGGAAGAGAGGCTTATAAATATCGAAAAATAAGTAAATAGTGTGATAAAAGTCTCTGCCTTGCCTACCTCACAGGGTAGTAGTTGTGAGGATGAAATGAAGGAGGGGGGAGAACAAGGTTGTAAGCCACTTTCGGTCCCCCGCTGGGGAGAAAAGCAGTGTGTTAAACAAAACAAACAGTACTTAACTATGGAACAATGGCTGGCACTAAAACATTGCAGCCCATTGTCTTCTTATGTTCTAAGGAGAGCCACTCACTGTTTCCTGTCCCACTCGTAACATCTTATCCCAAATAAATTTTGAAGCTTCTTGTCAAGCAGATCAGCATTAATATTTATCTGTCTTTCATCAATGTGCCCACTGGTTTGACATAACCTCTGTCTTCAGTTTGGTGTAGTGGTTAAAAGTGCAGGACTCTAATCTGGAGAGCCGGGTTTGATTCCCCACTCCTCCACTTGAAGCCAGCTGGGTGACCTTGGGCTAGTCACGGCTCTCTGGAGCTCTCTCAGCTCCACCCACCTCACAGGGTGTTTTGTTGTGGGCATAATAATGGCATACTTTGTAAACTGCTCTGAGTGGGCATTAAGTTGTCCTGAAGGGCGGTATATAAATCGAATGTTGTTGTTGTTGTTATTCACCTTTCATTATCCTTGTAATAACCCTGTGAGGTAGGACGGACAGACAGCAGCTGACTGGTCCAAGAGCAACTCGTGAGGTTCATGGGCTGAGCAGGGATTTAAACCTAGTCCTAGCCCGACTCTCTAACCACTACACCACACTGTCTCTTGATCTCCCATGGGTAGTTTTTTCTGACCCCAGCTCTGAACACAAATGCCAGGCCAGAAGACACAGCAGGCATCAGTCCAGGAGACTTCCCAGGAGAGCCAGGGCAAAGCAACACCCAGGACTCTACAAAGGACCCCTTTTGGATTCATAACCATTATTTTTGCATCCATATCCTCTTGCTTGACAAAAACATGGCACACCCTTTTGGTACAGATCAAGGGCAGAGCGTTACTCATCTTTTAAAATCTGCAGCAGGTTGAAACAAATGAAGGCGAAAGAATCATATTAAGGCTAAATAACCAATTCAGAGTGCAAAGAATCTATGCCAGAATAGTCATTTTCACAACTTTTAACCGCAGCCCTCTGTGAGCATGAAGAAAAGGAGATAAGAAAATTATATTTTTAAAAGGGGGAGAGGGGGGAGAATCAAGCATTGCAATTTGAATCGACCTGGGGACTCAAATCCTCTGAGAGCCAAGCTACAAGTGATGAATTAGAGCCAAGCTACAAGTGATGCCTGACACAGGTTGGAGACTTGTCAGCTTCCCTCAAGTTTTGATGGGAAATGTAGGCATCCTGGTCTTGCAGCTGTAATGGAGAGCCAAGCTGTAAAACCAGGATGCCTACATTTCCCATCAAAACTTGAGGTAAGCTGACAACTGTCCAACCTGTGTAAGGCGTCACTTGTAGCTTGGCTCTTATACTTGCCTGGCAAGTGAACAGACTCACATGTATTCCTCCCTGTTCACTTGCCCTCCACTTGCACTCCACTTGATCACTACAAGGAGGAATACACCAGAGTCTGTTCACTTGCCAGGCAAGTGTAATTCGTCACTTGTAGCTTGGCTCTGTGCCTGGAACACACTTCACTTGCAGAGTGGGACAAGCAAGAGACCTACCCCATGAAGAATTGGGGAAGGAGCAGCATTATTACATAATAGTGAGAATATATACCTGAAAGAGGAACCAGCCCCCTTCCTACTGCCACAAGAAAGAAAGAATGTATTTTGCAAAATGTGTGGCACCCTATCTTGGCTGCCCTGGTTAGAAACAACAGTGATATAATCTCCTGGGAGATGCTCTGCGGGTGGGACTTGAGACATAACATGAGTTTATCATTGGAGTTTCACTTGTCAAAAATAATTTAGAGGCACCATCCTGAACGAGCGCAAGCAACATTTGGGGAGGGGGAGGCAAACAGCTTCCTGGCCCCTCTTCCTCACCTCATTCTTCAATTTAATTCCCTCCTTAGACTTTCTCATGGTCCCGCTGCTGTAAGTTAGCATGCTACTCCCTTTCTTTCCACTGATCCACTTGGCAGCATGCCAGCTGTCCTTTGCAGAGACCCCCCAGCATCGGATAGAATTACTGATTGAAAATATTTAAACACACATAAAGCTGTCCGATACTGAATCAGACCACTGGTCTGTTAAGTTCAGTATTGTCTACTCAGATCGGCAGCGTCTTCCACATCACCTGCTACCTGATCCTTAACTGGCGATGCTGGGGATTGAGCGTCAAAGCTTCTGCATCCCAAGCAGACGCTCAACCACTGAAGCATAGCCCCTCTCCATTTCTGTATGGTCTCTATGAAAGGCACAAAATGAATTCGGACAGCTACTTTTTAAGCTCGGGGAGCACTCCTAGGCTTCTAGCGAACAGCTTTCAGACACATATAATGCCCCTTCCCTCTTTTCAGCATTCCAGATCAGTGATTTTGGAAAATCCACCAAAGCGGTCCTCAGGGAGCCAACCTACAAGTGAGGAATTACACTTGCCTGGCAAGTGAACAGGCTCACATGTATTCCTTCCTGTTCACTTGCCATTCACTTGCTCTGGAGAGCAAGTGAATGGCAAGTGATCAGGGAGGAATACACGTGAGCCTGTTCACTTGCCAGGCAAGTGTAATTCCTCACTTGTAGCTTGGCTCTGAGTGCCATGCCATGATGGAAATCAGAACCAGTTATGTATTGGGAAATATGGATTTGCAAAGATCCAAAGAACCGCTCCTCAAAAACTGTGCTATGAGGTGAAAAACCCCGTATAAATAGCATTATAGTAAAAAACAAAAGAAGAGTCCTGTGGCACCTATATTGTCATGGAAGTTTTTGTGCATTTGAGCCCACATCATCAGATTCAGTTAAGTAATTCGTTAGACTTCTATACAGAAGAATTGGGTTAAAAGGACTGGCGTGTGCCATTTTTATGCAAAACTGAAAAAGTTTAGAGATCAGTACAGTGATCATTGGCAGCAGCTGTGGAAACACAGAATATTTAGTTATATTAAGCAATTTCAGAAGTGAGGGGAAAAGTGGCTTTTGTTGAACCTTTGGTCAATGCTATTGAGCTGAACGATGAATCTTGATTCAGACATTTCCCATTGGATTCTCCCTTAGAAGTTCTTGCGATGGGGATTGTCACCTTTCAGGTCAGAACCTGAAGGCCTAGTAGTTACTCATCACGCTTTCCCCTTGGTCCCTGCAAGCACCGCTTCGGTGCTGTGTTAGCACCGAAGAGCAATTGTTTGAGATAATGGGTCAGCCTTTGTACAGGGAAAGGCCTTGCATGTTGTTGTTGCAGGTGCGCCAAAGGTTATAAGTGATGTGTTGATGTGGTTTTAGGTGGAGCTGTGGTGCCTGGGCAAAGACTAACACAACTTATTCCCGTGAAAGATTTTATGAGTTGGAGCTCGCTTCCTCATTGCGGTATTCAGTCACTTAGGAGCCTGAAACTCTCAGGGCTGGGAAAGATTGTCGCTATCAAAAATGAAGGCCCTTTCATGTATGGCATATCTCACTGACGGTTGGTGCAGTAACATTAAGGTCTCCAGAACAAGTCGATTCTGAAATTTGTTCTCAGTGAGTCTGGCCGTTGATGGCGACCAACTTAACTGCACAACAGAATCGCAAGGGACTTGGACTCCATGTCTGCAAGCACCAGAAGGCCATTGTTTTGTGGTCAGCTGCCGTTAAGGCTGAAAACCACCTGCCTTGATCTGAGACTATCGGATTTAAAATCCACATTTGAATTGTTGATACATTCAAAGGCCGGGGAGGGAGATGCTACATGTTATGATGAAATCTGAGCTGTTTGCACAGCATCTTCCTTCAACTGAGCGACCACCCATGCAAAGTGGCTGCTCATGTGAACACAGTAGCGGGGCAGCCACCTGGGCAACAAAGAAATTCTGCTGTGCTAATTCAGTACACACCGCTGCTTTGCAAGCACAGCCGCCCAGGATAAAAACGACACCGTGTGAGCATAAAGTCCCACAGGAAATTGCCCTTCTCACAGCTGCCACCCCATTCAGATCAGGCCTGAGAGACGCTCCCGGCAGTTTTTACTAGAATATGGGAGGAAGTCTTGGGTTGCGACTGACAACGGGAATTGGAACTGGTCCAAGTCATCCTGTTGGAAATAGCAATGTCTGGTGTACAACAGCAGCAAGAAGGGGGCAGCAAGGATCACTTAGTTAGGATCACTTAGGACAGTGAGAGTAGCACCTCTCTTGTTTCCTGGGGCTCATTTCCTTGTCTTGTCTCCTATTGGGCTAAACAGGGCAATATCCTGCTTCTTCTCTCTCCTGCCACACTTCTTATCTCGCTCTGCAAGATGTAGTCATATAGCAAGGACTCTCTCTCTCCTCTTTACTATCAAGTATGTAATTTCCTCAAATAAAACTTTTTGCCTCTCTAATCAGCACATCGTAATTCCGCTGCATTATTTACACTCACTCCATCACATCCTACAACTGGACACAGGGTTGGCAACCTTCAGGTGGGAGCTGAAGTTCTCCCAGAATTACAACTCATCACCAGACTTACTGAGATCAGTTACTCTGGGGAAATGGCAACTTTGGAGGGTGGATTCTATGGCATCACATCCAGCTGAGCTCCCTCCTCTCCTAGGGTTGCCAGCCTCCAGGTAGTGGCTGGAGATCTCCCGGAATTACATCTGGTCTCCAGGCCCCAGAGATCAATTCACCTGGAGAAAATGGCTACTTTGGAGGGTGAACTCTCTGGAATTATGCCAGGCCAAGGTCCTTTCCTTCCCCCAAACCCACTTTCTCTAGGTGTCTCCAGATTTCACCCCCCAGATCTCCAGGAATTTCCCAACTTGGAGCTGGCAACCCTATCCTCTCCTCAAAGTCTGCCCTCCCTAGACTCCACCTTCAAATCTCCAGAAATTTCCCAACCTAGAATTGGCAACCCCAGCTGAACAGCAGGGAGAATTTTTACGATATTTCTTTTCAATGGTATCAAGCTACACCCCCCCCCCCCCGATCCCCAAATGAGTTGTGTAACACAAGATCTCTGCTGGCAGTGTCAAGCTAATCATACCAGGAATATATTTTGAACCTGTCGAATTTTGGAAAGAAAAACTGGAGTTGTTAATAGATCAAGATGGGTAGCCGTGTTTGTCTGTCTGTAGCAGAAGAAAAGAGCAGTCCGGGAGCACCTACAGACTAACAAAATTTGTGGTAGGGTATAAGCTTTTGTGAGTCACAGCTCACTTCACAACTTTAGACGGAGCTGTGGTGCTGGGATTCTAAAGCAGCAGTCCAGTGAGCTGTGTGACTCCTGAAAGCTCATACCCTACCACAAATTTTGTTAGTTTTATATACGCTACTGGACTGTTGCTCTTTTCTGCTGGAGTTGTTGAGACCACTGACAGGGCAAGTGTTGCCATTCAACCCTAAAATAATGCTGCTAGGATTGCTGGAAGGAGGCTCCAATCTGGAATCCACAGGAAAAAACCCTGTAAGCATTCCTACCGGAGAAAAGTGGAACTATTTCCTGGTTTCACATGGTCTATTGCTTATTATAGAAGGAATGGGATTGCTCCACAAGTCAATAAGTGTATGGAAAAATGGGATCTTTTTTGAGGGGGGAGGGAAAACAGGTAAGCCACCTAGGTAGAGCTTGAAGAACCATTTTTGCAGCGCAACCACTGCCATGGAATTTCTTTTTTATTACGTTATTTTTGCGTTTTAAACATATACTACCATGCTTTAAGAGATGCTTTCAAGTCAAAAATCAAGAAATCTGGTTGAATAATAAGTGGGGCAAGACTGCCTCTGATGAGGCCATCTCTACTGTACTGGTTTACTGTTAGAATGTGGAAGGAGGATGCATCCACAGTGCCTCTGAGTCACTGCTCTAAACTTGCAACTGGAAGGATGCAAGTTCAACAGACCGTCTCTTCTTAAAGAGGTCACTCCATGAGACCTCTGAACAGAGAGCAGTTTGGATTTTTTCACTTTGTTTTGCTTCATCCCACAGGTCACAGACCAAGTAGTTGTGCAAACCACAGTGCTGTGTGCCAGGCGCCATTGCTCGCCTTCACTGGGCTGTGCCAAGAAAGGTGCCAAGAAAGACCATCAGGCTACCCCTCCCCCAAGCAGTATCAGCAAGCTAAGTGTGGCGCTAGCTGAGCCTGTAGCTGAGTCCAAGGGATTTGTCCCACAAAAACTATCCCTTACAAAGCCCTTGCACACCGCCACCCCCATGTGTTCACCACAAGTCCTGCTGTGGTCTGAGAGTTCCACGCCCAGAATTTCACTCCCAGGCATGCCCCCTCACCTCTGGATCACTACTGTGGCATTCAGGGTAAAGGGATGGAAGCCTCTTTTTATATGCACCATTTCCCCAACTGGAAAGAGCGCCAGAGGAGCAGCTGCTTGTTCCATGTAGCCATGAGCACTCAGAAATGTGCCCCACAGCACAAAGAGCAGCTCTCCCTGGGGTTCTTTCAGGTCATGAAATGGCATGGGGGGGAGGTTTAAGCCCCCTCTTCTTGTGCCCTAGTCCCAATCCAGATTGTCCCACCTGCACATTTGGGGATGCTCAGAGCAGGCCCATTGACAGCCTACAGGGGAGATGCAAGAATTTTCTAACAAGGGAACGGCTCCTTTAAATTAGTCATAGTGCCAGGCTTTGAAATGCCAGTAGCTGCTGTAAGTAACTCCAGGCCAGTTGCACGGAACTGCGAGGGTTAAATTTCTCAGCCTACCTCTCGGTAGATGCCATCAACCATACACAGAACTGTTCCCCTGACCTACAGCAGGCCATGCCTGCTGCTTTCTCTAGTCCACAAGGACTCCAAAGGATCTGATCCTCAGGAGGTAACTTTATAGTAACCACATCAAAAGGCTCGTCAGGAGGAAACCTTGGACAGAACCCAGCTGCTAACAAGAGCTCATTGGAATTGGAAAGTGAATCTTCTTTCCCCAAGAGACAGAATTCGAGGCAGGAGGGTCAAGGCACTGCAGGGGTGATAGTGATCTACCTTACAGGGTTGTTGTAAAGATACCACCAAGATAATGTATGCCAGGGTACTTGGAATGCTTACTCATGAAGACACCTGAAACTGTTTTCCACTAAGTTGCTCTATCAAGGTCAGTCTTGTCTGCTTTGACTGCAAGTGGCTCTTCAGGGTTGGCAGAGGTCTTTCACATTACTTCCTACCCAATCCTTTTAAGTGGAGATCCTGGGGATTGAACCCGGGACCTTCTGAGTGCCAAGCAGATTCTTCCCCACTGTGCCACAGCTCCTCCATTCTACATGAATGCCAAGTATCATTATAACTTCTTTCAGAGAGCTGTAGGTGCCCGATGGAGATGCTGCCTGCTTCTTGCTGTGCATATTCTAGGTTTTATAGCCATGTTTATGCTATAGATGTCAAATGACTTCACAGCTCTCAGCAAAGCAGCTCTTCACAGCTCTCAAAGCAATCTGGGAACTGTAGTTCTGTGGAGGGTCTCCAAAAGAAGTCTCCAAGCCGGCACCAAACTGCTGTTGCCGCGGTCCTCTGGGGGATTCCATCAAAAGCAAGACCCTCAGGAACATCCCCCTTCAGCTTTCTGATGTCTATTGGACACTGGTCCAAAGTATTAGCCTACTGAAATCCTCTTGAAACAAGCCAGATTATCTGATACCATCTTATTCCCCCCCCACGCCGTTTATTAGCATCACTTGCTAATAAGGCTTTTTGTTGGTTACACAAAACACATTTGAAAAAAGAGGGAAGTGAGCTCCTTAGCTTGGCACCAGGTAAAAGTCATAAACTACACAGAGACATTATCCTGCACTAACTAAAGCATCCCCATGTCCAGAAGCTGTCTTTTCCGCCAAAGCAGACCCACAAGCGGCAGGAATGGGGCACCTGACCTTGGACACCGTGTTCCAAAGGCTCCATTTGCAGCACTCGTTGCAGGCAGAACTCGGCAGTGCTGCAAAATCCTCGAAGCACGAGAGCAGGCTTGAATGGGGAAGAGCATCAAACATCCCTCTCTCCCCGCATCATGTGAAGAGCAGACAGAAGAGAGAGGTTGGCTAGAAACAAATGTGAGGGGAATCCCATGAAGGAAGGAAGGAAACTCCCTTGCATTCTACCAGAAATAATATTCTGGGTGATTATTGCCGGTTGCCAATTGACCACTCCCCTCTCTATTTCTCTCAAGTAGTTTCCACACTGAACAGATAAAGAATTAATACCTGTTTTCCAAGATCCATGACCATAAATGCTACAGTCTCTGACAGTCTAGTATGTCTCAGGGAAAAACAGACATCCTGCTTGGAACACCCTTCTTCATAACAGGGCCACTACCTGACTGCCTCTCTCTTATTAGACTTTGCTAAAAGTTGTATTCTGTTCATTTGCTCTGTGATAGCCATGTCCTCTGCCAACTTTATGTACTTATTTATTTAGGATACCTTTATTTAATTCCACCCTTCCTCCAAAGCAGCATCTATGGATCTCTATTTGATCCTCACAACTACCCTGTGAGGTAGGCTAGGCTGAGAGGAAATTACTGGTGCAAGGTCACCCAAGAAGTTTCATGGCAAACAGGCACTGGAACCCAAGTGCCCCCCAGTCCTAGTCCATCATTCTAACCGCTACACCACACCGGCTGCCTAAAAGCCAAGACAGCATTTGACCTTTCAATTAAAGATGTGTTTGAAAACATATATACAGATGGCCTGATTAGAAATAGCAACTGCCCAGTGTGTGTGAGATAACAGGCTGGGCACTGTGCATCACGGTTCAGCCACTCTCCACTCAGAGCCGAGCTACAAGTGACGAATGACACTTGCCTGGCAAGTGAACAGACTCACGTGTATTCCTCCCTGTTCACTTGTGCTCCACTTGTGAACAGGGAGGCAATACACTTGGCAAGTGAACAGGGAGGAATACACGTGAGTCTGTTCGCTTGCCAGGCAAGTGTCATTCGTCACTTGCAGCTTGGCTCTCAGAGGTCTGATTTCCAAAGACTCTGGGAAAGGACCTGAAGCTAGACAACTCCAGCATCTCATCAGGTTAAAAAAAAGAACAATGCCTCTCCACAAGCCTAGGAACCTTATAACAACATGGATTTACCAGGAACTGGGACCAAAGAAGAGGAACTGTCCCCGCTAGACAAAGAACATTGGAGCATATGTTATGCTGGAGCATATGCAATTGTTTTCTGCAGGCATTGGCAACACCTGCCCCTCACCCCTACACCCTAATGTTAAAGAAACAAAAAAAGATGCAAACTCCAACAAGCAACCCCCCTACCCCAGAATAAAACACGCAAATTGCCAGTGTCTCCTTACCTTGCACCCTGCAGACTCCTCGTGGCTACAGAAGTGAAAGTGTTTGAATTTTGTTTCGCTTTTGAGCTTGATGTGCATCAACAACAAACTATGCAGTGGCCATCACAAGTAACTGGAGGGGTCAAGTCCTTTCCTTTTCCCTTGGCCTCTCTTGGCTCAGCCTCTGCTAGCCATCAGAGGTGTCCAAGCTCACTGGGAAAGCCCCAGCCTCCATTTCCTGGCCTCCTCCTCGTTGGGTTGTTATTATTATTGGGAATAGTCTCAGCTTTTGCCCACTGCTTTCCTTAAGAAGAAGTTTCTACAAATTGCCAAAGATCCACTTTGGGTTGCCAGCTCTGGGTTGGGACATTCCTGGAGATTTGGGGGTAGAGGTTGGGGAGGAGAGGGATTTCAGGGTGGTATAATGCCACAGCAACCATTTTCTGCAGGGGAACCATCTCGGTAGTCTGGAGATCAACTGTAACTCCAGGAAATCTCCAGGTCTTACCTGGAGGTTGACAGTCCTAGACACTTCAGGGCTGCATACAGATGAACTTGCAAACAGGAGCAGATGAGGATTTTATGCATTGTGGGGAGCTCTTCTGGCCCCACGTGTTTGTTTCTGAAACAGCCTCCAGGTAAAATGGTGCCCTCATCAGAATTTCCTGTTTCCATTTGAATGATTATCTGGACAAAGATTGGTCTGGCACTTTTTTGTCTATTGTTTATTTTTTTAAACCCCCCACTCCCCCCCCACACACACACCTTGGCAAAAAAACCACCTTATTTTCCCTCTGTCCTAAGTGACTTGGGAATGTCCTTGATACCTGTTAGGGAATTTCCCCAACAAAATCAATTGATAAGGAAAATCAATGGCCCGGAAAAAACCCTTTCCTATGTCCTTAATTGCTTGCACAGGAGAGCCCCTATGCTGCTGGTTTTGAAAAGCAAACCACCCCACCAGAACCTAAGGTTGTCAACTGGACTGGTGGGGGGGGGGGAAATCCCATCCCTTTAATAAGGATTTGGGCAGTTGAAGCTTTTCAGGGCATGGAGGTTAAGCATATCTCCTGAAAACTGCTTGCAGAGTAAATGTATATGAAAAGGATTGTGAGAGGGGCCAGTTTAAAGCCCCCACACCTAATTATAAGTAGTTATTTCCCTTCAGAGGCATTCAGAGAGGTGATCTCTACAATCCCCCAGGAAAGCGAAAAAGTGTTGAGGATTTGGTTACCGTGGGCATCTACCCTCTCTCTCCCTCTCTCTCTCTCTCTCCCCCCCCCCCCGCAAGGTGGCAAAGAAAGGATCATCTCCCCTCTCTCTCAAACATACATTTGTGTGAGAAAGAGAAAGGGGGAGGGGTTGCTGTAATCTTTCCAAAAACATTGTAGTAAAGCAAGTTTTTGAAAGAGTGTAGAAAAGCCAAGGGAAAGCCGGAAAGTGCAAGGGTACACCACCAAGCTGTGTGGGAAAAGGAAATGAAATTTGCTTCCCAATCCCAATAGCTCCCAATGCACACTAAACAGCCAGCGGGGAAGCAATGAGTCTCTTTCTTCCCAGAAGCTTGGCAGGGCTTGATTGCTTCTACAAACAGGGTTTCCAGCAGGTCTGAAAAAAAAGATGTCCTGGTCCTTAAATAGAGGCTAAAAATGTTTGAGGAAGCTTTTTGTGGGGTGGAGGTAATGAAGCCGCTATTAAAGGGACAGGACTTTTTTCACTCTGGGTCTGTTGGCAACCCTATTAATAAAGAGGGGGATCTCCCGAACAAGTGTTCTTTGGGATGGAAAAGGGTATGGGCTTGCCTTGAGACCCTCTGCTCTCTTCAAGAAAAGCTACCAGCATCTGGGAATGATGGAGAGCCCACAACAGGATTTGCCAAGTATCCAGTACAGCCCTCAACTTATTGTAACAAAAACAACCCTGCAGGTGTGGTGTGCATTTTCTTCCTTTTCCCTGGGCTGCAGCAGGCCCTCGGGCTTCTGCCAGCTGCCTCTCCTCTTGGGTATATTCAATTCAGCCACTGCAGTGCCAACAGGCCTCAGGGTGGCTGCATCTGTATGCCCGGGTGGATCTCGGTCCCCATGCAGGCAACCCTACCTGTCACATTGCTGTGTTTCCATTTCATGCTAGTCTTTTTGGCTAGGGGAAAGTATGGGCTACAGCTGTAACTGGCAGGAGGAAGCTTTTAAAGGAAAGGATTCCAACTCTCAAGCATCTCTACCATGGAAACCTGCTCCTTCTTCTTTCTGATATGCAAGAACTGCTGAAGTAAAGGAACTCTGCATACGCCCTGAGACTCTCTGGTCTTTTTCTGACATCCTCCGGACAGTATAGAGAGTGGTTCTGGGGTGATCCTCACACAGACTAAGTGGCATTTCTGAACTTGTCGATCAGGGAAGACCCATTCATATCCTGGATCTTTGGACGTGATCACTCAGCCCTGAAGTAAGGCACTCTGTACATGCTCAGAGGGGGTGGAAGGAGAGCAGGTTGATGAGGCGCAGGAGTGAGGATAGGATGAACAGAAGTAGCACCTGAGTGTTTTGTAGAACACAAAGAATAACCAGAGGGCTTCCAAGCATGTGACAGAGAGATAAAGGATAAAGACTCACAATCCTCGCTGTATGGATTTTGCTATAGAATTGGGGTTCATCTGCTAACTTGGGTCAGGAATGCATTTTCGTTCAGGACAAAAAAGTCTTGCTTACTTTTCTTTTCCTGAGTGAAGTCACAGACCCCCATTCCCTTGAATCATCCGGTCTGGTGGACTCAATTCTTCAACTTATTCAAGAATACCTTTGCACTTGGCATTTTGTCCAGCCACGTTTTCTGCCAGATGATGGCATTTGGAATTTAGCTTACTCTACATTCACAGTCTTTGGGGTACAAGGGTGTGTTTCCTGTAACTGTCAGACTTGGGGGCACTTAAGACTTTCCCACCTAGTGCCACCTGTATGGCCTGGAACATATTGGCCTTTTAATTTTTCACCTTCAAATTGTAAGATTAGTACTTCTTCACAGTGGATACAGTATCTGTCATGAGGAAGTTACCTATCTGTCATCTCTAAAATGGGACATGTGAAATCGACAATTTCATTCTACAGGGAATATGGTCTGAATTCAGTAATTCATGCATGCTGTGCCCTTGGACTTCCCCTGTGGCCTCAATTCATCTGCTTTGCTCATTTGAAATTATCTGCTCTGCCTGCTCTTGATTATTCCTTGTGTTGACCCCAGTCTCTGCAGTCTATATAGTCATCAGATTGCCCCTCTGAGAAATATTGGAGAGTAGGAAACTGCTCCAATAAAGGGGACGTGGTAGCTTTGTGACTGACAAAGGGGTCACCCAATCAGCTCTGTGCTCAGCCTTCCAGTGCAAAGTGGCAAAAGGGATTCCTTTCCAGCTTGATCTTAGCAGAGAAGATTGTACATGTCTCCCAAATGCAGTGAAGGAATGTTTCCCCATTACTCTGAAATTTCTGGTGTTGCATAGTGGTTAGAGCATCAGACTAGGACCTAGGACAACCAGGTTCAAATCCTTGCTCTGCCATGGAAGCTTGGTAGGTGACCTTGAGCCCATCACAAGCTTTCCGCTTAACCTATCTCGCAAGATTTCTGTTTTGAGAACAAGATGAGGGGATCTGAAAATGATGCGATCAATCAAGAGGGAGAAAAGCAGGACAGAAATAAAACAAACAAACAAGCATCAACAATAAGAGTAAACAAATATGGGGCATTATGTTTCTTCATATTGCCAGTGCTGAGCATGTTTGCAATAAAGTAAACTTACGACCCAAGCTTCTAGTCCTGGCTGATTTAGCTTCAGAGGCACCTTCTTGGTTGTTGCCACAGAACTGCAAACAAGAGTGAGAAGCAAAAGATTCCAGGCACACATCCTGCTTTCCGACCAGGGTCAAACAAATCTTCCTTGCTAGATCTTCTCTGTCTTTTTCATGGAGCAAGGTCTGGTGGTATTCCTTGGAGATGACACCTTCTTCTGACATGAGGTTCAGCAGTGCCTGAATTTGGAAGGCCGAAGCATTGCTAAGGATGTTTCGAATGCCCGGCAAGATCTCCTGGAAAAGATTCATACTGGCCGCATTAAGAGTTGGAAGAGGATTTGAGATGAAATCTGGACTATTTACGTATTATATTAAAAAAACAACACATCCCACAAGCATCACAGAAAAGATGAAGTGAGATAAAATTGTGGCAACATTTTATTTGGTGTGGAGAGTCATGCAAGCCATTTCCTCATTTAATTGGTATTTAAAACGCATTTCCAAAGAAACACAGAAACCGAGATTTTTATGCCAATGCAGCAAAAAAGTATCTACAACATTCTCAGAAAGCTCAGATATCTGCAACTAACTGCAGAATGATAATTTCATGGGACTTTCCCCCCCTGCAATAAGGAACTTCTCCCAGTTAGCACTGATGAAATCAGCGCAGTACCAGAAATTCATAGATTTAAATTTATTGGGGAAAGAAAACAGTCAAAGAAGGGTTTGCCAGCCACAGTTTGAACTACCATTAGGTGGGTGTTGCAGTAGATTTCAAAATTGAATTTTCCTGCAGATATGTCAGAAATCTGGAGGAAGCGCTGACAAAAGCTGGGGGGGGGGCAAGAGAGAGGAGATGGGATGGTCATAAGGAGTGATATCTATGTAGGAGGCAGGTGGGCAAGAGTTCAAATGATAAGGTAAAGGTAGTCCCCTGTGCAAGCACCGAGTCATTACTGACCCATGGGGAGAGATGAGTGCAATTGTCCAGTTCTTGGGGATAGCTGTTTAACTTAGCAATGCAGAAAGAAGAAAAACAACAACAGGGTTCCAAAGCAGCACTCCTTGCAAGCAGAGAGTTAGCAAGTCCCAGATGGGGATGTGAGTATGGATCTGCACCACAGGACGTGCTTGTCCAGTGGAACGTGCACCAGATGAGCAACACAGGTGCCTTCTGCACTTTTGTTGCACTTTGCTTCCCCAACTGGAACACGTTCTTATGTATTTATTTAAGTGCTTAATTTATACCTTGCCTTCTCCCAAACGGCGACCCAAAGCAGCTTACATCATTCTTCTCTCTTCCATTTTATAATCACAAAAACCACTCTGTGAGGTAGATTAGGGTGAGAGTGTGGGACTGGCCCAAGGTCCCCCATGGGAGAGTAGGGGTTCAAACTAACACTCTAAGGGGGAAGGGACAGGACAGCGACAGTGGTCAGCAGGACGGGCATAGGGAGTGTGGAAGCTCCCATTATGTGTCCCCACTTCATTTTCTCCTGCTTCCATGGGGGGAACAACCACAAGATCAATGCACATTTCCATCAGCATTAACTGTGTGCACGGAAGCCTGACTCTGCACATAGCCCCCCAGGTGGAGTGGGGGTGGGTGGGCATGTGCCAAAGTATTGACTGCCCCAGAGAGGAGTGCTTATCTTGCTGGGCAGGTGGTGGGGTTGTAGGTTCAATTTGCAATGCTCTTGACTAAGGAACCTGTAGCGTGAACTGTTAGGAAAAAGATTTCTTGCTGGAAAGCCACAGGAGACAGAACTGTGCTAAAGAAATTAATAGTCTGGCCATGCAGCTTCAGGTACTCCTGGCTGCATTCAGATGAGAAGTGATTTTTAAAAATATGAAGATAAAAAATGCAAAGCTTTCACTAAATTTCAAAGATGTGCAAACTCCTCACATATAACCAGAGGAGTTAGCCGTGTTAGTCTGTAGTAGCAAAATCAAAAAGAGTCCAGTAGCACCTTTAAGACTAACCAATTTTATTATAGCATAAGCTTTCGAGAATCAAGTTCTCTTCATCAGATGCCTGATCAGGCATCTGATGAAGAGAACTTGATTCTCGAAAGCTTATGCTATAATAAAATTGGTTAGTCTTAAAGGTGCTACTGGACTCTTTTTGATTTTCCTCACATATAAGAGGCTGCACAGATTTGAAATTTACTTGCGTAATATTAAGTAACTATTGATTACTTAATAGTCCGTGACAAGTTATTGCTAGTTTTTGTAACTAAGATGCAAGATATATTACAAGTATGATAAAAACTATTCAATCAATCAGTAAGTGGATTACAAAATATAACATTTGCATCAAACAAAAAAGCATCAAAATATGACATTTTAAAAGGATAACAATTTAATCAAACATTAAAGAACAGAAAACAAACAGAATATGGAGAGAAAGAAGCTATTTTTATTTATTTAATATTTATTTTATGTTATAGTCTGCCTATCTTACTGAGACTCATGGCTTTTTACACAGAACCAAGCTAGAAGTGACGAATTACACTTGCCTGGCAAGTGAACAGACTCACGTGTATTCCTCACAGTGAAAGTCCATGCGATCAACGGCTGGGACATTCAATAAACAGTGTAATATGGTATACGTGGCAAAAATGTGAAAAGAAACATGTAATTCAAATCCAGTAACACAGCGATGAAACAGCCCGGAAAACCCACAACAACCACAGCGATGAAACATTGCTGAAACAAAACATAAGTAATTTGACATGACTTATTAAACAACATGGAAACTACTCTCAGTAACTTTATATATTATAATCTGCAATTATTTATGGCTGTTACAAATATTATTTCTACAGCACCATACATATACATAAGAGTTTTATAGAGGTTCACAGGGGGAAAAACAGATAGGTCTCTGCCTTCAATGAGAAGACTGGTTGGGAAACGACAAAGCAGAGGGAGAAAAAGGTTGGGCTGGGGGGAGAGAATGCCTATGGGCAAACGGAAAAGCCCGGTGCTTTAAAAAAAAGTATTTCCTTTTTGTTTTGCTCAAAATGCTTCTGTAAAAAGCATTCTTGGCCCAGGAAAGGGTCTTCTTGCGCTCTGAAGCGAGGAGGCTGCCCAGTTCAGCAAAGGCAACCAAACTGACAGACAGCACCTGCTGCGGAGTCTATTTCCTACTATTATATAATGGGCCTAAGAGGGCTCGGAAGTCACATGATTTTCCACCACTATAACCAGAAACAAAAATCAATGCCCCCACCTTTTTTTAAAATAGTACTGGAGATAGCAGTGCTTGGATAATCAAATATTTTCCAGGAGTTTCTGTTTCAATGGAAAGTCCCTGCAGCAACTGAAACATGTCCTGTATGAATTAACACATTGTCAGGAATGTGAAACCATGACAAGCTCTGGACCACAGATGTAGTTCCCCACAATGTAGAGTTGTCAAGAGTAGAAGCGTGCTGCAGTTGTTTAAATGTTTCCCTGTAACACAACACGAGTAGAACTGCAGTTGTATTGTCGAAGGCTTTCACGGCCGGAGAACGATGGTTGTTGTGGGTTTTCCGGGCTGTATTGCCGTGGTCTTGGCATTGTAGTTCCTGATGTTTCGCCAGCAACTGTGGCTGGCATCTTCAGAGGTGTAGCACCAAAAGATAGAGATCTCTCAGTGTCACAGTGTGGAAAAGATGTGGCAGGTCATTTGTATCTACTCAGGAGGGGTGGGGTTGAGCTGAGTCATCCTGTAAGAGTTTCCCAGGGTGTGGAATGCTAATGGCGGGAGGCTTCACTGTATCCTGAGGGGGTTCTTTTGCATATGGATTGGTGCTTGATGTGCTAATCTTCTCTGCAGGGCTATTGTCGGGGATAGAATGTTTTGTTAGCCTGGTGTTTTTCAGAACTGGAAACCATGCTCTGTTCATTCTTAAGGTTTCTTCTTTCCTGTTGAAGTTTTGCTTATGTTTGTGAATTTCAATGGCTTCCCTGTGCAGCCTGACAAAGTAGTTGGAAGTGTTGTCCAGTATTTTGGTGTCCTGGAATAAGATACTGTGCCCTGTTTGAGTTAGGCTATGTTCAGCCACTGCTGATTTTTCCGGTTGTCCAAGTCTGCAGTGTCTTTCATGTTCTTTTATTCTTGTCTGGATGCTACGCTTTGTGGTCCCGATGTAAACTTGTCCACAGCTGCAGGGTATACGGTATACTCCTGCAGAGGTGAGGGGGTCTCTACTGTCTTTTGCTGATCGTAGCATCTGTTGTATTTTTCGGGTGGGTCTGAATACTGCTTGGAGGTTATGCTTTTTCATAAGCTTTCCCATCTGATCAGTAATTCCTTTGATATATGGCAAAAACACTTTTCCTGTAGGAGACTGTTTTTCCTTGGTTGTTTGATTCATCCTGGGTTTGATTGCTCTTCGGATTTCATTTCTGGAGTAGCCATTTGCCTGAAGTGCGTGGTTTAGATGATTAATTTCCTCATTGAGAAAGTGCGGCTCACATATCCGTCTTGCACGATCCACTAATGTTTTCATTATGCCTCTTTTCTGTCGGGGGTGGTGATTGGAGTTTTTGTGTAAGTACCGATCAGTGTGAGTTGGTTTCCTGTCGACCTTGTGACCTAACTGAAAGTTTGCTTTGCGGATGACCAAGGTATCCAGAAATGGGAGTTTTCCCTCGATTTCTTTCTCCATTGTGAATTGTATGTTCAGGTGGATGTTGTTGAGATGATTCAAAAACCCCATCAATTCTTCCTCCCCATGGCTCCAAATGATAAATGTATCATCCACAAACCGAAACCATACACTAGGTTTGTGGGGTGCTGATTCTAGAACATGAAAGACACTGCAGACTTGGACAACCTGAAAAATCAGCAGTGGCTGAACATAGCCTAACTCAAACAGGGCACAGTATCTTATTCCAGGACACCAAAATACTGGACAACACTTCCAACTACTTTGTCAGGCTGCACAGGGAAGCCATTGAAATTCACAAGCATAAGCAAAACTTCAACAGGAAAGAAGAAACCTTAAGAATGAACAGAGCATGGTTTCCAGTTCTGAAAAACACCAGGCTAACAAAACATTCTATCCCCGACAATAGCCCTGCAGAGAAGATTAGCACATCAAGCACCAATCCATATGCAAAAGAACCTCCTCAGGATACAGTGAAGCCTCCCGCCATTAGCATTCCACACCCTGGGAAACTCTTACAGGATGACTCAGCTCAGTCCCACCCCTTCTGAGTAGATATAAATGACCTGCCACATCTTTTCCACACTATGACACTGAGAGATCTCTATCTTTTGGTGCTACACCTCTGAAGATGCCAGCCACAGCTGCTGGCGAAACGTCAGGAACTACAATGCCAAGACCACGGCAATACAGCCCGGAAAACCCACAACAACCATAGAACTGCAGTTCTTTCGCCTTGACTCCTATGCCTGTAACTGCAGCCCGAGGGACTCAATACAAATATGCCAGAGATACTGCTGCTTCTTTTTTTTAGGAAAGGAAAAGTGTCATGTGCTGACTTGCTCCGCATGGCAGGCTGCCGTGGAAAGCCCACTGCAGTCCACAAGGTAGCAATTAGGGTTGCCAGTCTCCAGGTAGTGGCTGGAGATCTCCTGGAATTACAACTGGTCTCCAGGCCACAGAGGTCAGTTCACCTGGAGAAAATGGCCACTTTGGGGAGCGGACTCTATGGAATTATGCCATGCCAAGGTCCTTTCCCTCCCCAAACCCCACTTTCTCCAGGTTTCTCCAGGTTTCACCCCCCAGATCTCCAGGAATTTCCCTACTTGGAGCTGGCAACCCTAGTAGCAATAGTGCCATTTGAATCTTTAAATCAAATTTCTGTGTTAGCATATCCGTGTGTTTCTGAGAAACAGAGATTTCTGATTGCTCTTAGAAGGCCTTGATCTTGTGGACTCCAGAATGACTGTCTAACAACAGCAACACCTCGCCTCCAGCAGACCCCAATTCTCTCCTCAAGGTGCTTGTCCTTAGCCTGTCACCTCTTTTCTCCAAAGCCAATTTCTTATAGCCAAGCCACAAAGCTTTTTCTATGATTTCCCTATTCCACTTTCTCCCTTTCAGGCCCTGCCGGATCTAACCTGTATCCCTCTTCTGTCTCCATAGCAACAAGCCAGGAAGGAAGTCAGATGCAGCAGCATCACATCCGCAGAGGCAAGGCAAGGAGGCAGCCAGACAGGAGGATGAAGCTGGTGAGGAAGAGGGGGAGAGGGAGGAATGCCCAGGGGATAAAGGGCGTGAGATTATTATGGGGGGTTCTGGGGGTGTCTTTAGGGGCTTATGTGGGGAAACGGTATTATTGCATGAGAATGAGAGCGCCTGAGAGGCTGGAAGGGAAATGTCTGGGGCATGTGTGTGTGTGGTTGCGGGGGGATTTATGAGCAAAAAGGTGAGGGGAAATGATGGTCCCCCAAGCTTGTATGGGGGGATGGAGGTGTCAGTCGAACACCCAGAGGGCAAGGAAGAATTTGGAGACACAAGGGGTAGGATGTAGAAACAGGGAACCAAGGAGGCCAGCAGAAGTTAGATTAGGATCCAGGAGAGCCAGGTTCAAATCCCCATTCTGCTATGGTGGAAGCTCACTGTGTGACCTTGGGCCAATCATGCTCTCTCAGCCTAACCTACTTCATAGGGTTGTTGTGAAGATAATATGGAGGAGAGGAGAAGGATGTAAGCTGCTTTGGGTCCTTGCCAGGGAGAAAGGTGGGGTATAAATGAAGTAAAATAAATAAGAGAAAGGAATGGGGTTTGATGAGGGCATTAGCAGAATAGCTACATCTCAAGATTTGAAGCCTCCAAGGGAAGGAATTCAAACTCAGGGCTAGTGGGCTGAATTAAGGGAGGGGGCAGTCCATTGGCTGAGTGCTTTTACTATTCACAGCAACGCACACCCATAAGACTGCGGTGCACTGCACCCATCTCAGTAGCCATCACCCCTTCCCAGGCTCCGCCTAGCCAACTCCAGGTGTGAACTGCTAGAAACCTGAAGTCCTAATATCGGGGAAACGGGTGTTAATGGCAGGGTTCATTTGGGTGTGGAGTAGGGTTACCAATCTCCAGGTGAGGCCTGAAGTTCTCCCAGAGCTACAATCAATCTCCAGATTACAGGGATCAGTACTCTTGGAGGAAATGGCAGCTTTGGGAAAGTAGACTCTGTGATATGGTAGGCTGTATGCAATGGAAGACATAGAGAGGCTATAGGAGAGTGGACTCTATAGCATCACATCCCCTCTGAGCCTTCTTCCCTCCCCAAAACTCCATCCCTCCAATACAGTGCCTCAAATCTCCGAATTTCCCAAGCTGGAGCTGGCAACCCTAGGTCCGCAGTGGGCCTGTCCATAAACCCTGAACAGCAGTGGGGCTCAAGACAACTGCAGGTGCCAATCAGTGTTCTGGGCTGGCATCAGAGTTTAACGGTGCTAGGAATACCACTGCAGAAGCTGGGGCATGGGTGACTGAGGGCAGCCCCCAGTTCTGCTGCCAGCCAACATGGGACTCATCCAGTCTCTTATATTTTAGAGTTTACCCTGGAGCAAGTGGGAAAGCACAAGGTATGGTGCTGCCAATGGCTGGTGTTTCACACAAGCTGGCCTGGCTTGCTCTAGTTGTCCAAAGGCTGTAGAATGCAATCTGCATTAGCCTCATTTTGCAGTTGGCCCACTTTTTGATTTATCTCTAAAACATATACCCCATGCTGCTGCTGAAAAATGCGCAGGGTAGCTTATTACACATTAACAATAAGGCAGCTGCAATGGGTAAAAGAGACGGACCCCCTTGCTCCAAACAAACTGTGTATAACTTAAAAGAGCAGCACGAGTCAAAAAAACCCAGTTTCAAGAAACCAAAGACTGACTAAACATTAAATTAAAAACGGGCATAAAATCAACTTAACCTGCTCTTTCCTCCCTCAATCCCCTCCCTCCTCCCCAGGGCCCATTTTAAGCATCCTGTACACTGACAAGCATTAATTGCTTTTGAGTACTTCTGACGGGTGCAAAGAGGACAGGGATATTTGCTGTAGGTTCTATTCATATTCCATTTTCTTATTTCCTACTCTCTTAAAAATTCAAAATATTAATTGCTTGCTGGGAAGACGTTCCCTTCCTCAAAGATTACCTCTTTGATTACTTAAATTGGCCAGATCAACTTTTTCCAAGCTGCATGAGACCATGATTGATTCCTGTACATCCCACCAGATATTTTGCAAAATGGTTTCCCATTAATGTTCTGGTCAGGAACTGGTCCCTGGCAGATTCCAATTCCCAAATACTCAGCTGAACTTCCTGGTTTTGGAATAAAGTGCCTGCTTTACCATTTCATGTTATAGCATTTTCATGGGTCAGAACCCACTTCTGCCCACTTCCATTGGGCACAGAAATTCCCACCCCAGCCCTCCCCCCTTTTCCCTCGTCAACACAAGCCACGTGCCAGAAGGGTCCCCTTTCCAAGCATACATTGCCAATCATGCATGATCCCTGGAGGCTTCCGTCCTCTTGTATCCTCCACACAACAGAGAGCCCCTTATCAGCTACACTTCAAAAGCAAATTTAAATAAAATGTTTTTATAGTCCATACATGGCCTGTAAATAATCTCCCATTGGAATCTGGAGTTCTCTTGGAGTTACAATTTATTTCCAGACTGCAGAGTTCAGTTCTCCTGGAGGAAAAGGCACCTTGGGAGGGCAGACTCTGTAGTATACTGTAGAGTGAAGGAGAAAGGCCCTTTTCACACCAAGCGCCAGGAATCGATATTGACGATCCCGCTATCAGGTTGGTTGTTTTCACAATTTCACGAGCCGTTGTGCTTCCTTGCGTTTCCAGATGTTCCCATTCATGAGCGCCAGAGGATGTGCTCGCGTCGTGGGTGACAACAGCATATTCCCGCCCATTTCCTTTAAAAAAAACCTGGCACCATATTTTGCGCTATTGCGCAATTTCGCCCTTTCCGAAATCTGCCCCATGATTGGTTTGGGCCAATTTTTGCCATTTTCACACCAAATTAGAGCCTGCTTTGTGCTGTGAACTTCTATCAAAGAATCTGCCATTGCTAGGTTGAAAGACACCACTGGACTCACGCAAAATTGGAACCACAGAGCTGTTTTGGCCCATGTTAGAGCATTTGCGCACATCACTG
The DNA here is from genome assembly GCF_028583425.1 of Eublepharis macularius. NCBI lineage: Eukaryota > Metazoa > Chordata > Lepidosauria > Squamata > Eublepharidae > Eublepharis > Eublepharis macularius. The sequence goes on along the minus strand of NC_072801.1, from coordinate 28,708,163 downwards.
GGAAAATATGAACGTGCTGGAAGCGTCCGCATGCAGCTGCACTTTCGCGGTAGTGCTAAAACAGTGGACCGAGTATTGGGGGAAATTAAAAAGGGGGGGCCACAAGGAGTGCTCAAAGGCTTGCGGGACCCCTTGCACTTGGCAGGAAATCGCCACCAAAAGGCTAGAAGGCGGGGAGCGGAAGTGGGAAGTCCCAAGCACAGAAAGCGCCATTAAGCGTTACCGACTGCTCTCACGCAGGTGAAAAACGCGCGAAGAGTGGGACAACAAGCGGAATAAGGGCTGCGCAACGATTATGGGCATGCACGGGTATTTACTGTTCTTGTTTCAGCATGAGGCGCTATCGTGGCGCTATGATGGCATTTGGGGGGGCCAGTGTGAAAAGGGCCAAACTAAAGTCCTAGAGTGACATCCTTCCTCCCCCAGGCACTGTTCTAAACCTCCAGAAATTTCCCAAACCAGAGCAACCATATCTAGAAGGTCAGGGCTCAGACTATAGTTGATTCTATCTGGCCACAACTCAAAATGCCCAAATCTGAATTCTAGTCAATCTCAGCCCATAATTGGAAGAGTTTGCACCTGAAAGAAGGAACTTCCTTATTGGTTAAGAACTTCTAGCTAAGACCAGGAGTGAGAAGGGGCTGGGAAAAACTTTCAGAGCTGTTCGCAGAAATAGAAAAAGGCTTGCATCATATCCTGAACTTCCAGAATTCAAATGCAAAATGCATTGTGTTATTATTCTCTATGGAGGCAGTGTGGCATCTCTGTCTCTGCTTGACAAGATCTCTTCTCTGACTGTCTGGATCCATTTATTCTTGTGTGCAGAGAGCAAAAAGGGCATCTATCATGATAGATGGTGAGCAGTGGAATAAGCCCCTGGCAGTCTAGCTGATATTAAGAAGTCTCATAGGGGTGCCAACTCCAGCCTGGGAAATTCTTGGCGATATGGGAGCCGTGCCTGCAAAGAGGGGAATTTGGTGAGATATTTCACCTACTGTAGAATCTATGGTAGATTCTGCCCTCCGAAGCTGCCGTTTTCTCCAAGGGAACTGATCTCCGCACCCTGGAGATCAGTTGCAAATACGGAAGAACATCTGGCTCCACCTGGAGGTTGGCGATCCAATGTATTAGTGTAGACTAGGTAGTTAGGAGAATGGAGTTGACTTCTGGGCTTGCTGTAGAGCCTGGTGCCTGTTGCTGGAGAGAAGGGGGCTGTTTGTGAGCAAGACGCAGCCTACTCCCCAAGGCCCGGCGTCTCATTGCCCAGGAGGGTCTGTGGCTGATCCTCTGGAGGGGTTTTAGCTGAGACCTGGTGGGCCTGTTTCTCCCCGAGTACCAGTATAGCTTTCACAATCTCTTTCTTCACTTTCTTGGGTTGCTATTGTCATTTTAAGAATGCCTGGTGTGAAATAAATGGATGGATGAATAGACAGGGAGATGCTTGATGTTGTTTCCACAGAAACAGATTTGCTTTAGGAGGCACCAGAGTACCTGCAAAGCACTCCTTTTTTGCAGGAAGTGGTGAGGACCCCCCCTTTGAAATGCAGCTAATCCCCACACAAAGGGGCTCAGTTATGATGGACGCCATCAACCAACGGCCAAATGTCTCTTTCAGACTTAACTGTGTGCCAGGGCAACCGTCGCTTTTTGAGGGGCAGAGCGTAGAAGCTCCAGAAGAGGCTTTGAGAGCAGGATATTATTCCTCCCTAACTACCTTGTGCTTTTATTATTTATTTATGTCATTTATGGTCCGCCTTTCTCACTGAGACTCAAGGTGTATTACACAGTGTGAGAGTCATACAGTCAGTATCAAGGACCATTTCCATAAACAATGCCGTAGGGTAAATAAACACAAGTTTACAGGCGTAACATTAGCAAGAATCCAATACAGAGCTGAAGGAATGCTGAAACAGAACATAAGCAATTCTAGGGATGACATAGGAGCACATATTTAAAGCAGTACATAAGGCAACATAGTGGTGAAGTCTATGGATGAATTCTATGGTCACTAACTTATCAGTGGAGCATCTGAGACCCCCTCCCTACAATACAAAAGCCTTTTTGAATAATTCAGTTTTGCATCGTTTGTAGAAGGCTAGGTGGATGGGGGCTTTCCTGACCTCCTCAGGCAGGCTGTTCCACAGGGTAGGGGCCACCACAGAGAAAGCCTGTGTACGGACTGCTGTTGATTTTGCCCATGTACAGGGTTGGCACCTGCAGGAGACCCTGTGCAGATGAGTGAAGTTGCCGTGGAGGAACATAGGGAGGGAGGCGGTCCCGTAGCCTGCTCCCCACTTCCTAACTGCAGTCAAGGCAGTTTACAACAAACTAAAAATGAAACCATGTTTTCACTCAAGGGTCAACGTTTTCTTTCTAAACGCTTGAGATGTAGGCTTTCAGTACCGGAGTGCCTTCCGCCCTGCAAGCAGCATTGCTTCCAGTGGGCTGAGAATCCTCCAGAGATTCTCTGCTGTTTCTCTCTCTTCCCTGCCACAGCAGATCCCAAAGCGTGACAGTAACTGGGAAGGGTAGAGCAGGCTGTCCCCCCATGCCTCCCATTTAATTAGGGTTGCTAACTCCAACTTGAGAGACTCCTGGAGATTTAGGGGCAAAACCTGCAGAAGGCTGTGTTTGGGGAGGCAAGCGAGATCACTGGGGGACACTCTAGGACTTCCATTTCTCCTAGACTGTATAGTATACCATAGAGCCCATTTCCAAAGGTGCTAGAGTTTCCAAGGGAAGTGAACATTCTAGTCTGGAGACCAGTTGCAATTCCAGGAAAGCCCCATGTCCCCCCTGGAGGTTGGCAACCTTCTGTTTAATGCCTATTAGCGGGTATGCTTTTTTCTTCGCAGACTTTAACAGACGATACTGAAGATGTCTCACTTGACTTTGGCAATGAGGAAGAGCTGGCGTTAAGGAAAGCAAAGATCAGGTAAAGCAGCGCCACTTCTCAAGCTTCTTGAAATGGGACCCATCTGTAAACTCACCCTACTTTTTGCAAAATAAATGCATGCTACTTTCCCCCTCCGCAAAATAAAATGCACAAATCTCACCTCAGTTAACACTGAACAACTTTATTTTTTATTTTTCATGTTTAGTATTCATTAGCAGCCCAATTTTCCCACCTTCCTCCTTCCGCCAGGCATTATGAATAAGGTTGCTGACCTCCAGGTGGCAGCTGGAGATCTCCTGGAATTACAATTGACATCCAGGCAACAGAGATCAATTCCCCTGGAGGAACTAGCTGCTTTGGAGAGCGGACCGCATGGCACCATATCCCACTGAGGTCTGTCCCCTCCGCAAACGCCACTATCTCCAGGCTCCAACCCCCCCACCCCGACCAAATCTCCAGGATTTTCCCAAAGTGGTGCTAGCAACCCTATGACTTACTTGCAGGAGCAGCATGACCCATTTTGGGGTCCTGTGACACCACAGTTTGAGAATCAAGGAAGTTCTCAAGGAGCAGTCCCTGTATGGGATTGAGATGTGATGAGACACAGTAACAATGCTGGCAATGAGGGCTTCATGCAACCTGAAGTCATTTTGGTAAATGACAACATTTCACCAGTTTTCTGACATTTACTGCAATGCACCTATTATCATAGATGTAATGGCTTAGATCTAAAAGGCCATCAACAGAGCTCTGCTCACAGAATGGCTCTTTCCCACAGCCCCTTTCCCTGAAATGCTGGTTCTTGGGACTGAGATGATAGTGTGGGGGTCAGCAATGGAGCACAAACACTGGCAAAAATTCCGCCTCGCATGACTGGAAGTATCCTTTGGTTCAAGGGAGTAGTCGGTTGATCCAAGCCAGAATATATATTTCTTGCCACCTCCCCTATGACCACATGATAGGGCAGGCTATACAGCTCTGTCATTTCCTCTTTCTACCACTGTACAGTTACAAGGGAAAGCCCAGCAGCAAACTTGCACAGTAAATCAACAATAAGCTGTCAGGTGCTGCTAACCCCATGTGTCCTGACGGTAGCTGTTTCCACACGGAAGCTGAGCAGGAGCTACCTCCTCTGAGCTGGTGGTCCATGCAATGTACAAGGCGAGCACAAGCCCCCTCCTCCCTTTGGGAATGAGAAGGGTCTTTTTCCAGAGCTAGTTTTGCTTCCCCTTTGCACCCCAGAATGGAAATCAGCAGAGGAGGCAAGATATAGGAGTTGCCAAAGCCAGGAAATAAGTTGTTTTTCTTTAAGAAGTTAAATCTATCACCCTTGTGATTCCGTCCCACACTCTTCATGGTTGCATCTGACAGAGGGGAAATCCAAGACAGGCTTTGTTCAACAAGCCACCATCCATAACAAGAGCATTGTCTAGACGGAACATGCTAGGCACAGAGAAGAGGAAGTGGGGAAATGCACATTCTCTTTCAGCAGTGGGTGTAGTGGGCCTCCAAAAGTCAATACATTCTTGCCTGCCCAGTATCCTGGGACAAAGATGTAGTGCCAAGGCCCCACAAACACAGGAGTTACAATATTAATAATAGGCAATGGAAGGCAGGGGCGAGACAGAGTGACGGGCACTATGCACACAACAACTGTGGACATCTCACTGCTCAGGCAAGAAAGCAAACGTGGCCCCAGGAGCAAATTTATACACACCCTCTTCTGCAGGAGAGCTAGAGAAAGTGTGACTGCACCTGACCCCGTGTGGTCTTTACATCCAGCCAATTCTCAGTTCGTTTCTCCTCTTTCTCTTTTCCAAACACAAACTGCCAAGCTCCTGTTTCTTCCAGTGTGCACTTGCACTCTCTCTCTCTCACATACACACAGCCCATGCCACAGTTGTCGGCTTTCAAGTGGGACCTGGAGATCTCCCAAAATGGCAACTGATCTACAGAATACAAAGATCAGTCCCCCTGAAGACAAGGGCTGCTTTGCAGGGTGGGCTGTATGGCATCACATCCCAGATGAGCTCCCTCCCCTCCTCAAACTCCAGCCCTCCCTATGCTTTGCCCCCCAATCTCCTGGAATTTCCCATCTTGGCGTTGCCAGTCCTACCCATACTCCTCAGCTTGCTGGGAGGAAAGTTCTTTGCCTTCTCCAAGCTCAGTTGGGTCCTTGAACCAAAGAGCTCTCTGGAGACCATCTCCTGACAATCAGCTCCCACAGAGGCACCCCCATTTGCAGCACTGAGACAGCAACTCCATCGCCTTCTGCAGGACTCAAGCAGCATCACCTGTCCCACTTTGGCCTATTGGGGGAAAGCAGCGCTTTCATCTGGTCTTCCAGCAGCCCCTTCTTTTAATCAGATTTGGTGTGTGTGTGTGTGTGTGTGTGTGTAGGCAGAGTCCCCCCACGCACATCCAGCAAGTCACCAGTTTGAGACCCATGACCTTTTGCATGAGACAGGAAGACAGGCGTGTGGTTTATCAGAACCGCCTCCTTCTAATGGGAGTCTCATGTCTGACCGGTGCCTCTTTTTTGCCATATGAGTGTGTGTGGTTCCTTCAAGTCATAGCTGACTTATGGTGACCACTTGGTGGCAATTTTCATGGCAAGAGACTATCAGAGGTGGTTTGCCATGGCCTGCCTCTGCAACCCTGGACTTCGTTGGAGGTATCCCATCCAATTACTAACCAAGGCTGACCCTGCTTAGCTTCTGAGAGCTGGTGAGATCTCAGGCTCACCTGGACTATTCAGGTCAGGGCCCTTTTTGCCATATAGACACACAAATAAAAGCCAGCCTTTCGGTCCTTGCCATGAATCCTCCAAACAAACCGGTATGAAAGAATGCTCAGCCACTTGGGCCTTGTTCTCTATGAGTCAACACAACCCACTGATTGCCAACTGGAGCTTGCCGCAGGGCTCTTTTCACCCTTGCCATTAGAACTGTGAGTTGCTCAGCTGTTGCCTGAACTCAGCAAGGGAGAGTCAGGGAAAGAATAGCCTGGATGTGATTTCACAGAAGCTGGGCACCTGGGGAACCTGAGTTAATGATTCATAGACTGGTATGAAGTTGGCTGCTTTTGAGCCAGACTGAATCTGGACAGGTGCTCATTTTTGTGCTAGTTCAGAAGAGATATGGACACAATTTTATTACCTAACCTGAAACCTGCTTCAAGTATTACAAGCCACCGTATAAATGCGGAAACGGCTATATCGTCTTGCCTGGCAGTAGATGGCTTTGAATACAGCCAACCAAACTTCAACTGAACTGCTGTGAATCTCTGCCTGGTGCACCTCTCTATAAAGTGGGTGCTCTGTGTTTCAAATCAGTCACGGGGAGCTTGAGAGGTCAGAATAGTAGGGACATCTTGTTCCTTTTCTGGCAGCCTGGCTAGGTTTTTTTGGGGTGGAGGCAAAGGTTTGCCAATTTGGAAGTGAGAGGGTGGGGCCCAATCGCTTCTCTCTGCTTGGCCAAAGTGTCACCATTTGAAGGAGGGGGTGCTTTGGGGAATATAGAGGAAAGGCTGCCATGATGCCCCCCCCCACTTCGCTGAAGCTTTCAAGCAGGCGCAAACCATCCCTATAGTCTCTTCTAACGCAACTGATGGGCATGCTGGATTGTTCTCTTAGGCACCCGCTGGCCACCTTCTTCCACCTCTTCTTCAGGGTGAGCGCAATCATGACCTACCTGTTCTGTGACTGGTTCAGCAAGAGCTTCATCGCTTGCTTTGTTGTCATCCTCTTGCTGCTGTCCTTTGACTTCTGGTCTGTGAAGGTAAGAATAGCCTGGGCTACCCCCGGAACCTGCTAATGTGCCACCTGGTTCCATTTGGCTTTTAGTTCAGAATCACAGGATTCAGGTGCGAGAAGACATCCTGGAGGAATGACTACAGCAGTCACCCAATTTTTAAAAAGCTGTAGTCAATTCATCCTCCCAGCTTTCAATAATTAATGGATTGTGTGATTTGTCATAAATGTGCATGTCAGTAAGAGAATGATTCTGAAGAACACAAGCACGCTTTCATCGTTAACGATGCACAAACATGCACCCTCTGAGAACATGCATTCCTTCCTGGTGGATTGGGAAAAGGCATACCTCTTTTAAGATGGCACCTGCAAGATTTGTAAATTCTTGTATTATAGAATAATTTCAGTGTTTTGAAAAATCATCTGCCTGGGTCCCCGGGGGTAGATTTTGACTTGATCTATTAACAAGGCACTGCAGTCCCAGTACTGACTGAACCTGGGATCCATTCTGCAGTCAGAGCAGATGCCGTACCACTGAGCCACAGCCTGTCCCCAGAACCTGCTCACATAGCAAGGTCTTTGGTCCATCTAGCTTAGTCTTGCTTCCTTTGACCGGCTTATCTGAGTTTTCAGCAGAAAAAGGTCTCAGCAGCCTGTGCATGACCCACAATGCTCATCTGAAATCCCCCAGACTTCTTTCCTCTCAACCTTCCAATAGATAGACTGTTTTCTGAATTTAAATGGAGAGCTTCCCACATGCATGTCAGCATGAGGCATTGTTTTGACAATGCTTCCTGTTGGCCTCAGGCCTAGATCAGTGACTCAGACAAGTTGCAACAGCCAGCCTCCCCTAAAGCTCTTACATCCTCAAGTGACCCAGTCATATCCAAATGTGGAGTTAGCTGCCTCTAGCTGAGGGCCATTGGGAAGACTGATGCCAAAGTGCAGAGAGGCAACAGGCACCCCATGCCATGGATGGTTGCTTTGGAAACCTTTAATGAATGAACTTATTTTGCACAGAAGATGCAGGCACCTTGGACAACTATGGAAATTACTGGCATAGATAAAATTGCAATGGCAACATTTGCCAAGTCTTCTTGCTCAGTATGCATCTCTTTGGGCATTGTGCTATGCAAGGCATTAGAGTCAACATTCCAACCAAGCAAACCTAGCCCTGTACAGTTCCCCCTTCTCTTCATTATCAAGGGGCTCTGTCAAAACCTCATCTCTGAGCCAAGTCTTGCAGCATGGTGGGTTTGTGTCGTCTGAAGAGTGCCTGTCCCCGCTCGGTAGGGGCAAGGAAGAGCGAGAGGAAGAGGAGGAGGCAGATGGTCTGCTCATGTAGCAGTTGGAGTGTCATGCTAGGATCTGGGAGGCCCCGGTTTGAATTCTCTGCCATGGAAGCTTGGATCAGTCACTTTCTCTCAGCCTAACCCAGGGCTTTTTTTCAGTGGGAATGAGGTGGAACGGAGTTCCAGCACCTCTTAAAAATGGTCACATGGCCGGTGGCCCCGCCCCCTGATCTCCAGACAGAGGGGAGCTTAGATTGCCCTCTGTGCTGCTCGGCGGCGCGGAGGGCAATCTAAACTCCCCTCTGTCCGGAGATCAGGGGGCGGGGCCACCGACCATGTGACCATTTTTGCCGAGGGTAATTTAAACTTTAAAAAACTTCCCTCTTGTTCCAGTTGACCCAAAGTGATGTCATTGTGTGGTCCTGGGAGCATAAGTGCACTTGTGTGGTCTTGACTTCCACCACCTCTTTTCCCAGAAAAAAAGCCCTGGCCTAACCTACCTAAAATAGAGATGAGGAGAATGTTGTGAGTTGCTGTAGGTCTCCATTGGGGAGAAAGGTGAGGTATAAATGAAGTAAATAAATAAACAGTGTGCACAATCTTGGGCATTAGCGCAATTTAAAACTACCACCAAAGAAAAAATCAGTTGACCCATAAAGCAAGGGGTCCTCCTCACAGAACCGTCTGCTGTTTTTTTTTATTTTGCCACTTAGAATGTCACTGGAAGGCTCCTGGTTGGCCTGCGCTGGTGGAACCAGATCGACGAAGATGGGAAAAGCCACTGGGTGTACGAAGCCAAAAAGGTATGTACCTCTTTAAAGGTGATTATTTCTTCAGGCAACAGGAGCGCTGCTGTCCTGAGGCAGAAAATGCATCACTCAGGAACCAGGAGGGTGGCGCTCTTGTTGGAGTGGACTCAGCCTGTACTGGAAATCGTCCGCAGTGGGGATAAAACCACCATCCTGCCCAGCGAGTCCCTTCAAGAGCTCCTCTGTTTTGCATCCCGCTATAACCTCTGTGAATTTATCGGCACTGATGTTTAATTTTACACATGGAACTTTTGCCCACAAGTACAGTCGAGAGGAATGTTTTTTGCTACAGTTAAGAGTTTTAATTGTAAAAGCTGATTAAACATTTTGAATGCCCACATGCCAAGGCAAGGCTCAGTGCTGCCCCAACTGTGTTCGTATCTCATAATCCAAGACAAACCGCATAAACTGTGCTGTAGAAGAGATGGGAAGTGGGAAGCGCTTGCCCCTTTGGTCTCACAGGACTTGCTTCATTGGTGCATCCTAAACCAATGGCTAGAGTTGAACTTAGGAAGCCCCTTAGGCTAATGTGAACTTTGCACTCAACTGCGCTGGCAGTTGCTTTATACAGAGTAAGGCCATGGTCTGCTCAGACTGGTAGCGGCTCCCCAGGGCCTGAGGCAGAGGTCTTTCACATCACCTATATCCTAATCAGGGCTTTTTTTCTGGGAAAAGAGGTGGCGGAACTCAGTGGGTTGCCCTCGGAGAAAATGGTCACATGGCTGGTGGCCCCGCCCCCCTGATCTCCAGGCAGAGGGGAGTTTAGATTGCCCTCCGTGCCGCTGAGCAGTCTAAACTCCGCTCTGTCTGGAGATCAGGGGGCGGGGCCACCAGCCATGTGAACATTTTCAAGAGGTTCTGGAACTCCGTTCCACCGCGTTTCCGCTAAAAAAAAGCCCTGATCCTAATCCTTTTCACTGGAGATGCTGCCGAGGATTAAACCTGGGACCTTCTGTCTTCCATCTCAGGAGAGCCACCTCAGGAGAGTCAAAGGAGAGCCACTTCCTCCCCAAGAGCCCTTTGCCCAACAGACACAATTTGGAACTAGGCTGACACAAACCACAAAGTGCCTCATTTGCCCTTCGATTTTAAACAAATTTGATTTTTATTCTGCTCTTCTAATCGGAAGAGAATCCTGGGAGGCTTGTCCATCTACATTGGAGCCGATACACTTACGGAGGTCTGCTTTCTGAATGTAAGTTTTTTTAAACAAACAGACAAAACAGATTAGGGGCCAAGATGACAGCCGCCACTTATAATAAACACAAAGGAAGTTTATAAGCCAGGATGAGGAAATGAATCTATATTCCTAGAATCAAGAGTGTACAGAGCAGTTTTTCTCATTTCTACTGAATGTTACATTATTTTTGTGCAATGTTTGCTGATGAGAACTCTTTTGCGTTAGTCAGCCCCTCTGTCTTTCTAGGTCCCTTCCAGCATAGCTGCCCCCACAGAAGTTGAGGCTCGGATCTTCTGGCTGGGGCTGATCATATGCCCCGTCATCTGGACCATTTTCTTTTTTAGCACGCTGTTTTCCTTGAAGCTGAAGTGGCTGGTAAGGCTGGGATGATCCTTTGGGCCAAGACTACAAATGATAGGAAAGGTTAGCTCTCTGCAGCTCTGATCCATCCAGGGTTACCAACCTCAAGGAGTGGCTGGAGGTCTTCTGGAATTACAATTGATCGCCAGACTACAGGGATCAGTTTCCCTTGGGAAAAAATGGGCAGTTTCAGAAGGCGTACTCTGTGAGATGCCAAATTCCTAGAGCGACATCACAGCCCCGATGAGCCTCTTCCCCAAACTCTGCTCTCACCTAGCACCACCCCCAAATCTCCAGGAATTTCTCAACCTGGAGTTGACAACCCTGTGCATGAGCACTCTCCACAGCTTTTAGGGCAAAGGTGCCCTCGAGGGGACCCAGCCATAGAACTCTCGAAGTATCTGTCGCTTGGTCCTTTGCTTCTCTTGTGGATGCCAAGAGCCTTACAGCAATGGAGTTGACATACAGAGATCCTCAACTCCAGCTGCTTCCCGACAGAGGCTTTCTCTCTGCCTTCGTTTCCAAACTGGAAGACCAAAGAGACTAAGGGAGGCAGCCAAGAGTATCACCCTTGACATCATATCCATCCTAAAATCTGCCCTCCCCAGGCACCACCTCCCAAATCTCCCAGCTAGAGATGGGCATGAAACAAAAAAACCCTGAACCATGTAATTCGTGGTTCATAGCATTCCATGGAAACTTGAACCACGAACTTCTGACCTTTTCCCAGTTCGTGGTTCATTATTCTGTGGCATTTCAACCACCCTGCGCCGGCTTCTGATGCCGGTGTGGGGTGTTTGAAACAGACAGCCCCTTTCTTCTGCTGCCTGGGCAGCGGGAGAACGGGGCTATCAGTTTCACAGAGCCCGCACTGGGTTCAGCTGCAGGGTCTGTGAAATGGACAGCCTCTTTTCCTGCTGCCCAGGCTGTCCGTTTCACAGACCCCAAGCTGGAACTGATGTGGGGTCTGTAAAATTTAAAACCCCGGGCAGCAGGAGAAATGGGCTTTCAGTTTCACAGACCCCGCGCTGGAACTGGCGCTTACTGGCGTTACTTGCAAAATGCACCCAGAAAATTAACCGTATGAACCCCGCTGGAACCTCCAGCCTCCCCCAGAGTAGTCTTTCCTGTCCCTTTGCTAAAGCATCAAGCGGAATCTACCATCCATCTGCTTTTCTGCAGGCACTTGTGATAGCCGGCATCGCCCTTCAAGCTGCTAACCTGTATGGCTACATCCACTGCAAATTAGGAGGATTAAAAAACCTCCACAAAATTGCCGGGAGGTTCCCAGCTCAGCAGATATTCCAGAAGGTGAGTCGGTTTGTCTCTTTTTAAAAAAAGTCTGTCACAGACCCTTGTCTGTTAAAGGAATTGACTGAACAACTTTGCAAAACATGTAGAGTGTTTATTGTCCCAGCAAATGTTCTCACTGTTCCATCCTTGGGGAAGAGAGAACTTTAAGCAGATGAGCAGATGCCCAGAAAAATCTCTTAACAAACAAGATTACACAGTTTTGATACATATATTCCTATGGGAAATTTCTTTTATGCGAGAGAAGTGCTCTCCTCATACCATCAAAGTGAAAGTTGGAAGGTATTGGTATGGTCATGTGGGTTTCATGTAATTGATCCGATCTAAGATGGCCACACCCAAGAGATCCCTGAAGCTCTCACGCTTGGGCTGAGTGAGACTAGAGCTTGGGTGAGAATAAATTGTATGTCATCTTTTAAATTTAAGATAGGACAAGGAGATGGTTCCCAGGCTTCTTGGTATGGTGATCTACAAGTCCAAATTTACTTTGTATGGTGACCTATCCAAAGCTGGTCCAAGAGATTAAGAAGGCACTGGGTGAGGGAGGGAGTTGAGGAGAGGCAGGAAGATGGCAGAGTGGCAAGTGCCTCAGTGCAGCACATCTCCCATAGCAGGTAGAGGGCAGTGAAACATAACAGGTGGCCAGGCAAGAGGTTGGACTGCCCAGCAGCAGTGCCAAGACAAAGCCTGCACTCTCACACACCCTCTCTCCCCTCCTCCTCTCACTTTCCCATGCGCTAAATATCTCTCACCCCCTCTCCAGCCTTTTCCCACCTTCCTCCTACTGTCATAAAGGCAGACAGCTTCCCCCACCCCCGCCCATTATTGTTGCAAAGGGGGGGCGGGCTAGGTGAGAATGTGAGAAACTAGAGAGGAAGGAGAGAAAGAGAAGGGTGTAAAGGGCAGGAGCCGCTATTAGGGATGGCTGGCCTGTGACCCACTTGCACACTTTGTGACCTGCTTTTGGGTCCTAACTGACAGGTTAGGAAACACAGGAATAAGGGTCACAATATATATATATATGCTCATCTGTTTTGGATTTCCTTGACATACGCAAGAGTTTTTGTATCATTTTGATTCTTTCATATCCAATAATTTCAAGAGAGTGATGAGACTGATTTTAAAGAAAAGTCCTAAAAGATAACAGAGTGATTATTGACTGGGCTGCAGTGTTTTCATTTGACACCTAGAAATAATAAACGCCTGACTCATCTTCAGTCAGAAGGCTGTTATCCTCCAACCTGGGGGTTAGAGCTTTGACATACACAAACAGTGCAATCCTAAGGAGAGTTACTCCAGTCTAAGCCCATTGACTTCAATGGGCTTAGTTTGGAGTAACTCTCCTTAGGATTGCACTGATTCTTCGTTTCTACATGCCTGTTTTGAAAGGAAAGCTTCCCTTATACTGCAACAGTCTATGAAACTACAGGATGGCTTACATCAAAATTTTAGAACAATATTAATAATAGTAAAATCTCCCCAAACAGCAGCCATAAAAACCCCACAATAAAATAAATAACAGCCAAAGCCAACAGCAGAAACCCACTCGACTCTCCCAAGCAAAGCCATCTCTCACTGAGAGAACAGGGGTAGAAGGCAAAGTAACCATCCCACAGCAGGACATTGCACAGCCGTGGCACAAGATGAACCCCACCTCCACTTAGAAATGTGAAGGCCTGGGGGGAAATGTTTCGGGAGGACTGAAAAAGACTCCCAAGAAATATTTTCACGTTTAGAATGCTTTTTAAAGACAAGGTGGGCATGTTGTAGACACATACAGTTCTTAAATGCAAGATGCAATTCTGCACCTAGCAGGATCCCTAATCTTCATGAGGGGAGCACGCAGGGCTTTCATGGCTTCTCAACTGCTGCAGGCCTTCGGCTGTCTTTTTGACCAGACCCTTCCCTTGTAGTTGGCCTTTTCACCTCTCCCTCAAACTCTCCAATTTAAGATTGGGTAACAAGCAACTCTAACTAGTAGCCACAGAATGAAGACGACAGCATGTAGCTGGAACTACATCTAGCTGTGCAGATATTATGTTGCTTACCACACAGCTTGTGCTTTCTGTTTAACTCCCATTTTTTTCTACTTTTCAGATAGCAAAAATTAAGGTGTATGTGCTAAGGTAGTATAGGGTGCATCAGTTTACAGCTTTCTCTCAAGTATTAGGTATATTTGCAATTTTGCTTGTAGAAAACTAAGGCTTTTCTCACTCCATAAATACGTCAAATATTGAAATTTTAACTGCCAAGTTACAAAGGATGCATTTTACGTAGTTAAAGCAGTAACAGTTTAGGTTTGATAGGACAGTAAATATCGCATAGTGCTCGTTATTTCAATTTTCCTCCAAATTTAAATCTCACCCCCCCCCCAAAACCCTGGAAATCCCCCCACCGTAAGTTCAAAATTTCCAGAAATTTCACATCTCTGTCTCTGTAACAGAGAACAAGTGGTGTAAAATAGCAACTCAGTAGGTAGTATTGAGTGAGCAAAGCACTTCTATGCCACAACAGAAGGGAAAGCTAGAGAGATTCAGACAGCATCAGTATACAACTCATTGTGAGGTGTTGCGGGGGAAACTACACAAAGTATGGGATTCTCTGCAGAAGGATCAATGAACACAGTACTCTCACATGCCAGAAGCAATGGCAAAAAGCCACAAGCCATGTGGCACAATGGTAGGAGCTGGTGGGTGGAGCACCAGATGCTTGTTCAGAACATGCTCTTGGTCCGAGGTGACAGGCCTAGACGCATGACGTTGCATTCTTTTTTCAGGACATGCCAGAGGGATTTCAGAAGACAGTTCTGAAGGGGATTGGAACATGAAAATCACAAGGTGAGCCAAAAAGATCCTGGGATCCAGAATCCAGACTGCATCTTTGTCCCAGAACTTGCAGTGAGAGGTCTGCTACTGCCTTTTCCTTTCACAGGCTGAAAGCATCATGTGCGTGCACATGCTCAAGACTATGCGTGCAAGAAGTTATTCTAGCCTCTTCCTCTTCTGGAGCATCCAACACACGGGAATCCCCTCCAAATAGCTCACCCCTAGCATAGAGTTGGGCAGTTTTGATTTGAGAGTGAGGAATTGAAAGCAGGCCAGAACATCACCTTCCTCTGCAATCAAATTAGCACTGAGTCCAGTAAACAAGGGTCCTTTCTTTGAGTAGTTGCTTTGCCAGCTGTCCCTAAATGGAAGCACGTTCTCTTTGCGCTGGTCTTAAGCCAAAGAGGGATTGGGCCCAATTCAGATTCCTTCTACGTGATCATTCCTCAATCCATGCCTGATCGGTTCATTTAGTAACACTGTAGACGAGGAAATATTGTGCACATTTAAGGGATGCCACTACTGGATGAAAACTGGCCTGTGGCCCAGCTAAGAACACAGGCAAATATACTACCTTCCGCCACTCTTTCACACCCTCACCATATTCAGATGCTGCGTTTTCCACAGTGCAATTGCCACCCACACCACAAGCCAGTGTGGTGGAAGGTAGAGTGATACTTTAAGAATTGAGGGAAGCCAGCATTCATGTCACAGTTCAACCACAAATCTTACAGTGGGGGGGACCTTGTGCCAGTCACTTTCTCTCTCAGCCTAACCTATCTAACAGGAATGCTGCAAAGATAAAACTGAAGGGGGGGGGAGAAGAACCATGCCCTGAGGTCTCTGGAGGAAGCGAGTGAGGTAAGAGACAGCAGATTTTGGTCACTGGCCTCCATTTCCTCCTCCCTTGACCAATCAAGAAACAGATTAGGAAACAATCCAGATTAGGAAACAATCCACCCAATATTTGCTCTTTGAATTTATTTTTTTGTTCCAGATTCCACTGGGTCAAATTGGCAGATGCCAAGGGGGATTTGCATTCTTGATATGAAACACCATCAACCACCAATGCAGCACAATGGTGGAACAGAGATGCCATTGTGAGAGGCTCTTGAAATGCAAATGGAATGTGCCAAAAGGTATGCATCTCTAATAAAAATAAAAATGCTACCTGCATAGTTTGTGTCTGGATTTAGTAGTGAGAACAGCTACTAAGCAAATCTAGTGGTTAAGCCCCTTTTCCTCTCAGGAAGCTGCAGACCAGCCAGCTGAAGCCAGTACTGAGGAGTCCCTGGCGTGCAATGGAATTTTTTTGGATGGGGTGATGGCTGGGATGGTGTTCAATACATGGCAACTGCTAAGAGGCAGGGAAGGCTTCCCTGGCTGAGATGGGAGAGTGTAAACCCTTCCAATTTCCTCCTCCCCCTTCTCTTTTCTGGCTCTTCTCATATTTGCTTTCACTTCTCATAGGGAGAGTCCCCCTCCCCACCTTTGGGCTGATGGTGGAACTTACATTGCAGCAACAGTTTCTTTTTTTTTTTGAAAATTTTTTTATTGGGTTAGAATATTGTTATTTTTACATTACATTCAATTTTCCCCAAATTTTTCATTTCTAACCCCCTCCCTTTCCCCCCCTTTTGTAGACTTCCAACAGCTTTCCCACCCTTTGTCCCTTTTCCCTTACTTCTATTAAATTCCTCTGTCTAAAACAGATATACATTCTCCATTATATTAAGCAGTACCTCTTTAACTACTTTTCTTATTATACACCCAAACTGTACGTCTTTGGATAAACAATTTATCCCATTTTCCAGTTTTGAATATTTCTATATATCATAAACCTATATATCATAAACCATAAAAATTTCCCACATTTAAATTTGTTCTCTATATATTACTCATTTCAGCATTTTATGGCAATTCTATATAGCTCATCACATAATCAATCAATTTGACTCTTCTATACATTCAGTTTGGTGCATATAAATCTTATCAAAGAAAGAAAATATTGTTAGTTACTCAATCCTCATGTTTAAACCTTATCATTAATTATTCTCTATCAATGTTCTATCAGTTAACCTATACCTATCTATATATATATCAATCTGTTAATCTAACTGCTTATAAATTCACATTTCTCTTCCTCCCCCGGTAAAGTCACCCCTCTCTTTCATACTTTTATTATACTTCAGTAGTTCTCAAACTGCCACAGTTTTCCTCCCACCTCCCATTTCTTCTCCAGATATTGTTTCAGCTTCTCCCAGTCTGTGTTAAACTGCCCTGAGTCCAGATCCCTCAGTTTTCTTGTCATCTTATCCATTTCAGCCATGTACAGCAATTTGTAGATCCAATCTTCAATAGTTGGCACTTCTTGTACTTTCCATTTTTGCGCATACAAAAGTCTAGCTGCTGCTGTCATGTAAAATATCAACGTCCTGTGTTGGGCTGGAATTCCCTCCATTCCCAAGTTCAGTAGCAGGAGTTCTGGGTTCTTATTAATTTGAAATTGTAAAATTTCACTCATTTCTCTTATTATTTCCCCCCAGTACTACCTGGCTACCTCACACGACCACCACATATGATAGAGGGAGCCCTCATGCTTCTTACATTTCCAGCATTTATTAGAAGTATTCAAATTCCCTAGCGCAATCTTCTTTGGTGTCATGTACCAACGATAGATCATTTTATAAATATTCTCTTTAATATTAGTACATGTCGTTATCTTCATTGTAGTTTTCCACAAGTATTCCCATGCCTCCATTGTTATTTCTTTGTTAAAATTTATAGCCCATTTCACCATTTGTGTTTTAACTGTCTCATCCTCGGTATACCATTTCAACAGTACTTGGTATACCTTGGATATTCTTTTCTTGTCTTCTTTAAGAAGGGTCTGCTCTAGTTCCGAGTTCTCTGTTCGTATGCCCCCCTTTGCAGAGTCCGAATTGTATAAGTCTCTAATCTGTCTATACTGGAACCAATCATAGTTAGGTGATAGTTCCTCTTGCGTCTTTATTCTAAGTTTAGATACTTCAATTTTAGTTATTTCTTTGTACGTTAAACATTGTTGTTCATTATCAACAGCTCTCGGATCTATCACCTCATATGGAACCACCCACAAGGGGGTTCCTTCTTGTAGGTAAATTCTATACTTCTTCCAGATTGTATATAAACTTCTCCTTACAAAATGATGCAGGAACATCGAGTTGACCTTTACTTTGTCATGCCATAGGTATGCGTGCCATCCAAAAATTTTTTTGTATCCCTCTAGGGCTAGTAGTTTCTTATTCTTTAATGTCATCCACTCTTTTAACCAAACTAGGCAGATTGCATCGTGATAAAGTCTCAGGTTGGGCAGTTGCATTCCGCCTCTTTCCTTTGCATCTTGTAAAACTTTTACTTTCACTCGAGGCTTCTTGCCTGCCCAAACAAAATCTGATATTTTCCTCTGCCATTTTTCAAATTGTTTAGAGTCTCTGATGATTGGTATTGTCTGTAGCAAAAACATTACTCTTGGTAACACATTCATCTTAACTGCTGCAATCCTGCCCAACCATGACAAGTTCAATCTATTCCACTTGATCAAGTCTCTCTCTATCTGAGTCCATAATCTTTCATAATTATTCTTGAACAAATCTATATTTTTTGCAGTCAGCTCAACTCCCAAGTATTTCACCTTACTAGTTACTTCACAATCCGTTGTTTCCATTAACAATTGTTGTTTCTGCTTAGTCATGTTTTTGCATAATATCTTTGACTTCTTTTTGTTAATGAAGAAACCTGCCAAGTCTCCAAACTCCTTGATCTTATCTATCACTTTTGGCATGTTCTCCAGTGGGTCTTCTACAATTAGCATTATGTCATCTGCAAATGCTCTGACCTTATATGAATAGTCCTTTATTTTTATTCCTCGTATTTCCTCATCTTGTCGTATTTGTATCATCAGAATCTCCAATACTAAAATGAACAACAATGGAGATAACGGGCAACCTTGTCTCGTTCCTTTACTAATCGTCAATTTCTTGGTCAATTCATCATTCACTACAATTGCTGCAGTCTGGTCTCTATAAATTTCCTTAATTGCTCTGACAAATCTTTCTCCCAGTTGTAGCTTTTCCATAGTGGCAAACATAAAGTCCCAGTTTAAATTGTCAAACGCTTTTTCAGCGTCAACAAAGAAGAAACCAACCTCTTTGTCACAACGCTTATCATAATATTCAATAGCATTGATCACTGTCCTTAAGTTGTCTCTTATTTGTCTGTCTGGCAAAAAGCCTGCTTGTTCCTCCTCTATGACTTCCGAGAGCCACCCCTTCAATCTCTCCGCCAATATCTTCACAAAAATTTTATAGTCATTGTTAAGTAGTGATATAGGTCTGTAATTTTTCACGTTGGTCAGGTCTTGGCCCTCTTTTGGGATCAATGATATATTCGCTTCACTCCAAGTATCTGGAATCCTTTGATCCCTAAAAACTCCATTCATCACCTCTTTTAGGAATGGTGCCAGTTCATTGGCCATTGTCTTATAAAATTTAGCCGTAAGTCCATCTGGCCCTGGCGCCTTTCCTAGATTTGCGGATTGTATTGCCTTGCTTATTTCCTCGTCAGTTACTTCACTGTTCAACTTATTTCTCCAAGCTTCCGAGATTTCTGGAAGTTTGGTTTTCTCCAGATATGTTGCTATTGATTCTTTGTTTACTTCTTTTTTGTTATACAGCTTAGCATAAAATTTATAAAAGGCTCTACTAATGGTAGTCTGCTCCAAGTACGTTTTATTTTCTTCACAGATTTTATTTATTATTTTCTTTTCCCTTTTCTTCTTCAATTGCCATGCCAAATATTTCCCAGGTTTATTAGCACCCTCAAACACTTTTTGATTCAGTCTTTTAAGGTTCCACTCCAATTCTTTATTACCCATTGCTGCTAGCTGTTCTTGAAGAATTTTAATTTCCTGGTATATTTTCTTTTTCCCTGGTCTCTTTTTTAACTGTGTTTCTTTGGCTTTTATTTTCTCCTCAATCTCTTGTCTTTTCTCCTCTTTCTTTTTTCTTGCTCTGCCATTTAAGTCCATTAGTATGCCCCTTACAACCGCCTTGTACGCATCCCAAACTTTGTTGGTTGGTACTTCTTTATTCACGTTGTACTGTATAAAAAACTTTGTCTCTCTTCTCAGTATTTCCATATTCTCTCTTTCCTGTAACAAGTCCTCATTTATTCTCCAGGCTTTCCTTTTTCTCCTTTTTCCAAATTTCCACATAATTGGGTTGTGATCTGAGCCTACCATCGGCATTATTTCTACCTCCTTAGTCCATAACGCTAAGTCTTTTGAGGCCCAGATCATATCGATTCTTGATAGTGTAAAATGCCTTGCAGAATAAAAAGTAAACTGTCTAGTTTTAGGATATTCTCTCCTCCATACATCTTCGAGAGTCTCTTGTTGAATCAACTCAAAAAAAAGCTTTGGCAATAGTCCTCTTTTCTTTTGTGCTGTTGTAGTCTTTTTGTCTAGTTCCAAATCTGTCACTCCATTGAAGTCTCCAGCAAGAATTATCTGGTCATATGCAAGATCGTCTAAGTGCTTCCTTAAATCCTCAAAGAAGCTTTCCTTTGCACCGTTAGGCGCATAAAGTCCGACTACCAACACTCTCTTTAAATTCCAATTACATTCCACTGCTACAAATCTAGCTTCTACATCTCTCATAACAAATTTTGGCTGCAGCTCCTCTTTTATGTACAACACCACTCCTCTTTTTTTCTTGTTGGAGGCCGCTACAAATTCTTTGCCCAATTTTCCAGATTTTAAATATTTTACATCCTGTTTTCTAATGTGGGTCTCTTGCAAACAAACAATATCACATTTTTGTTTTAGTAGCCAATGAAAAATATTTTTCCTCTTATTCGGTGAGTTTAGTCCATTTACATTCCAAGATAATACTTTACACTCCATATTCATAGTTTTGTTGGTAAGTCTTTTTCATTGTCCTTAATAAATCGCTCCATCTCTCGCTCAGATCTGATGCGTTTTTTTGCCCCTCCAAACTCAAAGGACACTCCTTCCGGTAGCTCCCATCTGTACCTGATATTCATGTCCTTCAAAGTCTGAATTAGCACTTTATATTTTTTCCGATCCAATAACACTGATCTGGGCAGTTCCTTCATTATAATGATCGTCTTGCCATCAATCTCCAATGGATCTTGAAACTGTTTTGTCACAATCCTCTCTTTCATGTTTCTAGTTGTAAACTGCACAATCACATCCCTTGGTAATTTCCTCTGGGTTGCAATTCTCGAGTTCACACGGTACGCCACATCTAGGATAGCCACAACTTCCTCCTCCTCCTTCCCCAGGTATTCAGCCAACACCTCAGTCATCTGTTCTTGCGCTGACTTCCCTTCCACTTCTGGCAGACCACGAAAACGAAGCTGCTTCTCCATGTGTTTAGTTTCTGCAACTGACATCCTCCCCTTCACCAATCTCATCTCTGTTTGTTGCGTGTCTATTAAATTCTCCATCGCGTCTTCTACTGTTTTAACTCTCTGCTGCGTTCCTTGTAGTTCACTACTAATCGTTTCCATACCTTTTTTCACTTCTGACAGCTCCGACTTTACTGTCTGTGTAACCTCTTTAACCTCTTTAATAAGCTCCAACTTCGTGTCCTTAAGTTCTTTAATCATATCTACAAGTTTTTTGTCCAAATTTTTATCCAGATTTTCTATTGCCGATTGCCACTCTTTTTTCGACATCGTGGGGCTTGCTTTAGCTCGCTCCCACGAATCTGCTCTCTTCCTTAGCTCCATGGCGTATAATTAAACGTTTTTCTTTTTTTTCAAATGTCCCAATCTTTACCAAAATTAAGTTTTAAAGTGTCCAAAATGTCGGGCGTCTTTTCTCTATGGTTTCTCTGTGTTGTTGTAATCCAAAATGGCCTACTTCCTCTTCCGCTGAAGCCGCGACCCTTCCCCTTTCAAGAATGGCGATTCCCTGCTTCCTGTCCTTCGGCAAGGGCCGCTTCTCTCCAGCCACTCTATTGTTGTTACGCACTTCCTGTCTCCCGTCTTCCCACAGCAGGTCTCGCGATGGTGTCTCTTTCCCACAGCTCCAAAGCCACAGGTATTCAAAACAATAGTCCGATTTCTGTAATAACTTCTTTAAACTTAGTCTCTTTTAAAATACGACTCCTGCCGAGTCTTCACCTCCTTTTCACTAGTCTGTTGCAGTTTAAAAATCTACTTTCTTTCCTCTCTGTTTTTGTCAATCTGTCCCGTTTCAAAAGATAGCGATCTTTACCTTCTCTTCACTTTTCTCGGGTTGTAATCACTGTTTCGATCTTAAATTCCCCTCTCAGCTTCCTTCCCCAATCGAAGCTTGGGTATGTAGGTCTTATGCCAACCGAATTGGCCCCAAAACTGCTGCAGAGATTATAGCCGACCCGTCGCAAGGTGGGACCTCAAGGATCGGGGGGAGACTCGTTGGGTAGAGCCCCCCCTCGTCCGAGATCTAACTCACCCTAGGGTCTTGAGCGTTCTTTGCCTGCTCCCCGCCTGAGAGCAGTCGGCCGCGGGCTATTTTCACCCCTCCGGCCGGTTAAAACGGCAGTCCGGTCAGCTCCGCGAATGGAGCTGCGTTAGACCTCCATGGATCCCAAACCGGAAGTCCATTGCAGCAACAGTTTCAAACATTTGAATCCAAAGGAGCAAAGCTGCACACTCAACCAACCATTAACCCTAGAGCTGCAGCTGCTGCTTGGACTGGCTGGCTGGCTCTTGATCTCCCTTAACCATACCATCCCACATAATCAGACTATCCTGTCTCTGCCACAGCAGCCTCTCAGTTCTCCCATCACCCTGGGTGCACTTCCAGGAGTGGGCTGGGAAGTGAAAGAGGCCATGATGCCAGCCAAGCAGAGTAACCCGTGGTGCTGCAAGCCACATTTGTGCTGCAGGGATCATATGGCTCAGCAGTGCAAATCTGTTGCTTCCTCCTGAAAACTGGCAGCACAGCAGGAAAAGACAGTTGGACAGCTCTGGGCCAAGTGGCCCCTGTAGCTCTGGCAGAGTCCCTAGAGCTAGGTCACGCTTGTTCTTGGTCACCAGTGATCCCGTAGGGCAGTGCCTGTCTCACCCCACCCCCAAGAAATTTCCTTTAAATTTAATAGCCGGTCTACCCCACATACCTCAAAGCCAGCAGAATTGGCATGGTGTAGGGATGATGGAGCGGCGGGGTGGTGGTGGTAGGAAGGAATGTGAAAGTTGGCAAAGGAGTCAAAAGGAAGGAGTGTAAATGTGGCAAAGGAGGACAAAGAGAGAAAAGGAACTTGAAAAGGGATAAGGAAGGAACATAAAAGGGGTCAGAAGCACATTGGCAGTTGCCATATTGGGGGGACACTCCTGCTGAAACTCTAGTTCTGAAATCTGAGTGGGTCCAAGGCCACACTCCACTCACTCAAGCCCATCCAACTGGACTGCCTACCTGTTCTAGCTTGCCTCCTCCTTGCATCTAGCAGTGCTTCCAGGGTGCCTCAACTGTTACACCTGGAAGTTCCAGAAAAATCTGTTAACTCATATTGCTAAAAAAAAAAAAATCACAACTGTTTGTCACCTAGCACATCACTGTACTTACCGAGACTGAATCTGGGAACAAGCCCACAAAGACCATGCTTTCAGGCTCCACTCATTTCAATAATTCTGTAAAAATGGCTTTCCATTTATGTCATGTTTACTGGGGCAGAAATTTTGCTGTGGCTCCTCATAAATAGAAGCAAAGGTTTCTGGATAGGCATATTATAGACTGAAGTTTCCTCTTGGGTTTATCCTCATTTGACTTTTTTGATGAAACAAAACATAGACTGGACTAGCCAGTTTGCTCCATTTGACAAAGCAGCATTTGTGTGAAAAACTTTGAATACATTGTTCCACTGAGCTTAAAGAACAACAAACCTCCCAGCTCAAACTCACACTTGGTAGTGAAAAACATTTATTTGCAAAATAAGACTTTGTATTATTCCTATGTATACATTCCTATGCTGGTTCTTTAAGGTTTTCGTTCTTCCTGAGGGCGGTCATGACTACAGTAGTTTTGGATTCCTGTAGACAAACAAAGTGAGAAGCATAATGCAGCACCCAGACATTCTGAGGTTGGAGGCAGGAAATTAAAATGCACACCCCTCTCTCTCCAACTGAATAGAAGGGGCGACCCGACCCCACCCCCGGGAATGCTCTGTGGCTAAACAAAGATGTGAGCTCACCACACCTCACTGTTGAACTTACTTTGGATGATATCCCTGTAGGATAATGTAGCTGGAGAATTTGGTATCTCTGAAAAGAATGACTGTCCTGTGTCACAGCTTTTTCCTGGAGGAAAAGAAAGTCCACACGAACCAGACAGTGAAATATTATTTAATATACTAATAGCCAACTGATCTGAGGATACTTAAATCTGAAGACTAGATCCATGAACAGACAAGACAGATCTTTCTACATAGCTGACAAATGGCCTAGATTTGCAGAAAAATCTGAAATCTTAAAAAAAAAAAACAAATGATAAAAGGAGCACCTGTAGCATTAACCAGATGCCCTCAGTGGCTGTTGCTAGGCAACTGTAACAGTTTAGTAAATATTCCATGCTTGGCTTCTGTCAGTAAAAGGCAGAGGGTGGGGACAAGACTTTTTCCATGGTTGTTTTGGTCTCTGAGGGGGGACTCATCAGAGCCAGGACCAGCAGCAACCACCAGCCCACTTGATACCACATGACTTGCATGATTTACCCAGGCCAAGCTGCTTGCTGTTGTTCAATGGATTGCTAAGAAAGTATCATGGAAAAAGCTGCAAAAAACAACAGCAACCCCCTCCCCTACAAAAGCCAGTGTAGTGACATGACTAGAGTTTCAGAGTAACATCTGGGAAGCCCAGGTTCAAATCACTGTTCTGCTGTGGAAGCTCAC
The DNA here is from genome assembly GCF_028583425.1 of Eublepharis macularius. Classification (NCBI taxonomy): domain Eukaryota; kingdom Metazoa; phylum Chordata; class Lepidosauria; order Squamata; family Eublepharidae; genus Eublepharis; species Eublepharis macularius. The sequence goes on along the minus strand of NC_072801.1, from coordinate 28,683,801 downwards.
TGGGTGACTCTAATCCAGTCATACACGCTCAGCCTAGCTCTACCTCATGGGGCTGTTGTGAGGATATTATGGAGGCAAGGAGAATCATGTAAGCTCCTTTGGGTCCCCACTGTGGAGAAAGGCAGTACATAAATTAAGAAAATTAAGACATATAGGTGATGATGAAGGAAGCAGATAAACGGTAAGGTGTTTAGTGGGTTTGAAGGAAGTAGGGAAAGGTGAGCATATGGAGGTTGCCAGGAGGAGGGAAAGAGGAAATACTGTGGGGAAGGGGATGCAGGGGAAAGTGAAGTACCATCTAGCCCCATGCAACTGGCCGTAGGAGAGGCTGATGGGGGTGGGGGGAGTGAAGACAGGGGAGAACAAAGGTTGGTGGGAAGGAGAGAAAGAATTAAGGGGGAGAGGCTATGAAGGGCAGGGAATGGAATGGAAAGGGGACATGGTGAGGATGGGAAAATGAGATGTCCCCTGCAAGTCCCCACTTGTAGATTCTAATAGCCAAGTGGCCCAGATCTATGGCTCTTTAATCCTATGGATCAGGTCCCTTATACGAAAGGAAACTTCTAAAAAAATGAAATTTAGAGAATCCCCCAGGTTTCCAGAAAAAATCTAAACATTTTTTAAAATGGTAGGGGGAGTTAACCTCCCCCCCACCACCACCACTGAGGAGCATTATCTGCATTTGCGCACACAATGTGCCACTGCTGGCCTGGCTAAGTTTGCCTTCTTTACCATGTGCAGCAGATGGATGAGGGGGAGCTGCTGCTTGAGCCAAAAAGGTGTAGGTGAGCAGAGAAGGGTGAAGGCAGGTGCCACCCACTGCCATTATTTTTCCCCTCAGTGCAATGGAGGGAAGGCAAAGCTGAGGGGAGGGGAGCCTTGAGGAGGATGGTCATGGAGGGCAGAATAACATGGGGCAGAGCACCAAAGGCTGGAGGGTGCAGGTGGAGAGCTGCCTTCAGCACCAGGAGTGCAGACAGTAGTTTCCAAGGAAGGACACAACTTCCAGTGCCAACACAGGCTCTGCTTCCTTCTCTTCCGCAACAGCGGCTGCTGCCACTGCCAACACATGTCTGCTGCAGGGAGGGGTTGCTTGGCCACCTCCTTTCATGTTTGACATTCTGAATGGCCACAGAGGAGCGGGAGGGGAGGCAGATAGAGCACTGAGGATGGGTATGTGTGAGAGAGGGGAGGGGCACAGCGACAGAGCAAGAAGGGAAAAGTAAGGGTAAGTCAGACAGGCAGATGTCACTGGGGGATAAAGCAAGAAAGTGCATATGTGTGCATGTGTGTGTGTGCGAGAAGGCATTGGGGGAGGGAACAAGAAAAAGTTGGGGGATAGGAGAAAGAAAGTAATGGGGTGAGTGACAGAGAAAGAGAAGGAAAGCATGGGGAATAGGGAAAGGAGAGAGAGAAATACTGACAGAGAGAAAAAGACAGAAAGTGAGAAAATGGGTGGGGGAGAAGGGAGGGATGCAACAGGAGAGGGAACTTCCTTGCGAATTCCCACTTCCCTCCCCTCACAAAGAATCCAATCAGGACTTGTGCTAATCCGAACTATTTTTGTTCTATGTGGGCATCCAAATTAAATTCAGTTGTTGTATAACAAAACTTCAAGTTACCTATTTGAGGGTCCAGAGGCACTTTCCCCAGGAGAGGTACATTTAAAGTGAGGCACATCATCTCTGCGCCTCCTGTGGTTGGTGGGAATATCTGAGACTCCTTCTGTAACACAAAAGACAACAGCATGAAGCAACGTCAAAGGGCTGTACAGGAAGCAGGAGAGCTTGGCTTTGACCTGCTGTTTCAGAGGCACTGGTCTTCTGCTGCTCAGGACGTTGACAACCCAGGACCCCCTTCTGCTGCATAGCCCCAGAGAAGCTGGCCTCCTTGAAAATGTCCTGCTGCTGCAAATTTCCTGCACTGTGCAGAAGGTTGGACTAATGACCCTTAGGGTACCTTCCAGCTCTATGATTCTATGCTGCTTCTGGGGTTACGCAGCCATGCCACTCATATTCCCAGCCAGCCTGGAGTGAGATCTCAAAGGAGGCCCCCCCCCCAAGGGTGCTGAGGCTCAACACTTGCCCAGACGCGCACACAGATATCAGGCCTCACCACTGAGTGGAGGACCATACTAAAGCAGGGAAACAGGGAGGAAAATCCAAATGTATTGTGGAAAGTACCCTGAATTACTATGCCAGTGGCTTGTGTAGCTGGTGGCACAAATGCAGAAGAAACTATTTGGTGTTCTTATTATCTGGTAAGGACAACGAAAAAGGGGAGAAAAAGCAACCATCCTGCAAACAAAGGGTAACCAAAGAGGTTGGAACCTCTTATTATGCTTCAAGAACTGCCTTGTATATTCCAAAAAGTTTTCATCTGACTAGAATATTAACAGAATCTGGCTATTTTCCACCTCTAAGAAAAAGCTGCTCTCTCTAAACCTTACTGTTTCACTGTTAGTAAAGAATTTAGGTATCATAACTCCAACCAATGCAAATCTGGTACAGGAACATGGTCTGTTGCGAAGGCCAGGTATCCATCCCGCCTCCTTTCTTCTATGGTGCACAATTAAGGACAAGTTGTTTAAAAAACTCTTTTTCCCCATGACATAAAAATGCAGAGCATGTTTACCACATAAGCCAGGATTCTGTACCTCGAATAAAAGGATCACAGCTGTCACCCAAAACTACTTTATGATGTTTTTCCCACCCCTGATACATCATGATTTTCAGTACAGTCTATGAAAACGGCTTTCTCATAAATCTAAAGATTTCAGAACACATAAATCACTGAAGGTTTGGAAAAACTAAGAAAAATTAACACCTTTTGAAAGAACTACAGTTAAACTGCAAAATATAAAACTGGCTTGGGGGCTAATAATTTCAAATAAAAGAACATGAATAGGATGACACACAGTGGCAATAGTCTTATTTCTTGCCATTACCAAGTCCTGCAATGGTAATTGTACGTTTTAGCTCCTCTGCTTAGGAAGAAAATTCTTATTAATGCAGGCTAACATTTTGCCAAGACTTGGCAGAAGAAAAACAGCTCTTCCCAGGTATCGGCCCCAGCTACGCCAAGGCTCACACAGCAGAATGTTACTTTACCTTGCATTTCGGACACACAAAACCACTCATATTTTCAACTACTCCAATGACTGGAAGCTTCACCTTGCGGCAGAAATTTATCTCTTTTCGAACATCCTGAAGTGCCACTTCCTGTTTTAAAAAACAAAGCCACAAAAATACAACAGGTTATTAAATTCAGTTGTTACCTTGCATGGTCTCCCCACCATCACGACGTATTATTTTGTTTTATTGCAACAGACTGATAATGGCCTGGCAATGAATGCCCATCCAGCTCCTGGAGAAGAGACTCATTTCAACATTTTTTGGGCCCGAGTCATGTTTTAAATGACGATCTGAGGCTTATAACTAATGGTCCAAACCACTACAGTTATTCAGTTGCATAAGGTCTTGATAGTGCTTCTATTTAATTGGGAGGGAGGCAGAGTCCTGCTGAAGTATAAACAGCTGGCAGACCAAAGGTGGAGTGGAGGGAGTCCCACACAGCTTCTCACCACACCAAGACTACAGAGCAGCTGCTGTAACTCTGAGACCTTGCAGGGTGGCTTTCTGTGGCCGCCTAAATACATGCAAGTGGGTGGGGCTAGTAAGCCCATCATGTCTAGAGGGTACCAGCAAGCACTAGAATGACATCCATAGTCCTTACCCCCATCTCCTTCAAAAATCACACACACACATACAAACACCCTCTCGGAATTGCTGCTTTTGGCCTAACCGCTTCTCATACCCCACGGTCACCATTCCAGGAGCCCTTTCCTGATTTTGTCTCTGTGGTTCTTCCTCTTCCTGTTCTGACTCATTCGAATTCCACTGCTGGCTTGACCAAGCGTCTTCTGGCACCATTGTTGAAGTCAATGTCACATCTGGGAAAACCGGACAGGGGCTGCCCCTGAAGTGCTTCAATGGCCTCCTTCGCATGGAATCATTTGCCTGCCTGCCTGCCTTCCTTGCTACTGCCCCAGCACATTAACAGGCTGTTTTCAAACTTTTATAAACCACATTCAATAAACTGACACATCCCAATTAAGAACTTTTAGTCTCTAATGCTAATTGCTATCGCGAATTACTATCCCAGCCCTTCCACTAGTAAGTCCAAATAACTTTTTAATTCAAAAAGTAAAGCAGCTAATAACTGCCAAGGCACAGTAGTATAATAGTATAGTATAAAGCAAAATCCTGGATTCATCAGCATGCGATCATCCCAACACAACGAACCACAAAAAAAATGAACTGCAAAGACAAAAGATTCCTCATTGCCACCTATAAAACTGCTATGCTGGCTTCTGAGGGCATCCTTAGGTAGGCTGATTCACAATACTGAAGAAACAACAGAAGAGGTCCTGGGTTAGCAGTAAAGAGGATTTCACAAACCACATAGAACCAGATGGTGGGGTTTCCTCCAAAGCTCACATATCATACCTGGGGAGTGGTGATGATTACCGCCCCATCTATACAGGTAGCACCGAGATACTGCACTATGGACAAGTGCTCATCTGAGGTCCCTGGAGGCGTATCTACAATCAGGTAATCAATTTCTCCCCAGTCCACATCCCGGAGAAACTGCTTAATCATTCCTAAAAAACACAAAAACGTATGATTAAAGATTGAAACTGAATTCAAAGCCCCTCAAAAACTTAGCAAGTAGTCAACGTTTCCACTGTCTACGTTCAAAAAGGGAGTAGCAACAAGGTGCAGTTATTTAATAGAAAATGTTCAACTCCTGACATGTGTTGTCAGAGGAACATTACAGCTCCCTCTAGTGAATTCTGTAGCCAAATGCAGCTCAATTCACATAAGTGTCTATACCGAGTGTTCTGAAAGAAACAATGAGGTTTTTCAGAGACTGCAAGAGCTGGGTAAGGGCTGGGGTGGGGTGGGCCTTAAGCAATGGGGGGCTGGCAAGCCAGCGCTTAGAATCAGCAGCGCTGAGATTCCATACTGTGCAATGTTCATAGAAAATACAAAATGAAGCAGGGGTAGTATTGCTTCTTAATGTGGAAGGTCTCCAAATCCTCCATTCTTAGTGGGGGCAGAAGCTACAATCAATACGTTGTCCCTCTTCATATGGCTATCCTGTGAGACAAACACCAAACATTTTGTGAAAGACTGTTCGCTAACTACCGAAATTGTAAAACTTAACCTAAATACTATGGGCAGTGCATGAAGCAATTCCCGCCCACCTGCCAGTTCTCGAAAACAGAGCAGCTGATGATATTTGAACTTCAAAAATGCATGCTTATGAAGTGTCAGGCCAGACAAGACACTGGGAAATCCATGAATAGACTTCCAAAACCTGCTTAAATAGCAACACTGGCAGCTTCTGATTTCAATTATGGTTGTGGCAAAACCACTCTGCCTTGTGGCTTCTCTGACCTCAAAGTGCCTTCCAGCACCTTTTGCTCCATTTGGGAGGAAAACACACAAGTAGCGCATAATTATATGCTTCTTGGCCTCCAGCAAGTCCAACAGCAACTTCAGAGGTCAGGAAAACAGCAATCCAAGGGTGGGAGGTGGGGGTGGTGGTTTGTGTTTTAACAGCCCCCCATTCATATTGGAGGAGACAGCAGCAGCTATTTAGGAATAAAAAGAACTGGAAGCCACTGATCTTCCAGTGTCTAATCTGGTTTGATCCCAATTCTTTGCTGGCACTACTTCCTGCAAGATACAAACCATTCTTTTTGGGTCCTCTCCAAATAACAGCATCATCGGGGCTGCTGAGCAAGAATCCCACTGACATCACACCTAAATTTTCCTCAACGTACTGGAAAACACAAGTAGATACACATTTGGCCAAAACAGAGGACATATATTGTTGAAATTATGATGGCGAGATTTGAGTCCAGTAGCACCTTAAAGACCAACAAGATTTCCAGGGTATGGCCTTTGACTCTAGAAAGCTCGTACCTAGCAATCTTGTTGGCCTTTAAGGTACTACTGGACTCAAGTCTTGCTCTTCTACTGCAGTCCAACGCAGCTACCCATCTGAAACTGAAATTATTATTGCTCTTGTACCAGATGCCTTTGGTCCACTTTGGAAGCTATTTTTTAAAAGTGGCAATTCTCTTTTAGTGACCTCTTTACTATTAGATAATTCTCTTAATCAAATTAACTCTGGTTGTCTACTCAGAATATACTAACTTAGATAATTCTTTAAAATGTTTTTAATTCAAACGGTTAAATGTTTTAAAAATTAGTGTTGAAATGAATTTGCATAATTTAAAACGAAAAATACACAAAATATTCTTTATTAAATACTCTTGTGCCAATTCAGTTTCATAATGCAAGCCATTTTGCAGGCAGGCAAATATTCAATATCCACTAGATGGCAATTCAGCAATAAAAAATTTATCATATGAGCTAGTGTTTGTAACAAAATATTTCCACTTTGCTCCACTGCAGCCCACCCCCAACCCCTAACTATGGAAGGCTGCAGACACTCAGGAAGAGCATAAACGCATGAGAGTGTTTTTAAAATAACTCACCACTGGAGACCATCCAGATCCACTTTGGTGAACCTGAGGGTGTGAATATTTTGAAATGTTTACACAGAAGACACACATATAGCCAGTAGCTAAACAATCAAGAGTGGGAAGGCATGAAGGGACGAACTGGTGCTGGGCTCTCATGGCCCTTTCTTATATGCCCAGGGTAATGCCAATCGTCACTTTGGGATTAGGAAGGAATTTTCCTCCTGGAAGTTTTTTGCCTTCTTCTGGGCATACAGGAGGGTTCACTGGGGGTAGTGAGGGGAGGAGATGGCTGTGAATTTCCTTCATTGTGCAGGGGGGGTTGGACTGGATGACCCTTTGCGGGTATCTTCCAGCTCTATATTTCTAGAGTGCTTCAGATCTGCAGGCATCGGTTTGGATCCAGTGGTGGAATAGTACTGCTTCCCACCACCCCAGTACAGCCCACCAACCTCCATGAAATAATGCTTCTGAGAAATGGAGGACCTTGAGAAATGACATGAGGGGAGGGGGCCTGCAGCACGAGGTGGAAATCGTTGGAAATTGCCCATTTAGTCTGGATCCAAGCCACTGTAGGGCAGATGTACTACAGGAAAAAAGAAAACATGTACAAGGAATCCAAAAAAAATATGGGCTTTGCTAAAAGCAGACCAAATTTTCTTGTTCTAACAAAAGCTGCTGGCATCTAGGCAAAAGCTGCTCTCAAACTCTGTAAAGAAACTGGCAATTCTTTAACTTGAGAAGAACATTAATGTACTATGATATGCACCAATATGACCGCTGCTCACCATTCCCAGCGGTTTTAACAGATGAGCATTACTGTGCTAATTACTGAAACTAAGGTGGAAGGAGTCACCAGAGCCAGTTAGGAAGTTCTGCATATTTCAAGCAGCACAAATTCCTTAAGAAACATTTATCTGAACAATGCTGCAAAACCAGCTCTCTTGCTTCGTGCTGTCATACCTGCTCTCCCTCTAGACCCATTATTTTTGGAATGGATGGTCCACAAATGTCAATGTCTAGGACAGCAACCTAGAGAGATAAAAAAGGAACGTGAGAAAGCAAGAATCTGTAATTAAGAGAACACCACACAGGAAAATTGTGAACATCAGAAATTACTAAGTGAATTGCACTTAATTCCACAAGATGACACCCAGTACAATCCTAAGCATCTGGTATTCAGTCAGTCCCACAGAGTTCAACAGAAGTTACTACCCAGTAGGAGCGTTGCTATAAAAGCAAATATTACTCATCAGGGGTAAAATAGATGTTCTATGTATTACGCACATGCATGACAGTATCGATGACTAACCCAGACTGTGAAAGCCAAAAAACCATTACAAAATTTACACATGCCCACAAATTTTCTACTAAATGTATAGAAAAGAAAAAAAAGTTATGTACAATACACATCATCAGGAGAGTGGATCATTATTTAATCTGTGCATGTAAATACTGTATAAAACACATCCATTAAACCTTGCTTGTGCAGCTTAAAGAAGTAATTATAACAAAAATCTTTAAAAGTAATATGAATACAGCTTTTTTAACTGTAAAAGAATTTGTAAATAAAAACTACCAACATGTATTACTGCCACAATTTAAAACTGATGTTTCTACACTACCGCATCTGTAGCTATTCTTTCAAACCTTGACTAAAGCCATGTAAATCAGCAGGGATGGAACAGTTACTTACTATCTGCCCCCTGCCACAATACAGGCTTTTAAAAAATGGATTATAAAGAAAAGACACACCTGCTTGTTTTCATCCTCTGCTAAGCCATGTGCCAAGTGTGCGCTGAAGGTGCTCTTGCCAACTCCTCCTTTCCCAGACAACACCAGGATCTTGTGCTTCACAGTTTTCATTTTCTCCTTGATTTCTTCGATAGCTGCACAGAAAGAAAAGTCAGTTTGCTCGTGAAGGGCTGCTCAGTGAACATGCATGCTCAGTTTGTAGGAAATTCTCCATGCAGAAGAAAGTTCCTTTGGCTCACTTCCAAAATCTCCACCTGCAGTGGGTGAATTGGAATGTTCTAAGGACATACATCAATCATCTGAACTGAAAAACAGACAGCATTTTTAAAAGTTGCATGCAAGAGGGAATACGAGCATTGGATGAGTGCCTCATCTCTCACAGGACAAGCTGAACCCCCCCCCCCTCTTCTATATTACTCTCCAAAAGGCCTAGGAGCCCACTCTCCTCCTTTGCATCCAACTGACCAGGCAAGAGCCATGACTTGACTCAGCGTTTCTCTTTCCACAAGTGTTTTGACTAAGAGCCAAACCATTAATCAGAAATATCTCAAGACTAGTATAAACTTACACAACAAATTTGTTCTTCAGACCATCTTGGTCACTCTATCCCTTTGAGCTATTAGTTCGACCATTGCCAGATAGAAGTGCATTCTCAATGGCTGCACCTGCTCAGCGGAATGGCCCTGCTGAAGAGGTCAGGAAGGCACCCACTTGGGGGAAATTCTGAAAAATGTGCAGGGTGGAGTTATTCAGAAGAGCCACACCTAGATTTGTCCAAGGAGTTATGCAGTTGTACCTACTTGGTATTTCTTCATTTTATTTAACTGCATGTATTATCATTGTGGCCCATTTTGAATCTAGTCACAAAGAAAGCCTTTACAGGAAAGTAATTATTCAACCATAGTAATCATTTATTAGATACTGGAATGAGATTAACCAATTAGAATGTGTTCTGCAAGCACTGCTGTGATATGCATTAAATTCTCTTATTAACTGCTTTAATTGCAAAAAGTCAGTATGGTTTGCTTACTAAGATACTCTTTTAGGGTCAGCCCTGTGGGTTAAAGATGCAGGTATTTTGCCAATCAGGTGCTGACAGCAACGCCATCCCAAATTAGAATGGGTTTTTGATCAAGGTTTCAGGTGAGTAGCTGTGTCGGTCTGCAGCAAAACATCAAAAACTGAGTCCGGAGATACCTTGTGTATGTTATGTACCATCAAGTCACCTCCGACCTATGGCAACCCTATGAATGAAAGACCTCCACAATGTACTATTGTTAACAGACTTGCTCAGATCTTGCAAACTGGAGAATGTGGCTTCTTTTATTAAGTCAAGCCATCTCATTTTAGGTCTTCCTCTTTTCCTTACTGCCTTGTACTTTTCCTAGCATTATTGACTTTTCCAGAGAATCTTGTCTTCTCGTAATGTGACCAAAGTACAACAGACTCAGTTTTGTCATTTTAGCTTCTAGGGAGCTTAAAGACCAAGATTCTCATGATATAAGCCTTTGAGTGACAGAATATCCGATAAAGGAAACACGGACTCTTGAAAACTTATATTCTGGAAATCTTGGTCTTTAAGGTGCCACTGGATTCAAATTTTGCTGTTTATGATCAAGTTACACATAGGTTGCTGAAATAAAAAAATTGGAATTGTGTAATAAAAGTTTAATATAAAACAAAAACATGCCCAGTTGCTTTCTCCTAACTCAGACCCCTCAGTCGAGCTAAAAATTACATTTTGGAAGAATTATGACACCAAAGAAGTTTAACTTAGGCAGAGTTCCACCTTACAGTGTCCACTGGAATCAATGGGCTCGGACCAGCGTAGTCACTGCCATTCTTTCCATGCTCTTACAAGCTCTGCGAGGCAGGCCAGAGGCATTCGCCCCGTTACTGCAGGGAGCCTAAGAGAGGGAGGGGGGGTTCCCTCCGCTCTCTCGCATTCCCTCGTCTCCGCTCGGCCTTACCTGGATCGGGGCCGGCGGGCTGGGCCGAGGAACACAAGCCCTGGTTGGGGCATCCCTGGCAGGCGGCGGCCTTGCCCGCCTGGTCGCTGCCGGTGCCGGGGCACTCTGAGGAGACACAAAAGGGTGAAAGAGCCGCGTTGAGGAGCGAGAGCCGGACCTGCTGGGACCAGGCCTGGGACCAGAGCGCCTTTCCCCCTCACCGTGAGGCGGCACGTCCACCAGCGCCGGCCCGACCCTCTCTGCCATGGCGGAAGCAACCGCCGGAAAAAACATAGGCGCACTTCCGGCCAAGCGCTCGCCTCCGAGAACCTCCCCACTCTCAGAAGGCAAAAAGACCACTTCCGAGTGTACCTTGCAGAAACCTGACCCCACATATGCCGAATTGCGGACACACTTCCGGTTGTGTTGGGGAAATAAGCTCCCCTTCAGTTCGGCCCCTCTTCCATCGCGTTCCGGATCCGAATCCGTCCATTCAGTGTGCAGCTGTTATGTTTAATGTCTTGGATTATGGATACCTGGAGGGCGGGGGCGGCGAGGTCTCCGCTCACATGTGAACACTGAAAAGCCCATGGTTGCCAACATCTAGGTGAGGCTTGGCGGTCTCCTAGAATTGTAACTGACCTTCAGGCTACAGATCCTGTGGATGGAATAGCAGCTTCAGAGGGTGAACTTTATGATAGAGCATAAAGTCTTTGAGAAACGGAAGTCCTGGACTGAGATTGCATTCCCACCAAGATCCTTCCTCTCTCTAAATTCTGCCTTGCTTGCTCAGGTGCTGCCCACAAAGCTCAAGGAATTTCCCAAGCTGGAGTTGGCAACCTTGTGTGTAGTAACTAGACTAGTCATTTAATACACTGTTGCATAATCGAGATTTGAACCCTAGATTTTAGTCTAACACTAACCGCCACAGCATATTCAGGATGTGCATGCACTTAGAAGTGCCTGGCCAGAAAGGTTACAATGACCCCCTTACCTGAAGAAGTGAGCCATGACTCATGAAAGCTCATGCCCTGCCACACATTTTGTTAGTCTTATAGGTTCTACTGGACTCTTTTCTAATGACCCCATTTTATAGCATTTTAGCTTATGTGTCCAGCTGATGTCTTTTTCCTCCACACAGACTGCTGAGAAAACTGTGTGTGCACATGTGTGCGTGCATGTGCAACATTGGCATATGAATGAGTGCCACCAATGCAGTGGATTAAGATGTGAGATTCTTTGACTGTTATCACATAATGCCTTGATGCAACTCCTCTGTGATCTTACAACCTATTAACAGCCACTTAAAATGAAGGGATTGTCCCTATACCACTGTTTGTTTACTGCCTTCCTGAGAGTAACATCTTTCTCTAGAATAGGATTTTGGTTGAGAGCTGCAGGTAATCCCAAGAGAGGGGTCCTCCTCTTTTTATGATATGTATGCTGTGGTTGTTGTTCCCCAAGTATGAGTTTTGCTTTTTAAATTTGGTTCCTTATGCTAATACAGAGCTGGACAAATCCCAGGTGCCAGGTTGCCATGGTGCCTAGAAACTTGATTGTGTGTGGCGCCTAGTATTTTACTCAATGATTTTATTGTAGTCTCTTTGTCAGCAATCCTCCATAGAAGAACAAAGATTATTTATCATTTCACGTTATAATTTGTTTTATTGTATGACCCCAAAATATAGGCACATGAAGTTCTTTTCATTGCTTGTTTATATGTTAACTTTACAGCATTTAGCAGTGGTGAATGAATTAATTTCTTAACCAATTGCTTTCTGTACTGGCTCCAATATTCAATTAAATGGAATATTAGTGAAATATTCCATTAATAATATTAATGGAAGAACCATGGTACCTAGAAATTGCATGAGTCTTGTAGAACAGGGAGTACTCAGATTAATAGAGAGTACAAGTAGGTCAAATTTAGATGGAACCTCTTGGGCGGTTCTTCACCTTGAATTTACAGGGAAGATGTCAGCTGTATCATCTAAAATATGTGAGGGAACCACAGGGTAATTGTGTTAATTGCTGCCCATAATCCATTTTAACCTGTACAAGAGGAATCACCTTACATATGAGAGTGGAGTAACTGTTTATACAATTTCATTTCCCCAGTGAGGTGATTCCTCTTGTACCGGTTATATTGGTTTACTGGGGGTGCCTCTTGCTTGTTAGCATAATCCATTTTATATAATGACTTAACTCCCCTGGTAGGAGGTCTTTAATGTTCTTAAAATATAATTCAGAAGTCTGTGGTGTCTTTTAAATAAAGCCTGAGGATATTATTCATGTGACTAGATACTCTCTGGCCATTGGTATTGATTCCTGAGGTGATAAGATGCCCTGGAATCCCTGCCTTATGAATCTTAAGTAGAAGATAGATGGCACCAGGATGGTTGTCTTACAGTACATCAACAACAGTTTGAAATATGCTTATGCGTCTGGCTTGCAATGGCTGACTATGTGCTGCATGGAAATGTGAACTGACTGACTGAGGGGTCGCTCCTGTTGTGTTTTGTCACGGTGTTATTTATGTCTACTGTTTCCAAATGCTGTTGGTTTTATTGTTGTAGGTTGATTCGTCAGATTTTTAATTGTTGGCTGACTTGGAAGGCTCCAGGGACAGAAACATGGACTTACTAGTACTGCAAAATATAATAAATATGGGGCATCTTAGTGGTCTTATCTTAAAGGAAGGGCCATGGCTCAGTAGGCAGAGCCTCTGTTTTGCACACTGAAGGCTCCAGGTTCACTCCCTGGCATCTCCAGTTTAAAAAGGTAGAAGGTGATGTGAAAGACCTCAATCTCAGACCATGGAGAGCAGCTGCCAGTCTGTGTAGGCAAGACTGGCTTTGATAGATTCACAGTCTGACTCAGTATGAAGCAGCTTGATGTGTGTTCATGTGGTCCTGCGTATTCCTTTACATGGATGTACGTTAGAGACAAGGGGCATCTATTCCTTACTGAGACACTTGGAGTGTTAGCCGACTTCCAGAGAATGGCGATGCTAGCAACTCACACTGGCAATAGTTTAAGTACTCCCTCCAATGCAAACATAGGATCAGTGACTTACTAGGGACATATTCCAGAAAATCAGAAATATCCCCGATCAATAGGGACCTCATGAGCATGCACACATGCGCAGGCTACACACTAAAAAAAGATACTGCTGCTGGCTTTACTAAAGAATTTACGCTGTTTAAAAAAAAATTCTAGTTACCAACCAATGTTTCTGGCTTTTTCCAGTGATAAAACATATGAGCTGTTCTATTGGGTTTTTTTCCTGGTAAATTGCCACTGCTACTGAGTTAATATTTGAATTAGGGATTTCCCAGCTCATGCTTTCAGTCAGAACACTCTGCCCCATGTGATATCTCTAGCAACACTTGCCTCATATTTAGACCTGGCTGTTTCTGTTTTGAACAAATAGGGGCTTTTCTCTTTCTTGAAATTGGCATGATGAGTGTGTCTTGTTGGACCCACCCACCCCCGATTGGGGTCATGATGTCCTCGCCAATCTTCTGTGACACTGTCATTGAGTCACAGTGCCTAAGCCAGCAGTTGTAATGAAGAAACCCCCAAAGTTACAGCTGCATCATTTTCTGGGCTGTAGAAACTAGCCCACAAAGAAAACTGGGTGATTGAACTGTGGAGTAAGATGGAATTCCTCGGAGCCACCCAGACAGCCACCTACTGTGGCCCCAAGAAAAGCTGCCTTCTTCCAGAAGTGGCACCCACCAGTATCAGCCAGGACAGCTACCAGTCTTATTACCTGCCAGGTTACCGCTATCTGAGCTCCTGGAGACCCAGCTTGTTCTACAAAGTGTCTTCGTTCCGTCCCAATGATGACGGGCAGGGGGGTGGGCATCTCAGTGCTCCACTACGGCCCCCCACCATATTGCCCTCGATGCGAACCTCCTTGTATGCCCGCTACAGTCCCCATGACTGGTTCAATGCCAACCAAGTCCAGTTCAGAGGGTCAGAGGCATACCGTCACTGGGCCGGCAGGTTGAATGCCGACTCGGTGCGCCTGATGCAAGATAAGGAGCAGCTGACTCGGCAGCAGCAGGAGGATTCTGGGAAGAACCTGGGGCAGAGGATGGCTGATATAGACTTCTGGCGGTCTGAGCTGCAGTATGAGCTGGAACGGCTGTTGACGGAAACCCGTGCTCTGGACACAGCCAAGAGACGCCTGGAGTGTGCAGCAGATGAAGCTCAGGGTCCGCTGCAGGTGGGTCTTACCAGCTGCTCCTGTGAGTCAGAAAGGGCAGGAACAGAACTTCTCAGCACCGGGACTATGGTCCTTTTGAAGCCTCCTGGAAGGAGCTGTTGTAGATTATTTTTCCATGCTCCCAGTTTTGCTAATACTGTTTAGTTTGGCAGAAAGCAGGTTTGGGTGCACAAGATAATGGGTTTGGATCCAGACTAAATTTTCCACCAGCAGAATAGAATTTTCTTGCTCCCCCTCCACTGTAGCTCACTGATCTCCACAAAATACTTCTCCTGGGGGGATAAGAGACCCTGAGAAATATGCTTGCCAACTTCTAGGTGAGGGCCTAGAGATCTCCTGGAATTAACACTGATTTCCAGACTATGGAGATCTATTCCCCTGGAGAGAAATGGCAGCATTGGAGGGCAGACTCTACGGCATTATATCCCACTGAGTTCCCTCCCCTTCCCAAACTCCATCCTCCTCAGGAACCAAACTTTCAGAAGTTTCCCAAGCCAAAGTAGGCAACCTTACTGAAGAATGACATGGAGTAGGGTCTGCAGCAGGGATTGGTGGAAATTGCCAATTTAGTCTGGCTCCAACCCAATGCTAGCTTCTATTAATTCACCCATATAACTATAAAGTGTGTTCATATCCATGTTTCAGAGAATATAATGTCTCCTTGGAAAAGCAGAAGCGTCCTCTCTCCACAATCTCTTTTGCTGTGTTGCGCGTCTAACTCTGGCCATGAGGTGGCACGCGAGGCCTTCCCCTTGGAGAGCAGCCGTGGCTGTTGTCATCGCTCCAGTCCTGACATAGCTTTAAAGGCAGGAGGGGAAAGTTTCTCCTTTTCTGTGTTTACAACTGTGGGCCTTTTTAGCTATCAGATGGGGGAATACTGTCGTCTTCTGAAAGAGAAACCTTTTTTTCAGCACACCCAAACCCTGCAGCCCATGCTGTTGACAAGGGCCGGCCTAGGAACAACACAGGAGCCTACATAATCCTGAGGTGCCCCCCCCTTCCCAAAATGGTCTTGCGGGTGCTTGAATGTGTGCTGTATTGCCCAAGCTGCAGTCTGAGTAGTAAGCTAGGAGCTAAAAATGTTGGTGATGGCAATTGGTAATCATATGTTGCCAGGAAAGTGCAAAAAACCCCAACAACCCTAGATTGACACGGGTGTCTTTTTCCTTGGGATGCAAATATTCATGCAAAATAATTTGTTTTAAAATGTAACCTACCGGACATGTTCAAGAGAGTTCAGTTTACACAAGAACAGCAAGAGGACCTTTACAGGATCTGACCAAAGGTTCATCAAGTCTAGGATCCTCAGCAGCATTGTGCAATGGTTAGAGCATCAGACTAGTTTCTGGAAGACACAGGTTGGAATCCCCCACTCTGTCATGGAAACTAGCTGGGTGCCCTTGGACTAGTCATACTCTCGGCTTAACCTGCCTCGCAGAGTCGTCGTGTGGATAAAAAGGAGGCGGCAAGGATGATCTCGGCTGCTTTGAGTCCTCATGGGGGAGAAAGGTGGAGTATAAATAAATAAATACATTTCCTATTCTGACTGGCCAGATGTTTCAGGGAAGTCCACAGAGCACAAAACCAACAACCCTCCGTTCCTCTTTGACCCTAGCAACAGGACTTGAACGTATATGGCCTCTGGAACCATATGGATCACCACAGTTGGTAGACATACATTTAATCCAATCCTTTTGAAAGCCTACAAGGTTCCTTCAGCGCAGGGGTCCTGCTGAGGGCTTATTCTTCCCCTGACCAGCTAGAAGCAGGATTTGAACTGTCATTCCCTATCACCATGAATATTCTGCTACATCTCAATGACCCGTCCTCGCACAATGAGACCCTGAATACATCTAATCATCACTAAAGCTCCATTTGGTGCAATGGGACTGAACTATTTCTTCCTGGCCATGGGCTGTTTCCTTTAATGTCCTGATCTTGTTTCCTCTTTGATATTGTATGCTTTGCTCTTTATCCTTTTCTCACTGTCCTGGCATGTTATTTCATTGTCTGTGCCAAAAGCGGTAGAAAATAATGATAATTTTAACAATACATATGACCAGCCAAATGCCTCCCCCAATTTAACAAGCTTAATTCCCCCCCTTCCCCCAATGAATTAAACATTTCCGGATCTTGTTTACTTTTTGCAATCCTGGGCTCTGTAAATATTATTGGGGGAAGGGACCATGGCAGGACATTCTAAAATGTCGGTGCAACCAAAAAATGGTGTGATACTGATGCCTGTCAGTGGCATGACCACTCCACATCAGTAGAGGCAGTTCACATTGGAAGGGCTAATACCATAATTTTACTAAAAGTATCAAAATGTCTAGCCTTTAACAAGAGCACAATGGAAAACGCAGGATTGCATTGGCAGGGAAAGTGTCCGAGGTCTCCATAATAACACGTGAGTTGCAATTCCAGACAAAATAGCAAATATGGAAGCAAGCAAAGAGGGCAGTCATCACTGCAACTTGTAGCAGTGAGTTCCCTAAACAAATGAAGTGTCGTGTGAATACCTTCCTTTGATCTGATCTGAAGTTCCTGCCAATCAGTTTCATTGCGTGACTCCCCAGCTCCAGGGTCAAGAAAGTGGGAGGAAAGCTTCTTCTTATGCCGTGCATAATGATTTCCACTCAGTGACTGCACTTGGGCAACAGAATTTAGCATTATTGCATGGATAGCAAGAATCACTGTTGGTTTCTCAGGAGGCTGCCATCTGGTAATGTGACAGATTTCTTACTGATTTAAAACACTTCAGTGCCCCCTCTTCAGAGACTTGCTCAAGGAGGCTGACAAAACAAGATAAAATCATAAAACTGTCTTTATTTCATTTTTTCTTAATTGTGTGATCCAGTTTTATCGCAGAGTTTATTGTATGGACTACACTGGTCTTTATTATATTGTTTTGAATTTTTTTTTAATCTGCCTTGAGTCCCACTGAGAAAGGCAAATGATCAGTGATGTAAACAAAGAAAAACAACAACATCAACAAAAATCCAAGTCAGGATAAAAAACAGGATAAAAAATAAAGACTACACTGGTCTTTATTATATTATTTTGTAATTTTTTTAATCTGCCTTGAGTCCCGCTGAGAAAGGCAAATGATCAGTGATGTAAACAAAGAAAAACAACAACATCAACAAAAACCCAAGTCAGGATAAAAAACATAAAACCCCAGAAGTCTCAACCTTTTTAAGCGTTCAGTGTGTGATTATTTGTTTCCGTGAGTCTTTCTTCATGCTATGAGCTGCAGTCGAAAAATGTGAATGAACTTTGCCATAATAAACAGCCCCATGCAAAACTTTTATAGTCTTAATTAAGAAGAAGAAAGGTTTATCTTATTTTTTAAAAAAGATTCTTCACATGAACCTGGATCTTTGCTGATAGACAAGAGAGCATGAACCTGGATCTCTGCCGATAGACAGACAGCTGTTCAAAGCTGATAGCAGCAAAAAGCTTTCCCAAGTCACAGTTCAATATATCCAACATTTCCATCCCAATCCAGCAGTGTCATACCCTCTCTTCAATGGACTTAGGCGTAAAATATGTTTAGGACTGCCTTGTACCTCACTGGTTTGCAGCAACAAACACCCCTACACGTATTCTTTAAGTTATCTCAGAATAGGGTTGATATTCACAGATATATCCAGAACAGTTTTCTTCCCCTATTAGGAGATCAGATTTGATGAACAGATGACTGGTCATGGTCTCTGAGAGTATCCAAGAATCATTCACAGTGTAGATTTTCTGACTTGCTTCCAGGTGGCTTTGGAGTGCTTATACTGTAGAGAGAAGCGCATGGGGATCGACCTAGTTCATGATGACGTGGAAAAGAATCTTATACAGGTAGGAGGCAGAGCCAGGGATGGCTCTGTGCTTTGGGGGAGAAGGTAATGGGCCCAGGAAACACATCAGTGGGTACCGTGATCTGCAGCATCCTAAATGGCCCCGAACCAGGGTAACTATAAGACTTTATCAAAAAGAGTCCAGTAGCACCTTTAAGACTAACCAATTTTATTGTAGCATAAGCTTTCGAGAATCAAGTTCTCTTCATCAGATGCATGATCCGAACTGGTCAAAGACTTTATGAACCTGACTGCTGACTCAGTTTAACAATACACTGGGAGATCCTGCCTTTGGTGAGCAGACAGATGGCTCCACGGATAGGACCTTTCTGATAATGCCCAGCTTGCAGAATTCCCTCCCTAGAGGCATTTTCTTGCTGTCTCCTCACCTTCCTTGTAGGCACCAAATTGGTTCTGCTCACATGGGCGTGATTCACTCGATTTGCTGGGAGATACCAGATGGACTGGTCATTTCCTGACATCCATTGTTTAATTCTGCTGCTGTTGTATCTGTTGACTTCATGCATTTATTTTAGCTTTGTGTTAGTATTTCTGTAGTATTCCTTTTAACATTCTTACTTTATATGCCTTGAATAATAGAAAAGCAAGATGCAAATAAAGAAATGATGTCAAATAAAGAGAAACATTTGAGAACCTCATTTTTTGGCATACGGTTAGATACATGCAGGGCTTTTTTTCAGCGGGAACGTGGTGGAATGGAGTTCCAGCACCTCTTGAAAATGGTCACATGGGCGGTGGCCCCGGTCCCCTGATCTCCAGAGGGGAGTTTAGATTGTCTTCTGTGCCACTGGAGCAGCGCGGAGGGCCATCTAAACTCCCCTCTGTCTGGAGATCAGGGGGTGGGGCCACTGGGCATGTGACCATTTCTGCCCGAGTGCAATTTAAACTTTAAAAAACTCCCCCCTTGTTCCAGCTGACCCAAAGTGATGTCATTGTGCGGTCCTGAGTTCCACCACTCAGTTCCACCACCTCTTTTCCCAGGAAAAAAGCCCTGGATACGTGTATGTGTCTGCATCATGGACTAGTTATCAGGTGTTGCAGATTATTTTCAGTTCTTGCCTCCCTTTTGTATGTTGTAAAGATAATGGAGGGTAATATTTTTGCTTCCCTTCAGTAAAATCACTGGCAGGTGAATGTTTTCTGTTACAGGAAGTTGATCTGATTAGAACATGCCAAGAGAAAATGAGAAAACTGGCAGAGAGAATTGATCAGCAGTTAAAGTAAGTTTTAAAAATGTAAAAAAGTTTAAAAACAGCTAAATGTAAGTTTTAAAAATGTAATTTTTAAACTGCATGTAACAAGTTCTACCCCATTCGTGACTGTGACCCTTTCCGCACTCAATCCTTACTCCTAATTTCTTTGGAAGATAAAGCTTTTATTTGGCCGGTTTTTGCTTGTTTCATATGCACCTTTGCATCCAGGTCAGATTTGTATCGGGTGTTACTTGTCCACATGATCTTTTCCCCTATTGGAAAGAACAGTTTTGATTGGCTGTCAAACTTCTTTCATTGCTTTCATCATTGCTCTTGTTGTCCTTTCACAAGTCCTCCCTCCTCCACTATCTCCTCCTATCTGCATTTTTTTTCTTTGTGTGTGTGCGCTGAATTGCTAGGTTGACCAGGGGGAATTTTTAAAGAAAAAATTGGAAATCATATGGTGGTTAAGTGACATCATGATATCAACTTAAGATATTTTGGAAAAACAAACACTTTTCAAAACTAAAAAACTAGTTGAAAAGGGAGCAACAGAAGTGAAGAAAGGGGAGGGAAAGATGGGTGCAGGGCACCTAACATTGCATGGAAAGGTGAATGGAACCGTATGCACTGGAATCAAAGCTGGCATAGAATCATGTTAGGAAAAAACTCATGTCAACAGAGCAGCCACAAACCTCAGATAAAGCCCAGGATACACTCAAACTGACTGCCAAAAGTACTGAATGATGTGTGGGGATCTGCAAAACATCTGACACAGTAGAGCACCAAAAGGGGGGTAAATAGCCTGTGCGTAAAAGGTCATAGTTACACATGTGGCCCATGGGGCCTTCTCACAGAATGTTTCATTCTGCAATGAATTACAGTTAATTAAGAAGGCAAGAGGTGTCCTTTAATACCTTTCTCCTTATATCTCTGCAACAAAAAGGGTTAGAGACTTACTTTTAAAAAAATGAAAGCTGGGAATTCAGCAGAATTACAAGGTTATGGAATGACATCATTATAACACTAAGTAGGGTTTGCATCATTGCCTTGGCAAATGCCTGGAGATTTGGAGTGATGACGTCTACCCCAGATGGGAAAGTGGGATGCCTAATGCTAAAGCACAATAGCAGTGACTGAATTTTTTTTAAACCCAAAAAGCATTCTGGTTGCATGACAGGGGAAAATGCTGGGGGAAATTTTGGTGTAGATGCTCTGTTGCCAATGCAGATTCCTTTGCATTCATGGTGGTGATGACAGAAAAATGTAGAATTCTCTCTCAGTGGATGAAGCCTGGCTTGCCTGCATTTGGAATATACTCAGAATTCATAAAATGACCCAGGAATTCATAGTCTGGGCTTTTTTTCTGGGAAAAGAGGTGGTGGAACTCAGTGGGTTGCCCTCGGAGAAAACGGTCACATGGCTGGTGGCCCCGCCCCCGGATCTCCAGACAGAGGGGAGTTTAGATTGCCCTCTGCGCCTCTTGGCGGCGCAGAGGGCAATCTCAACTCCCCTCTGTCTGGAGATCAGGGGGCGGGGCCACCAGCCATATGACCGTTTTCAAGAGGATCCGGAACTCCGTTCCACCGTGTTCCTGCTGAAAAAAAGCCCTGGTCTGATCACAGGGGAGGATCTGTAACTGATTTAAAAAGTCTTGCAGGAATAGATTTTGGGTTATATGTTGGGTTGCCAATTTCTAGGTGGTGGCTGGTGATCTGAAAATTCAACTGAACTTTAGGCCACAGAGATCAGTTCCTCTTGAGAAAATAGCTACTTTGGAGGGTGGACTGTATGGCACTATACCCCACTGAGGTCCCTCCCCCCCCTAATTCCCACCATCTTCAGGTTCCACCCTCCCAAATCTCCAGGAATTTTCCAACCTGGAGCTGGCAACCCTACTTATATGAATCTAGAGAGCTAGCAAGATTTTGGGAATCAGCTGGTATGATCCTAGGGTTCTGCATCTACCAACAGGTGAAAAGTCAGTGGATGAATCTTCTCCTGGCAGGGAAAAGCAGTTATGGGGGAATCTTCATAGACCTAGTAAAGACATGCTCCCTCCTAGGGGAAGCACGAGCTACAGACAAATCCCCCAAATATGAAACTGAAGTCCCACTAAAAGCAATGAGGGATATATAGCAGTTCAGACAACAGTCATGGCACAGAGTTTGCAGGACAGAAACCTCTGGTTGGTCGCCCTGATGTTTTGTGAATGTCACAAAACTTCAGTCCCAGACCCACAGGTTGGAGTGACAATTTACGGAATAGGGAGGAAGGATTTTCCAGGCAAGGAGCCATCATCTACCTCTGAGGTGAGCCCCCGAGTTTCTGATAGTGCCTCTGGGGCTCAGCTGGCTCCCATTGTATCTGGTCAACGGCCCTCCTCGTGCCCCACCCTCTTGCTTGCCAGCAGGCCAACCTCTTCACAGGCAGACTTTGTCTTTTGTTTTGTTTTGCCTCTCAGGGCAAAACGATTGCCTCCCCCTGCCATAGGCAGTGCTAAAAACAAAACGGTAAACCTTTTCACATGACAGACATCTTGGCTTCTCTTTCATAGCATTAACCGAGATGCCCAGCACGCCCTTGAGAGGGACCTTGGAGACAAAAACTCTGCCCATTTCATCGATGAGAAGTGCTATAACCTGAGGAACACGTCTGACAGCATTAACTACTACCACGGAGTGGAAAAAATTGATGGGACGTGAGTACAGAGTGCTTTGCTGACAATTCCCATTGTGAAAGTGAGCCCTGGCGTATTGTTGGGTACTAAAACAGAAACCAAAACAAAAACTCACAATTTCCACTGCCTCAAATGGAAATTGAAATTCCGTATCACAGGCCTAATTTCAGGGCGTTCTGTATTCCAAAGTACTGTTTTGAATTAAGTACCAGCAAAGTACTTTAACAGTGTTGTAGAGAGAAATAATGGTCCTTCTACTGCATTCGTTCATGATTAATACATTTTTCTTGTACTGATTTCCGTGCACTTATTTTAATCAGAGACTGAAAAATAAAATTTTAATGTTACAAGACAAGCTCTTTCTTGGTGTTGAGCTTGCCAGCTTTGGGCTAGGAAATTCCTGGAGATTTGGAGCTGGAGCCTCAGAAGGGCAGAGCTGGGGAAGCGATGGAGCTCAGCAGGGATGTCTGCCCTCCTAAGCTGCCGTTTTCTCCAGGGTCTGTAGTCTGGAGATCTGGTGCC
This sequence comes from Eublepharis macularius, assembly GCF_028583425.1. Lineage (NCBI taxonomy): Eukaryota > Metazoa > Chordata > Lepidosauria > Squamata > Eublepharidae > Eublepharis > Eublepharis macularius. The sequence goes on along the minus strand of NC_072801.1, from coordinate 28,661,043 downwards.
TTACTGGAAGAACTCCACCTGCACCCGGAGGCTGGTAACCCTACTTGGTGTTGATTTTTGATGGTGTTGGCTTAAGGCGAATGATCTGCTACTTACTGTGGGCGTGCATGGCCACGCATCTCTGATATGTGCTTGAAGCTCCATGCTTCCCATTTTCTTCTGTGAGCTGGGATTCACTTTTACACACATGGAGCATCCCTCAATTTGTGGCAATTTTAAAAATATTGAAAATATTTAAAGAATACACTTAAAAGAAAGAAGATAAAAGGATGGAGGGGGGTAAAGGGTGGAGGGGCTCGAAAGGGAAGTTAGCTTAGCTGGTGTGAACTCTTATGGAACGTCCATGAGCCCGGAATGTTAGCTGCCAAAGGCAATCAGTTTTACCGACAGTGTTGCTGATACAGCACTGACTTCTTCTTTCAGAGTCTCGGTCCCTGAAACGTGGGCAAAGTTCAGCGATGACAACATCAGGTATTCCCAGAACGCACGATCCAACTCGACCATCCTCCGTGATGAAACAGAACATACCCTGGAGAGAGCCTCTGAGGATATGTGGCAGCAGTATACAGACACCAACTTGGCTTTCAACAGGCGCATCTCAGAAGTTGCTGAGGCTAAGAACAAGCTGCAGGCACAGCTGGCAAAGGTCAGACGGTCAACCCTAAGCAGGTCTACTGAGGCTTACTCCCAGGACAGCCCTCTCTGGATTGCACTGTAGAAGATGTTGGGTGGGGGAGGCACTATGCTGACTGTGCTGCACTAAGCAGTTAACTGTGTGATTTTTCCTTTTCATGTGTTTTTATGCCTCTCATCTTCAGCCCAAACCATTCCCAAACATTCTGGCACTTGAGGCCCAAAATTCAAATTACAAACCTTCCCCTTAACACACAATAGGGGACACAATCCAATGGAAAAGTGGCAGAATTTGGAGTAAGATATGTGAGTGATTGCTGTCTGTTCCACTAAGCATGTGAGCCTTTGGCTTGAGAAGATAGCACTGCCAAGCAGTTGTGATCTGATCTGGATAACTCAGAGCCAAGCTACAAGTGATACCTGACACAGGTCGAACACTTGTCAGCTTCCCTCAAGTTTTGATGGGAAATGTAGGCATCCTGGCCTTGCAGCTTGGCTCTTTGACTGCTGTCCAATGGACTTTTCAACTGTCACTTGTCCAATATTCCGCCAAGCTGCCTACATTTCCCATCAAAACTTGCGGGAAACTGACAAGTGTCCAACCCGTGTCAGGCGTCACTTGTAGCTTGGCTGTCAGGCAAACCCAATTTTGTCAGATCTTGGAAGCTAAGCGGGAGTTAGTAATTGAATGGGAGACCACCAAAGAATACGAGGGTCGTTATGCAGAGGCAGGCAATGGCAAACCACTTCTGTTAGTCTCTTGCCTTGAAAATCCCAGCAAGGATCACTTGGCTCAGTGAATTTGAAAGAAGTCCATGGATGATACAACTGTAAGATATGACACTTGTATTCAAGTGAAAGGAGTGACAGACACGTTCTCGAGAAAGCCATGAGAAATTAGGCAAACGAGACAACAACAAGCGGGGCCCTTGTTGGACAGTGGCCGTTTTCACACATCTTAACTGCCGTGCAAAATCATGCAAAACTCACAGAACGACGGTGTCTTCATGGCATGATTTCTCATCATGATTCCATTACATGGCACAATTTCTGATGTCATCGCACCATGGAACAGAGTCATGACGGGAAATCGCGCCATGAAGACACCGTCGTTCTGTGAGTTTTGCGTGATTTTGCATGGCAGTTAAGATGTGTGAAAACAGCCAGTGTCTGGAATGAGGAATTTCTCCTACAAGAAAGAGATATTATTGGACTGACTAATATTACTAAAATGTAACAATACGGGTGATCTTTTTATATTTGTGGATTTGGAAAAGTGACATTGTATGACTGGCATACGGTGAAGAGACTGATAAGTGGCTGGCTACAAATTCTAATGACTTGGGTTGAAATATTTGAACTGACAGTAAAAAGTATAAGCAGGTAGATAGCTACGGTATAAAAATATAAGCTATGGTGGTGTTTTTCTTTTCATCAGACCCACCTGAAGGTTGGCAATCCTAGGCCCGCCGTAGCACCTCCCCACCCAGGCTGCTCTGTATTATCATCATATACCCCAGAACCTGGCAAAGGCTGGCCAATGGAGAGTGAGAAGAGGGATATTTTCCCTGCTCTTTTGACACTTTTCAGTGTGAAGTGGAGATTTTATACTGTATTAATGAATACAAGTACAAAATGAACAAATGGTTAAATTATAAATTTGTACATTACTTTTCCAAAGTAATTCACAAAAACGACTTGTAAAACAAATTGGCGTTAAGGAATCCATCGATATGCAGAGTGGAAAAATTCAACATTCTTTAACTTCTGTCATTGTGGGTGCCAAAATGTCTTGTGAAGTCCTCTTGAGTTGTGTGTCCTAATGTTGATTCAGGGTGTGGAGTCTGATGGAAGAAAGCTATTTTAAAACAAAAGATATTCCCAGAAAAAGAGGTGTATGTGGCAATCCCACCTCTGCTTAGGAAGAAGATGAGTAGTTTTGGTAGGGAAACATACATACATGGATAGGAATGCCCAAACCTAAACTTGTCCTTATGATCTAGAAGAGAAGGGTATGTATTTGGCAGCTGCATAAACTAATCCCCAGTCAGGTTGTGGTAGGAATTAAGTTCAGGATTTTGTTACTTCCCCTCCCTTGCTTTTCTTCTGCTTTGTTTCTTCATGCCTGTAACACGGCCACAAAATGATACCGATCGGTGCGATGTGATCGGATGATTTTCTCTTCCAATCTATAGGTGCGATTTCAAATACTGTGAATTATTTGGTCCAATCTATAGCCGCCTTATATCATCAAAGGCCCTTTGTGGCAAGCTGGAAGTGGATAACCTTAAGAATATGGTCTTCCTCCCCCACCCTCCTGCCACCTAGTTCTACATTCTTAATTTTAAAATGGAAAAGGAAGAAGCAGCGAGACGGCAGCCAGGAATGCAGGATGGCTGACCTTAAAACCACATAAAACTCCCATTCAGGGTTAAAAGACAGTTGCATGTTTGAGCTGAATTGTGAGTTCATATAAAGGTCTGAATAATATTTTGTTTCAGAGGCGGACAAGCCGTGTATCGGTAGCCAGCTCCCTTGAGGTACAATCTGGCAGGAAGTTCAACTGTGCTCTTACGTGGCTCCAATTTATTTCAGTGGGACTTGGGCAAACCGACTTCCTGCTCGGATTATTTTGACTCTATTAGACAGGCGGAGAGTATTGGCCTGGGAAACCCTGGCTTCCCCTGCCGTGGATCAATTGTATGTCCTTGGACAAGGTACTGGCTGTGAATCTAGAACAATAACCAGCAGCAATCCCCTTCTTCACAGGATTGATTTACTTCATTTATACCCCACTTTCCTCCCCAATGGGGATCCAAAGTGGTTTACAACATTTTCCCCTTTTGCATCTCATCCTCACAACAACTCTGTGGTATCAGTGGGGCTGAGTGTATGTGACTGGCCCCAAGGTAACCGGTTGAGCTTCCGTGGCAGAGTAAGGATGCAACCCTGAATCTCCCAGATCCTCGTCCTGCACCTCAGTCACTACATCACACCAGCTCTCTGACAGTTACAGGGGTAACTCAATCTGGATTTGACCAGCGTTTTTACGGATTTGTCACTCCCGGCCGTTTCACCTTGGAAACGAGTCTGCAGGAGGTGGAAAGAGAGAGGGAGGCCTTTGGCTGGTCCACTGTGCGTCAGGCTTTGTTTTTAAAAATGCTGCCATTTAGTTTTTTTTTCTTTTTCCTTTTCAGACACTACAAGAAATATTTCAGACAGAAAATACTATCATGTTGTTGGAAAGAGCTATAATGGCTAAAGAATGCCCACTCAAAGTGGTCCAGACTCGCCTGGAAGCGAGAACATGGCGGCCCAACATGGAGCTATGCCGGGATGTCCCCCAGTTCAAGTAAGTGTGTCCCCAGCCCTTCATTCCCCAGATATGGCTGTATGAAGGGCTGTCGAATACCAGAGCTCTGTTGCGGATGCCGACCGCTACTGGTAACAGAAAGAACTTGTTTCCAGCCGGGGCTTCAAGATCTACCTTAGCTCTTCCATTCAAGCAAAACAGGGCTGGGGGGAGTCTGAGTGACAACCAAGACTTGTGTGATTAAATCAAGGATAAGTCTGCATGGGAGGGGGTAGGTTTAAGAGAGTTCAGAGGTGCCCGCTGAGTTTTTAGAGAGATCACTAAAAGGTGCCAGTCCTTTCTCCATCTTTTCTAAAAGGTCAGCTGCAGCAGTGGGAAAGGTGGGGTGCAGAAGGCATCCTGCCTCCCCTTAGCCATGGTCCAGGAGGTCTTTGGAAGCCCGAGGTGCAGGAAAATGGAGAGGAACCTCCAAACAGGGATGGGCCTTGCCTCATTGGTTGGGCATCTGCTTGGCGTGCAGAAGGTCCCAGGTGGTGGGGAAGACCTCACAGTCTCGGCAGCTTGCACAGTGGCTGCAGGACATAGGAGACAAGACTGGCCTCGATGGACCTATGGTCTGATTCAGTGTAAGGTGGCTTTATGTGCATGTCCAAAGTTGGGAGGCTGACTTGGAGAAGGCAGGGGATTCATGTCTGGCAAAGGGATGTGTGTCTATAGACAAGTCGTAAGTATGTTCTGTTACCATTGGTGTGGTTTGAGGATGTAAAGGTACAGTGCTGCTTTTTTGTCACCGTCTAACAGCCTACCGCCCGAAGGAGAAGTGGAAAAACCCACTTACTTGTGGGATTCTTTCAGTGGCTGTTTGTATTTACTCTGCTGTTGCTTTACTCTAGTCTTCCAACATTGATTTGGTGTTCTGTCCCTGTTAAAATCCAGCCATGCCCCAATCGCACAAAACAGGGAGAGCCAAAGTATGTTTACTCATGATTCGGCCCCAGTTTGCATAAGAGAGCTGAACCGCATCCTGATCCCTTCCAGAATCAGGGCCAAGCTACAAGTGATGAATGACTCACACGTATTCCTCCCTGTTCACTTGCGCTCCACTTGTGCTCCACTTGAGAGAGTTCTCTGTTCAAAGTGCGGGGAGAAGGCAGCAAAACCGAGGTCTGAAAATGTTGAGCCGAGGTGCATATGGCCCAGTGCATTATGCATGTTGGCTGCTGAGGAACAAAGTTTCACACGGAGCCTGCTTTTATCTTTAGTAAAGAAATATGAGTCCTTTATTTAAAGGAACTCCATTCTGGATAGGACAGAGCAGAGACAGCATTCTAATCTGGCTAACTACACTAGGATGGCAGAGATGCAGAAACCTGTCCTACCTCTATACAGGAGCAGGATATATAAAAGTGGAGAAGAAAGGGAGGGGGGTGTTAGCCAGAAGCAGGGCGTTTTGTCTGGGAAAAGAGGTGGTGGAACTCAGGACCGCACAATGATGTCACTTTGGGTCAGCTGGAACAAGGGGGGAGTTTTTTAAAGTTTAAATTGCCCTCGGTGGAAATAGTCACATGGCCGGTGGCCCCGCCCCCTGATCTCCAGACAGAGGGGAGTTGAGATTGCCCTCCACGCTGCTCGGCAATCTAAACTCCTCTCTGTCTGGAGATCAGGGGGCGGGGCCACTGGCCATGTGACCATTTTTAAGAGGTGCCGGGACTCCGTTCCACCACGTTCCCGCTGCAAAAAAGCCCTGGCCAGAAAGCAAGTTGCTTGAGAGTAGCAATCTATACATCAAAGGGATAGCAGTAAAGTGGTAGAAAAGAAGGCTGCACAGGCCTGGCTTCTCTATCTGGCTCTCTAATGTGTCATAAAGTCTTTCACTTCCAAAAGGAAAAAAGAAGGGATGGCAGTACAGAAAATAATTGACCTGCACTGGGCTGCTAACAACAGTGGTCCGAAGTCTGCTAAAACTCAGACAGTGCATCCTGTTTACTTCAGATTGAATGGATACTCTGAGCAGGACCCAGCTGAATTAACCATACACCTACATTCAGCATCTACAGCCACACCCATGCACATGCATTGGAAAATAGAGAAAATCCATTGTTTTCACACACACTATCTGTCTCAAAGAGTTTCAGTATATTGAGATAACCAAAATGAACTGTGATCTTGAGAACAGGCAGTAAACTATGGGTTTCTGCTTGTAATCGGCATTAATTTGCAGCTGTATATACATTTAAGATGTGAGTAAATCCTACCAGACTTGGAGAACATGTTGGAATTGTGTTGGAGACAGCCACAGTGTTGTTTCCACGTGTGTTCATACTGAATTAATGAACATGAGCTAAAAGAGTGTGACCTCCTGAAGGCCTTTTCGTGGGGTGGCCACCCTTCCGTCCCTGAAGTCTCCAGGTCTAATGGAACCATCTCTAAGTGCTGCATTGTGGAAAAAAACCAAACACGGGCTGGGTAAGTCCAGGAAGCATCCCGGTTGTGCAGCTGAGTGAAGGGAGGCCTCTTGAAAATGCAATCTCAATGTTTATTTTAAAGGAAACTCTGATATAGCTTCTGCGCCTCTAACTGTAGGCTGCTGCCAAACAAAGGCCTTAGAAGTGACAATTACTGGCTGCTCAGCTTTTCCAGAGATTTCGCTTTGCTGGACTATCCGGGCTGTCATTGGTTGAGCCTGGGGCTTCTCTGGTCTGCCCCCCCCCCCCGATTGCCAGATACAATAAATAAGCACACTGTCTCCGGGGTCCACTTTCATTTGTGGCTGTTTCCTTGCCCACCCTTTGTCATTTGTTCAGACTCTTCCTTCTTCAGTGTCCAACCCACCCCGTTCTACTGGGGAACCTTTTTTTGCATACCAGAGTGCAATCTGGGAAGGGCGGTGGGGATGAGAAGCAATTCTTCTTGCAAAATCCATGCTAAGCCCAGGAAAATCCTGGGGGAGCACAGCAGAGAAACGGGATAGGCATAGTTTGGATCATTACCAATAGAGGCGCACCATCCGCCACTGAATATTTTTAGCCAGAACTTTTCCTCTTCTTTATTTTTAGCCAGAACTTCTTCCTCTTCTTTCCTCCTCTTTAAAAAAAGCACAACTGTCATGTAACAAATTCAAAATTCTTTTTTTTTTAAATCCTGAACTGGGTAAATCAGTGTTCCTGTGTGCGTGCGTGTCTTTGTAAGCATCTGTCCCTGGGATCACATACAGGGTTTTTTTTCAGGGGGAACGTGGTGGAACGGAGTTCCGGAACCTCTTGAAAATGGTCACATGGCTGGTGGCCCCGCCCCCTGATCTCCAGACGGAGCGGAGTTTAGACTGCTCAGCGGCACGGAGGGCAATCTAGACTCCCCTCTGTCTGGAGATCAGGGGGCGGGGCCATCAGCCATGTGACCATTTTCTCCAAGGGCAACCCACTGAGTTCCACCACCTCTTTTCCCAGAAAAAAAGCTCTGATCACATATTTTATTTCCTTCATTTACACTCCATTTTTCTCTTCACTGGGGACCCAAAGTGGCTTACAGCATTCTCCCCTTCTCCACGGCCCCATGAGGTAGGCCATTCCAGAGTAGGAGCTTTTGAGAGTCACAGCTTCTGAACGTCCATCCCCTGGAAATCTGGTTGGTCTCAAGGTGCTACTGGAATTGAATCTTGCTCTTCTACCGCAGACCAACACAGCCACCCCCCTGAATCTAGGCTGAGAGCATGAGACATGGACCACAAACAAGTGAAAGAGCCGAGTTCCATGCAAAGGGCCAGTTTCAATTGCCCATTGATGCTACATAGTTTTGTACTAGGTTACTGGAGAGGTTTATTTGACATATTAATTGGGCACAAATGTACTTTTTTCCTGGACAAATGAAGTGCAGGGCAAGGGAGCGGAGAAAGGAACCGAGGCAGGAAAGGATAGAGATTGTGTCTCTCCGTAACCATAAAGAGAGACGTGGCTTTTTAAAAGGAGATCAAGTACCTCTACTGGAGTGTTTGTTTTTTAAAGCCACAGCTCTCTCAACTAAAATAATCCATTACGAGATTCTATTGACGGCTCAGGTCAACACTTCCAAAGCCCTTCTTGGCCTTGGGCCCACATCCCTGCAGGACTGCCTTTCCTGCCTGGACATCTCCACCCATCTAAGCAGAGCCTTCTGGGGGTGCCACCTTGCAAATGGGTAAAAGGGGCAACTACCCGTTCTTGCACATCCTTTGTGGTGGCTCTCACCTTGTAGAACAGCCTGTCTGAGAAGATCAGGAAGTTTCCCGTCCTTCTATCATTCCTCAGAATGTGCAAAATGGAAATCTTCAGGACGGCATTTGTAAAAAGGAACAGCGGTCTAATAGATCAGCAGGTCACTTTCCTAAGGGAATTGGGTTGCAGTCGATTGCAATGTTTATTGCATGTCTCTCTGGCTTTTACCGCATGGTCTTCTGCCTTTGTAATGCCACTTCCTGCATGATGATACATCATGCCGTAGACAGTTTTGTGTTTGCATTGTTTTCTCATTTTGTAATCCTAGTTCTATCGCATTGTTTACGGGATGTCTCGCGCTGTCCGCTTAATTTGTTTTTTCTATATTTGGTAATCTATCTCAATGAGAAAGGTGGACTATAAAAGAAGTAAGTAAATAAATAAAGAGCATAAAGCCAGAGCGCTAACACAACCCTATAATTTAAAAAAAAAATCTTATGGCAAACAGAAGAATCTAACGGAGCTTCATTGCAATGCCCTGCTACTTAACGGAACTGCTATTAGGATTAGGAGGGAGTTATTAAGGGGAGTTATTTCCCAGTTTGTGCTGCTCCATTTGGAGTATTCTTTGCAAACGGAGCAGCAAAAATGGGGAACTAATCCCCCTCCCAGCATTATTTTGGCACTAGGAAACTGCTTGGAGAGGGGGAGGCAGGAGTTCTTCCCCCACGCACGTGGCAGTGTTTCGAGCCCGTTTGAGCTCTCCTTTACTTTTTAACAGCCATTCTCTGCAGTTTCTGTGTGCCTGCAGGGAACAGGAGTTGGGTCCAGGAAACCCAGCTTGTTAAAAACCTGCACATCTGGTTTGGCCCTTAGCTTATCTTTTGTACTTTTCGTTCTCACTGGCTGCATGCCTCTCTTTCTCCAACTGTGGAGTACACCCCTCTCATCAAAAGATCAGGAGTACACCAGCTCCCCAAGTACTAGGCTGCTCTGCCTGCCTGCCTGCCTTTGAAGGAGGGACTGGATGTTTTCCTGCAGGCAATAGTGTGGCTAGAACACAATGGGTAAAAATCACCTGGGAGGCTTCCTGGTAGTGGAGTGGAGCCTGGTTTTTTTTATTGCACCTGTATTGGACTCTGTGGGTGGGTGTGATAACATCTCCAGCAATCTCCACTGCCAGAGGCATTGACAAGTTTTGGCCAAGGATCAAAGAGGTGCTCCAGCAGAGCTTGCAGGTTTTCCATCTCCTCGAGAGGCAGAGTGCAGGGGCGGGAAAGGGCGTGCCATGGTCACATCCCCAACATGTTGCTACAGAGGTGGATGGGATCAACTGTATACACACATTAACTTGGGATGATATTGATGCCAGCTCAAAATCAAATCCAGAGTTTGCATGAGCGATGTGATGCCTGAATCAGGTGGTTTGCAGATTTCAGTGGCTGCCGCATCTGAGATGACAGCTTATGCTACATCTCAAAGACCCTGGTTGCTCCTGGCTCACAAGATGGTCTGTACAAGGTGTTGTTTGTGCAGAAGCATACAGTGACATGTCACTATTGCTGAGTGGCAACCACTCAGCAGAGAATGCCTCCACTCATACACGATGTATCCAGGCTGGAGATCTGGCAATAAGTCAAGAAGCAGCTGGCCAGTCTTTCATGCAGTGGCTGTCAGGGAGCCCAGCCAGTTAAGGAAGCCAGTGTTTTGAGTTATGAGGCAGAAAGCCCAGTTCTTTTGGGCTGTTGATTAGGGAGTGCAGTCTTTGATGCAGGAGCTGGCAGGCAGGGATCCCAATCTTTTGGGCTGTCATTAAGGGAGCCCAGTCTTTGATGCAGCTAGGGAGTCCAGCTAGTTAGGAAGCCCAGTCTTTTGGGTTGTAAATCTGGGAACCCAGTTATTGCTGCAGGAGCCGTCAGTCAGGGAACCCAGTCTGTGCCCGAATCATCATCACCCAGGCAGAAGAGTCAGATCAAGATCAGTGACTCCATATATGTCTATAGGTGGAACTCTTTGGTCACCTGACCCTCCCTGCAGTGTTCCTGCTTACAATGATAAATGCTGAACCATGGCGGAGAGGAGGCCAGCAGCTCCCTCCCCTGCTAAGCTCCTTCAATTGCTCAGTGAGGGAGGGGCCAGGGTCCTGCTGCAGAAGTCCGAAGTTGGAGACCTCCAGCATCTTCCCACTCTTGATGGATGTGGCTCCAGGTTCGCATCTGCCCTGACTGGATCCGGCACCAAAGAACATGAGTCCCATTTGCTTTTAAATTCCTAAAAGGAGCCAGCATGGCATAGTGGGTAGAGTTTGGACTAGGATCATGAGCCAACTGGGTTCCAGTCTCCTCCCATGGAAGCCTGCTGGATGACCTTGGGCCCACCACAAACTCTCATCCCAGCCTACCTCACAGGATGGTTGTTGTGAGAAAATGGCGGGGGGAGAGCAATGTTGTAAGCTCCCAACCGGGGAGAAAAGCAGGCTATAAATAAATATAAAGGCATGCACTTTGGGCTGAAAAGCAGGATGCAACCATATCATGTATGTATTTATTTTTAGTCCACCTTTCTTGCTGAGACTCCAGGCGGATTACAGCATTTCGCAATGCAGAAGGAGCAGTACAGGACCTGACAAACATTGTATTAAAATGGGATTACAGAGTTGGGTAAAACCAGGGCTTTTTTTCAGGGGGAACGCGGGGGAATGGAGTTCCGGAACCTCTTGAAAACAGTCACATGGCTGGTGGCCCCGCCCCCTGATCTCCAGACAGAGGGGAGTTGAGATTGCCCTCTGTGCCACTGGCACGGAGGGCAATCTCAACTCCCCTCTGTCTGGAGATCAGGGGGCGGGGCCACCAGCCATGTGACTGTTTTCTCCGAGGGCAACCCACTGAGTTCCACCACCTCTTTTCCCAGAAAAAAATCCCTGGGTAAAACGATACAATAATCAACCTGGCAGGGTGACCTTTCTCCCTTTTCCATTCCAGGCTGGTAAATGAAGTGTTCACTATCGACGACACCCTGCAGACCCTGAAGCTGCGCCTGCGGGAGGCCCAGGACACTCTCCAGCTTCTCATCCTCAACAAGGCCCGTCTGGAGCACGACCTCTTGGTGAAGGCCAACTCCCTCTTCATCGACAAGGAGAAGTGCATGGGGATGCGCAAGACCTTCCCCAGCACTCCCCGCCTGGTGGGCTACACCTAAGGCCCCCTTCTTCGCTCCTTTCAGTCTGACATAAACGATTGCAAACCACAGGGTGACAATTGCGCTCTTTTATTTATTTTTTTGAGGCCGAGCAAAGGAGAAAAAAAGAAGAAGAAATAACCCAATGGAAATAAATCTGAGAGAAACAAACCCGAAAACAAGATCACAGCTTTTCTTGCTTATGGAAAACGGGAAACGGATCTCCCCATGAGAGGAAGGAAGGAAAGCCATAATTAATTCGGGGGGGGGGGATTGTGTGTGTGGGGGGGATCAACAACCTGCACTGGAAACCCTCCACTTGTAATCCCTGTTGCCTCTTTGGTAAAGGCCTGGGTTTTTTGGCAGTCACTCAGAGACCGTTCTTGCCTGCACAGCGCAGATTTTTTAAAAAAGAAATTTCCCCAACTCATATGGGGAGAGTATAATTGCTGGCTGTCAACAGAACTGGGGCTTTTTCAATGCTGTGCTAGGTGGCTGCAGGATTTTAGCTGTGAGAGGTGCTTAGTGGAAGGACAGACCTTTCAGGATGGAGGAAGCAGGGTGAGAAGGGGGCCACGGCAGTGGAATTAGGGCCGTAGGTGAAAGGCACCAGAGCTGGGCAAGATCTGGCACCTGGGGCACAAGCCGATCTGTTTCTGTGGCGTTTGTGCAGGGAGCCTTCCTGCTAGGCGTGCCCTGTTTAGATTAGTGCATGTTTGTGTGTTTTGCATTTCCTTCCTCTAGCACCAAAGTACCTTGGGGTGTCCCAGTGTAGGCAAAAGATAAGCAACAGAGAATGTGAATCAGACCTCGAGAGCTAAGGGGTGGTGGTTGGCAAATCTGGCAGTGGAGCCTGGGGGGGGGGGGGGACGCCAGAGAATTCCTGATGGTCCCAAAAGCCCAGGCAAGCTTGATTTCATCAGAGCTCAGAAGCGAAGCAGAGTTGGTCTTGGTTTAGTAATTGGATGGGAGACCTCCAATGAAGGCCTGGGGCTGCCCTCGGCCATCTGCTATGCCCATATACGGACTCCCAAACATTTATTTAAATAGCCTGCATCTGGACTATTTTAATGACTTTTAAAGACTTACTGATTTTGTGGTTTTGATTGATGCACTGTGTTTTATGAAGGTTGTTAGCCACCCTGAGCCTATTTGTGGGGAGGGCAGGGTATAAATCAAATCAAATAAATAAATAAAAACCAGGGTTGCAGATGCAGACAATAGCAAACCGCCTCTGTTAGTCTCTTGCCTTGAAAACCCCAGTAGGTGTCATCATAAGTCAGCTATGACTTGACAGCACTTTCAATTACCACCTAACAGGGATAGAGGATGGTTGTGGGTTTTCCGGGCTGTATTGCCGTGGTCTTGGCATTGTAGTTCCTGACGTTTTGCCAGCAGCTGTGGCTGGCATCTTCAGAGGTGTAGCACCGAAAGACAGATCCCTCAGGGTATGCGGAGTATACCGCATACCCTGCAGCTGTGGACAAGTTTACATTGGGACCACACAGCGTAGCATCCAGACAAGAATAAAAGAACATGAAAGACATTGCAGACTTGGCCATCCTGAAAAATCAGCAGTGGCTGAACATAGCCTATTAGACACCGAGAGATCTCTGACTTTCAGTGCTACACCTCTGAAGATGCCAGTCACAGCTGCTGGAGAAACGTCAGGAACTACAATGCCAAGACCACGGCAATACAGCCCGGAATGCCCACAACAACCATCATTCTCCGGCCGTGAAAGCCTTCGACAATATAGGGATAGAGGATGTCTCTGCGGGGAGGGGAACTCTAGGGCAAGAGGATCTGAAGCAGAGGGGGAAACCTCTCCAGCCAAGCAGCCTGCCCACTCACCCAAAGATTTAATTCTTTCCAGGGAGAAGCTGGAATCAGGTGAGACCTGGAGACTTGGTTCGCTTAGTGGCGAAAGGGATGGAGGCCGGTGTCTCCCTCTTGCCTGATGCAAAAAAGGGTTTTAAAAGTATTTTCAGTGTAATTTGTGAAAGGAGCTTCACAGCCACTCCCTGGACCCCTGCCAGATCCAGTGGCCCCACTGCCGGTGCCAGGGTTTCTGGCGCCTGCGGCCACCCTGCACACACGTACGCACCACAGACTGTGCGATGATGTCATCGCACAGCGCAAGCCGGGGTCATTCGCCGGCGGATGGCTGGGGTGGCGGGCAGAGGCTGCTCCGCACGCCACACCGGCAGCGGCTCATGGCTGCTGCGCCTGGCTGGGTCGTGTGGCAGTGGCGGTGGCGGCGGCACGAGGCTGGCTGTAGCAGCTGCGGGCCAACCACGCCAGCTCCGCAGCGTGCGCCTCAGCCCCTGACACCCCCTCCGGCGCCTCTCCAGGGCCCTCGCGCCTGAGGCCACCGCCTACCTGGCCTCTATGGGCGCGCCGGCCGAGTGGCCCAACAGGACAAAGATTGTATTACATCAATAATGCTTTTCACACTCTCGGATGTATGGGCAGAGCCTTGATCTATGTATCAACTGTAATCAACTTAAGAATTTCCTGGAGATTTGGGGAGTGGAGCCTAGGGAGGGTGGGATTTGGGAATAATGCAACAGAGTCCACCCTCCAATGCAACCATTTTTTCCAGAGGAACTGATCTCTGTAATTTGGAAATCAGTTGTAATTCTGGGAGATCGCCATGTCCCAACTGGAGGTTGGCAACCCTATTCAGCCAGGTTTGCTGAAGTCCCTTGAATTTCTGGTGCAAGCTGCCCAGCGTACTGCACTTTCACTTTTATACCCTCTGCCTTTCTTTTTAAAGTGTGCGGACAACCAAGCCTCCTGTGCCATTCAAGAATGCACTTGCAATGACTTTGAATAATTGCTGTCTCTGGTGCCCATTAAATTTGTTCTTTTAGCCCCAGCCTCCTCAGACTCCCGATGTGTGTTTTAAAACATTCTGCTTTACAATGTGTCTCAAATTTTCTCTTTTAAATTTCCAAATGGTGTTGCATTTCTAGTGAGAATTCTGTGCATTTCTCATTAACAGATTGGACAATTTATTTGGAGACCTGGGAGAACTTGAAGGAATCAGGGACCCTTCCCAACAAAACCAAATTCTCTTGTCTTTTTTGTAGTGCAGCCTCAGCAGATGCAGCTGTTCTAGAAAGGTTACAAGTGGCAGCACTGGGGTGTTGGTGTTCCTGTGGGCACTCTCGCGTTCCTGCCTGGCCTTGAACGGGGTTTCTGTCCCCCACTCCCTGCCACAAGCAAGGCAGGAGCCCTTCTGGACAACTTCCCTCTGCAGTACAGAAGACTCAAGACGTACATGACAACTGCTGGACTATTAATCAGTTTTCATGAGCAAACACCATTCCCCAGCTTGAGAAGTGGAGAAACAAGGAGGGACTGGGAAAAGTGGGAAACGCTTGGCAGTCCTGCAGGAGCGCTCTGGGGTGTCCCATTTAAAGTTGGCAACCCTCCCTCCCTTGTGCCCAACCATGTCCATCTGCTGGCCATGATGATCAGCCCGATGGATGGAGCCAATCTATTCAAAATATAAGCACACTAGAAGAGCCTGGCTGGATCAGGCCAGTGGTCCATCTAATCCAGTATCCTGTTTCACATCCTGGAGGGCCAATGAACTAGCACAGAGGCCTTCCCCTGATGAGGCCCCGTAGAGCTCTAGGAGTCAGAGGTTTGCTGCCTCTGGATGTGGAGGCTCTCTTCAGTCATCATGGGCAGTAGCCCTGGATGGACCTCTCCTCCATGAATCTGTCTAATCCCTTTAAAGCTTTCTGTGCTCATGGCCGTGTCCACAGCCAATGATCCACACTTACTTGTTAAGCAACAAAGTATTTCTTTTGTTCTTGACCTATTGTCCATCAACCTCATTGGATGCCTGAGGTGTGGTATTATGGGGGAGGAAGAAAAAGTTCTCTCTAGCCACTATCCCCCCACCCCATTTATTGATAAAGCTATGGAAGCGCCGAGTACCTGCGATGGGGTATTTTAAACATATCTCTAATTCCTTCAAATGCTTAGAATTACTTGATGTCATGCACTTGATAATCCCAGGAGTTGATTCTTTATTGCGACACACATATTACATTTTAAAGATGTTTGGAGCGTAAATGGAACTTCTGTTCTTTGCAATTAATTCATCTGAACTATCCAGACTGATCTGGGCCGAGCCACATCATTGGAATTGTGCCCCCTGAGGTTGCCTGCAGAGCCTGGGAATGCCGTCCGCGTCCATATTCCAGTTGCATTCTTTCCCTTCCTTAGCAATGTCGGGGTTTGAACTGAAAACAAAGTGCTACTTTGTTCCCCTTTCTGGATTCTACTCGACAAATAGCCACTTTGCAGAGGGGAGTGGGGGGAGGCACAAAATAAGCAATTAAGATGCCTCTTGACACCGTCAGACTTCCTACATACAGAACATTCTTTAATGATTGTGAAGCGAACACCCATTTTGTTCCGACAAAATTTCTGGAATGTGGAAAGCTACCAGCCCCCTTCCCTTCCCTGGCCACCTAACGCCTTGTGCATCTGTCCAGAAATAAAGGCATAGCTGCAACTTAAATCGAACTCTACACCTGCAGCGACATCCAAGAAGATCTGCCTTGTGCCATCTTTCTCCCGTCCTTCTTTTCTACCTTCAAAGAGCAGGAAAGTGTCATTTATTTGATTTTTATCACCATAGACAGCACCGCTAGAGTTTTCAGCTTTGGCCACCAAAAGGTATTCATATTTATTTAGGCAATTTATATGTCACTTTTCTGCTACTAGAACAGAGCAGTGTTGGCCTGCTTGCTCCTGACCCCCAATAGCCCTCCAGAGCAGCTGCCCGTCAGGAACTTTCCTGGGAAGGGCCAGTCCACAGCTGGTGCAAACCTGAGCAAGGGTCCTAGGCCAAAGCTTCAGGTATAATTCAAGTTATAAGACAGTGGCTCACTTTTTACCTTCTTGGACCAAAACTCCCCCTTCAACTGGGGCCAAATCTTACAAGTTCACCACGCCTCCCCCCCCCTCCCAGTTTGTAGAAGAAGATGAATTGGCATTCAAAGCATTCCAGGGAGGAGTCTGGAACGTGTTTGCAGAGTACTTCAAAGCGATTCAAAATGAAGAATCCTTTCAGCCAGGCAACACCCGGGTTCTCTGGCAAGAACAAGGTGAACCAAACGATGAATTCAGCTGTGTGGCAACAGATTATGCATTTTATGTCTCGGTGCAGCCTGGAGCAAGGCTGGTCAAAGACATTTTGGTATGGAAGTTGGAGGATCCAAATGGCACGCACTCATCCACTAGTTAATGTGGGCAGGGCTTTTTTTCTGGGAAAAGAGGTGGTGGAACTCAGTGGGTTGCCAGCACAGGGGGCAACTCCTGGCAGGAGGTGGTGCCCCTGGTACCACATGCGCATGGGCAAAGTGTGCACACGCTTCCAGGATCACGCAATGACATCACTTTGGGGAACAAGGGGAGGAGTTTTAAAAAATTTAAATCGTCCTGTGCGCTGTGCACAGAGGGCGATCTAAATTCTCCTCTGTTTGGAGATCAGGGGGTAGGGCCACCAGCCATGTGACCAGCATGGTGCCAGAATTCCTTTCCACCGTATTCCGGCTGAAATAAAGCCTTCAATGTGGGGCAAATATTGAGAGCCAGCGAGATGCCCTGGTTAGAGTATCAGAGTAGGTTCTGGAAGACCCCAGTTCGAATCCTCAATTTGTCATGGAAGCTTGCTGGGTGACCTTGGGCTCATCCAACACTCTTAGTCTAGACTACCTTACAAGGTTGTTGTGAGGATAACATGGAAGAGAAAAAATGAGGTAAACTGCTTTGGTCCTTACTGAGGAGAAAAGCAGGGTATAAATGAAATAAGTAAATAAATTGCTATCAGGCAATTTTGCAGTGCAAGCTCTATTGAGTGGGTCAGATTGCTCCATCCTCCCACCAGGTTGCTTCTACTGGCACCAAAAATTCGCCACTTCACATCTTCCAGTGCTGTCTTTCAATGCTTCCATCTTTCTAAGACTGGTTCTGCCAGGTGTGCAATCAACCCTGTCCTCCAAAAGGTACAGCAATGGGTGAGGCTTCACCTGTTGGGATCCTGTCCATCAGTTAAAGGCACAGAAGCCATCTTAGAAGAATGAAAGTGCTCAGGAAAATCTCTGCCCCCCCCCTTCTGGATATGCACAGCCCCCTCCCCACTGAAAGCATATATAGTGGCTCAGCAACATCATACATCGGCAGTGATTTTTTGCAGGCGGCTGCACAGCTTTCCCACTGCTATAGACTCTTAAAGGAAGCCACAGTGTTCAGTTTGCAAGACAGGAGCAAGGCTGTAGATGATAGGACTTTTTGGAGGTCATTGATAGGATAACCATAAGTCGGAAGAGACTTGAGAATACATAACATACATGTGTATTCTTAATGATTCCACACAAAGTGTTACCATCTGAGGTTCTCCACTGTTATATATGCTACCAACTGCGATGCTGACCTAAAAGTGGTTGTCCTCAAACAAAGAAGTTGCAAGGGCAGATGACAAGGAAAGATTGTGGAACTTGAGTTCATTCACTAGTTCAGAACAATTAACCCCTTTCAGGCTGAATAAAGACACAGGATTCTTATCTCAATACAGATGCTAATTTCTGCTCTAATCAAGCTGCATTGTACCTTCCTATCCTAACTCCCTTCTTCGCTTCATTCTTCCCACCTCCAGACTGGGATATAAAGGCTCAGAGATATCCACTCCTTTTATCTGAAGAAGGGAGCTCTGACGCTCGAAAGCTTACACCCTGAAAATCTTGTTGGTGGACTCAAATCCTGCTGTTCTGCTGCAGACCAACTCTGCTTCCTAATGGAAACCACATAACGCCTGCATGTGAAATTACTAAAGAATATGTCCCAGAATGAAAACACCATTTCAGCACAAAACTTGTGCAGCCACCTGCAAAGAATAATTACCAGTGTTTTTTCCAACCACAGACGGTTGCCCTTTGCTGCGCTCCTGCTTCTCCCAGACCTCTGTAGTCATTATGAAAATATTTCAAAGTGATTTCAGGGACTGTAAAAGACATTCTACCTGTTCTGGAGAAGAAGCAAAGAGGGCGAGGGGAACACTGCTGGGAGGGGTGCATGGGAGAGATTTTGCTGGGGTTGTGTTTCTGCGAAATGTCACTCGGCGCCTCCTGCTTCGCCACTGGGACAAAGCGGATTTCTTGCCATTTGTGTTCCCGCAGCCAAGTATGCCGAGAACTATTGTTGGTGGGTGTGCGACTGCTTCTGGCCCTAACAAAGACTTCCAGTTAGGAAGGATGGCCTGTTCTGAAAAGGGGGATGGCCTTGCACCAGCAGGGCCAGTTCCAACTTGGAGGGAGCCATCTGCAAGAACCCAAGAGAACTCCTTCATTGGGAGGGGTGGGAGCAGAGGCACTTCGTGCCAAGGGCAGGGGGGACCACAGGCTCTGAAGCACCCTTTCCCTCACTGCAAGCCAGCTATGCTTAAAATCCCTCCACTGCTGGGCCTCCTCTTGTACGCCCACGGCCAGGTTTTCAGCTTGACTTTCAGGCCTGATCGTGCAGGGGTGAACCAGCTGGAGGTTTTCCACTGCCTGGAGATGAATGCAGGAGTGATCGTGGGCTGACTGCCACACAGCAGACTGCTGTGTAAGGTATGGGTGCAGGGGCTGGTTGAGAAGGCATCCACCCAACCGGGATGCGCTTTATGCAGGCTATTACATGTGTCTGTGCGCTGAGCATGCAATTAAAACAAACCAGAAGGAAAGTCAGTAAAGGAATGACAAATGAAACCAAAAAAGCCTTTACCCAGAGGCAGAATACAATGGTAGAGGGGGACAGAGAAATTGCCATGGGAAACATGGTTGCCAACCTCCAGGTGGGGTCTGGCCATTTCCTGGAATTACAATTGACCTCTAGACTACAAAGATCCAATTCCCTTGCCAAAAGCAGCTGCTTTGGAGGGGGGACTCTATGGCATTAAATCCTGCTGAGCTCCTCCCCCATCCCTTCCCCCAGGCTCCCCCTGCAAATTTCCAGGAATTTCTCAACCTGGTGTTGGCAACCCTAAGAGGGAATTCCACAGTTTAATTCCACAGAATAAATGAGACTGGCCCAGACTTGGAACCCCCACCCTCTCATCCTATATAAACTATCTTGTGAGTTAGAGATGGGGGAAAAACTTGGTTCTGAAATGACCCAAGTCAATCATGACCATCAGGGGTAGCAGCTGGGATGAGATTCCCATGGATGCTGGGGCCCTGGAAGGATGCTTAACGCTTGGCTCTTGCTTGCAAGTGGTGTGTGAAGCTGATGGCTGATCCCCGGAGGCAAGGAGCCAGTACAGCACAGAGGCTTTGTAACTCCCTGCCTCTCCCCTTGATGGCATGACTTGAATCTCTTGCTGCTTTGTTGGGCCCGATTCCTTGCATAATCATTCTGCTGGGACAGGAGTCCCTTGTCATATTGCCTCTCTGTGCCAGGAAACTGAAAACTGCTGCTCAGTGCAGCTGAAGCGACGGCCAAGTTCCACCAGCCGTCCCGAGCTTTTGCTTGCTATCTTTCAGATCATAAACAAACACCACCCACTCCAAGCAAGTGCCATCGAGAGAGCCAGGCTAACTGCAGGCAAGGAAGGGGGGAAGCTTCAGCAAGAATGTCAGCACTGCACAGGCTTGGCAGCATTCAGCCTTCGCTGCCAGCATTTGTTGCAAGCAAAAGGTGACAGCTCTAAACACAAACTACCTGCATATAACCCGTCTCTCTCTTCCACTGCATCTCACAGAATATCTACAGAGACATCCTTTAGCCAGAATGTTTCCCTTCTCTCTCTTTCTCAAACGTTCCTATCCTTTTCCTTGGGAAAAGATCAAGCAGCACAATACATCTCTGCTCCAATCCTACCACCAGCAACTGCAAAGTAAGAGGGACCTATACATGGCAACGCTAACCGGTTGTTTCTACATTCTTTAAAAGAATGAAAAAATATAAGAAGCGAGGTTATTTCCCCGTTTTGTTTTCAATGTGCCTTTTGCAATATGTGGAAACCACACCAGTGAATTTTTTGACAGGTAATAATCCCAACTCCTATTTATTTCCTCACAACCCTGTCAAAAAACCACGCATATTCCTTTTGGGGTTATATTTCTCCCATTAGCCAAATTCCAATTAATTTGAAAAACAAAATATGTTTTGAATCTAAGAGAGTAGAAAACTAATATAAACTAATATAAACTAATATAATATAATAAATTTTTAACTAAGGTATCTAAAGACATCTAAAATTAGTCATTTCTAACGTTTTTGTGCCTTGGGGTATATTTTCTCTCTCTCTGTGGGAAGGTAAATATTTATCAGGATGGGTCCTCAGTTTGTCAGGGAGGCCTGTATCTCTCCAGAGCACCCTCAAAGGCTTTCTTGGAGTGGTGTGTTAGGCAAAAATCTCATGGGACATTTTCTCTACCCTGATATATTACATGGGCTGAGGGTGAAAAACTACCCTAATGGCCAAATGCCTTGATTTCTGGGATTGCTTTTCTACATCAGGTGTTTTTTGTTTACAGAAAGAAAACAGTACAGAAGTTGTACTCTGAGGGCACTCTTTACGGGTGACAATGTCGCATGAGGAAAAGATTCTAGAGTCACTTTCTCTACATTCCCCCCCAAACAGTACAACTGGGGTAAAAAGTACCCCCAGTCTTGCAAATGGGAGTGACAAGTCAGAATTCTAAGCAGGCAGAACCAAAAGCGGGCAAAGAGGGAACGCTGGACAGGGAGGTGGTGAGATAGAGTAGGACCAATGGGAATAGAGGGCTGGGAAAGAGCCACAGTTAGTGATTTTATTAATTTAGCTTAGCATAGTACATATGTTGTGAGTTTGTTAGTCGTCATTTTGTCTTTTTGAAAGCATAGCAATGAAAATTTAGAAGCATAGAGAGTCTCTGCCGAGAGAGGCCTGTATGCTCAGAAAGGCCCTAATGCTGGGCTTGATGCACAACAGATGAAGAGACTTTTGCTGGTGTCCCATAAACATGCTCTGTTGTCAGTAGGACATCTGCAGGGAAGTTTAGGGGAAGGAGAAACACAAAGGAGTCAGGATAGGTTGAATTGATGAACGTGTGAAACTGCCTTCCAGTCAGACCCTCTAGCTCAGCGATGTCTTGCAGCAACTCTCCATTGCCTCAGGATCCAACCCACTAGCCATTACTAATGGAGATGCTTTAACTCCAGATGCCAGAGGCTGAACATGGATTCTTCTGCATGCCAAGCAGGTGCTCGGCCACTGAGCCATGGAGCCTCCTTCCTGAGCAGAGGATGGCATTGACCACCACGGCTTCTCCCAGACTCCGTGACCCATAGTCAGACCCACAAAGAGGTTGCTCCTCATAATCTCTATGTATAATTTTACTCCTGTCCCCCCTCCCTTTGCAATAATGTGTGCCTATATCCTGGGAATTTTGTGTATGGAAGGATGGAGGGTTGAATGTCACTCCACCAGATGGTGCTGTACAACATAAATGCACTCAGGGCCTTAACCAAAGGATGCAAGGCCAGTGCTGAGCCAACTCAGTGCTGCTTTGTTGTTTGTGCCTGCACCTGCATGCGCCGGGCAAGATTTAACACAAACACTTGCATTTTACAACTCCAAGGCTTGCTAAGTTTCCCATCATGCAGAGATTTCAATGACCATGGAAAGCAGGCAGAAAGAGAACCGCCCCAGCTTGGTCCTGAATAGGAACATGGGTTCTTTGGACAGCTGTTTGGCCCGGTCGTATGTCCATATTATGGAGCGAACAGGTTGAGTCTGCAATCCGTGTGGGTTTCCCTACAGGGTCAGATAGCATCCCAGGGACTGTATAAGGTCAGGAAAACGGTGGGGAGGGGCTGAACCCACTTTCCCACATGTTGTTCAGATTGACTGCCACACGTGGGCACTGAGGAACTCACAACTGACTGCATGGGGACCCAGCCTGTGTACTTTGTAATATGTAACCCTGATGTCATTAGAGATGAAATTGACTAGGGAGGGGAAGTATTTTATCTTGCTTATATTTGCTTTGGATTTTCAGTTTTGTCTTCTCACTTTCCTCTGTGGTTGTTCCCAGTGATGGCCACTGTTGAATTTACAGGTTTTAGAAACAATCAAAATATTGACTAACTGAAGGCAGCAGATGCTTAAGATTCACCAATATTTTAAGATACAAGGTTTACAACTGCATTCTTAAAGGAGCATTTGAAAACTTTAAAAACAGGCCAGTCTACATCCTGGATCAATGTGCTCGAGCCCTGATCCTACTGTTTGCTCACCCACCATCCTAAAAGACAGGGGTCATTTCGTAGAAAAAGAGCTGGAGGAACTTATTAGCACAACTCATTAGCATATGCCACGCCCCTTGACATCACCTATCCTGGCTGTTTTAGACCCAATTCCGGCCATTCAGGGCCAAAATTGGGCCCAAAATGGCAATTTGGGGCTGAAAATGGCCAAAAAAGGGCCCAAAATGGTCAGGATCAGGCCGCTGTTGAGTGGGAGAGTGATCCACCACCTGTCAGAGGCCTGATCCAAGCCATTTCAGCCTCAATCCAGGCTGAAATGGGCCCAAAATGGCTGAGAGTCAAGTGGGCGGGGCCACCTGACATGTGACCTCTTTGGGGAACTACCGGAGCTGCGTTCCTGCGCATTCCCCCTCAAAATGAGCCCTGCTAAAAGATCTTCTTGTCTCTTGGTATCTGGATACTGAGGCCACCCCTTTCTCAATTGGATTTTCTGCTCAATTTCTATTCAAGGAAAATAATAATGGCCTTTTGTACAAGACAAATGGTAGCAGGCTTTGGGCACACCAGAAAAACAATCCTGCCAAGTGATCAGTAACCAAGTTTTCTTGCAGGTGTACCTTTCCTCAGTTGTTTCCTGCCAAGGTAATTGCAATTCCTTCTTGCCTGGCAACTGGAACACGCCTGGTAATCATGCCACTGTCATGTATCTCCTAGAGTCAAAAAAGTGCTGCTTTAACCTTGTAAATTAGTTGCCCTGGAGAGATCTCATCATGGTAAACTAGCTGGAGGAGGATGCAGCAGAAACACCCTCTGAGGGAATGAAAAAGTAAGCCAAAGGGGATGATGAAGAACTTGGGGAGGAGATGTCAGATAGGAAGACAAATGACGGGATGGCCTCGGAAAAGGAGTTCAACTGTAGTGGGTATGGCAGGAATTCTCAACCTTTCTGCCAGAGCAGATTTGTGGGCCATTGGAGAGCTGCCCAGGCTGGCCATGAGAAACTGAGTTACTAAAATATTCACAAACATGCCTGGTGTGTCTCTGAATGATTCCCTGCGGCAGCCTTGTCTTCTTTGCATCAGCCTCTGCAAGGGGCACCTGATTCTGCTGCTTCTGTGCGTGGTGTATGTCATTGGATCATTCAGTGATGTCCCATCCATAGGAGAAACTGCTTATGACCAGGACTTACTTTGGGTTCTTCCAAAGTTCTGACTGTTCAACATAAATATTTTTGAAGGACCGCCAGTTCAGGAAAAAAAATCCTTTAATTATCAGGTCAGGGGACATTGGGGTATGGCGATAGAGCTGCCAGTCCCCCAGTGGGGTCGAAGGATTCCCTGGTCCCAGTCTCTGCCCCTGCTGCCAGTCACTTAGCTGGGGACGGGGAAAGACCCCAGGAAACAGGCCTGGGAGGCAAAAAACTTCCGGGGCCAGCAAGCAGCTGGAGTGCTCCCCACGAGCATGATGGGAGTGATGTAATCGCGCAGCACTGGGAGCACATGCGTGCAAGGAGTCTCTAAAGGTAAGTGCCAGGTTCCCAATGCTCCTGCTGAGAGGGTAAGGGGACCTGGCTACCCTATTGGAGACAATCTACAGGTAATAGAATGTTTTCTCCTTCTCTGATAATATTAGAACTTGGAGGGAGTTCAGTGAATCTAATAGACAAATAGATTCAGGATGGACAAAAGGAAGTACTTTTTTTACTCAGCAAGTAATTGTGGAATTCACTGCCAGAGGACATAGCAATGGACATGAGCATGGATGGCTTTAAGAGGAAATTTAGATGGATTCATGGAGGATAAGCTTATCCGTGGCTACTCGCCATGACGACTAAAGAAAACCTCCATAGTCAAAAGCAGCCAGCCTCTGAATTCCAGTACTGGAAGGCCTCTAGCTATATGCCCAGTTTGTTGGCCCTTCACAGTGGTTGGCCACTATGTGGGACGGGATGCTGGACTAGATGGACCACTGGTAAGATCCAGCAGGTTCTTATGAGTGATCTAACCCCAGGGACTCCAGAATTGGGTTTGTTCTTTTTCTTCCACAGCCCTGGCTGCTCCTGCACCTTTTACACCTAGCCTGACTCAGCACAGGTCAGCAAGGGAAGCTTTTCCTGCCAGGAAGGTAACCTGAACTTCACCTTCTGCCATTCAACCTACAGCAACCTTAGCAAACACACACACAGGCGAGGGAAGCAAAAGAGATACCCCCCAATTGCTGCCGTCAGTGGCCAAATCCACATTACTTCTTTTTTTCCGCGTTTTCCCCGCATTCTCCCCGCAATCCCGAGTGCTGGTCACATTACCTCATTAAACAGACGCATTTCATTCGCATTTCTCCCGAATATGTGGTCACAGTTTTTCAACGGGAGTTTCACGGTGGCCGTGAACGGTCCAATGTGCAATTTACGCGGTTTTTTTAAAAACCACCCCCCTTCCTGTCTCTCCGTCCGTTTTGAGAGTTCCTATTGGCTGATTCAACTTGCAAGTGCTCCGTAGTCTGCAAAAGACTGTTTTTGACTTCATAGCATTGGATTTATTGATTATGCTGTTTCTGAATCAAATCTGGTAGTTTGAAAAATCATTTTGGGGTGAATCCATCCTCAGAACGGACTCGCAAAACTTCCTTTTTAACTGTTTTTTATTTTTTTATTTTATATTACTGTAATATCGAAATTACAGTGAATCAATCATTCAAAATAAAGAAAACAGTCGCTGCCGAGGGCCGCCCCAGCGGCGGGGCTGGAGGCGCTGGGAAGCCGGCGGGCTCATCACTCGCCTCCTCTCCCGCCGGGGTCAAGAAGGTGCCCAGCAGACCGAGTCGAAGCCCAGGCACAGCTGGAGGCTCCCGGCTCAGAGCGGAGAAGGGACTGGCCAAGGCTGAGCCGAACGGCGGGGCTTGCGGGGGCTGCCGGGACAGCAAAGGTGGCTTGGCCCGTGGGCTGGCACATCCGCGGAGGGGGGCTGAAGACGAACAGGGATTTTAAAAACTGCTGCCCTGGCGGCGGGCCGGGGATGCCGGACGAGGAGACAGCCGCGTCCCTCCAAGCCTCTCTCTGCAGTGAGCCAGTGCTGCGCTGCCGGGGGGCGAGGATGCGCTGCGCTGCGAGGCGCCCTCTCCACTGTGGGCGCTCCGGCTCAGGCGCTCGCCACGCAAAGGCCCAGCTCGCGGGGCGCCTGCCCCTGCGAGGTCGCCCATCAGCGCGGCGGTCCGCGGGAGGGGAGGGGGCGCAGCCTTCCCCCCTTGGGGTAAACGGCCCTCTGGCCACCAAGCCGGCTTGACCCCGCAGGCACTGCCGCTCCAGTCTTGGAGAGGGGGGAAGGGGGAGCGGACGGCTGGGTGGCGTCTCGGCACGCTCCACTCGCACAGACATGCAACCCGCACCTTTCAAACAAGCCTTTCAAACTGCACCTTTCAAACCACCTTTCAAACCAGCCTCTTCATCCAAAGTGACTGACCGGCCTGAACCCGCCCAAAGCTTGGCTTTGTGAAACTTCAGTAAAATTTGAGCACTGAACTGTCCTGCATAGGAAATGCCCACGAAAGCTTCCCGCATGCTTCAAAATTTCCAAAAAAGAAACGGAAGAGCCATCAGTGCTGTCAGTGGGGGAAAGAGAGGCATCATTATCTTCAGTGATGTTTCTTTATAACACAAGATCGAAATAACGGAAAAGTGAGCTCAAAATTTTTTTTAAAAAATGGGCGGGGAAAAAAGGTCCCGCCCAAAAAAGCAGTTTTCGAGCAGCCGTGTGACCGGAGGGGCGCGCGAGAAAGGCGGATTGGAAGCAGGGATGTGAACGAAGAGGAAAAAATCACGGATTGGAGGCAAATGGAAGATATCCGATAAACATGCGGGTAATGGGTGAATGTGGATTCGACCAGTGTAATTTCCTTTTCTTAAATGCTATCTGCAAACATTCAGTTGCACCAAACAACCGCCCAATGAACATAAGAGGACGGCAGCCTTGTGAACATGGAAAATCAGCATGCCCTTGATTTATTTTAAGCCCCCTTTCATGATAAATGAGGAGCCAAGGCAGTTACATTTTGTACTGTTGTCTTGAACAAGGTCTTTGGTGAGATCACACAAAACAGGATTGCCCGCTTGCAAGTGGTGCCTGGAGAGCTCCTGGGATTACAACTGACCTCCAGACTACAGAAGTTAGTGCCCCTGATCGAATGGGCGACTTCGGAGGGTGGATTCTACAGCATCGCATCCCCACTGAGGTCCCTCCCTCAAACACTGCCCTCCCCTGGCTGCACCCCCAAATCTCCAGGAATTACTGAACCTGGAGTTGGCAGCCCTAAGGGGTGGCTCAGAAGGAAGCTGGAGGTCTGCAGAGGCCCAAGTGTCAGACTGGGACCTCTCCTGCCTGGGTGCAAAATAATCCCAGTTTAGCCAGGAAGTTGGGTCACCCTCCACAGCCTATCCTACCTCACAGGATCTTGCAGGGACATTAAAGTGGAAGAAGGGAGAGAAGAATCATGCATGCTGCCTGAGCAACTTGAGGGAGGGTGGAGTAAACTGTATACATAGGTAGATTCCACAAGGCCTGTTCTACCGGAGCCATTAGGAAAAAAAGTAATTGACTGACTGGCAGTTTGGCCAGAAGGATGGGTGGAGCAGCTCAGAGGGGTGAGGCCAAAACTCTCCACCTGCATTTCTAAAAAAACAAATCAAAGAGCTATTTTAAAACAAGCTATTGAGGAGTCCTTGACACGAGCATATGAAATGGAATGGTCTGAGGGGAGGTGCCTGACCAGGAAGGATTCTTTCCTCCTGACAGACCTAAAGGTTTTAGTCCATGCATCTTGAAAGGGACGCTCTTGATCTCCATATCAGAAGGAGCTGTTTGCATCTACTCCGCCCTCCCCTCTCCTCCTCTATATCTGACCAGTTTCTTCTTGCCCTCCATGCATCTGACGAAGAGAACTGTGATTCTCGAAAGCTTATGCTACAGTAAAGTTGGTTAGTCTTAAAGGTGCTACTGGACGCTTTTTGATTTTGCTACTACAGACTAACACGGCTAACTCCTCTGGCTCTTGAAATGGCTATTCTTCCTTGATTGTCTGATTGAGCAGGCTGGTGCCCTCCCCATTCAGTGCACTTTTCAAAACACTCCTTCAAAACATACCTTTGGTTCAACATCATCTTTCACAGCCATCCCTTAACACCCTTCATCCAGTTGTCTCCACCTCAGCCTACATTATATTCATTTTTTTACTTCATTTATATGCCTTTTTTCCCAATAAGGACCGAAAGCAGTTTAGCTAGTTCTCCTCTCTTCCACTTTATCCTCACAACAACCATGTGAGGTAGGTCCATGTGACTGCTCCATGGTCACCCAGCAAGCTTCCTTGGTAGAGTGGGATTCAAACCTGTATCTCCTGCATCCTCACAGTCTAACCACCACACCAGGCTAGGTCTCTGGTTATTATAACCCATCTTTGGGGTTGGTTGAATGAAAAAGCTGGCTGGATCCGAATCACTATGTCAGACTTTCAGCAGTCCTTCCTCCAAGTTCAGGCAGGGAAAAACGCTTTCCTGAATTCCTGTCTCCTGAAATCTCTGCACTAAAGATGCTGGGAATTGAACCTGGCATGATCTGCCTCCAAAGCAGATGCTCTTCCACTGATCAGTATCAGCAACAGACAATGAAAGCTCAAAAGAACCGCAGAAACCCTCCAAATATCACCCTCATCAGCTATATGAGACTGCGTTCTATCAACTCAGGCCACTGGCCCAGTGAGGTCCACATTGTCTATTCTGCTTGGTTACGACTCTCCAGCACCAACTAGCACCCATCAAGACCTTTTAACTGGGACCTTCCATGTACCAGTAAGCTGCAGCCCCCCACTCCACGTTGCTCTGTAAAGGTCCACAAGTGTCAAAGTGATCTACATTAATTTCTTTAAAACACTCTCAACCTGCTGCTTTCCAAAAACAGGACCCAAAGCAGCATACAAATTCAAACCAACAAAAAAGATAGAACCTTTCAAAAGCACAACTAAGGGGGACTAGTAGAGAGATTTATACAATTATTCATGGGGTGCAGAGGGGTAACCTTTTCTCCCAGAATATGAGGGGCACCCAATGAAGTTGATGGGCAACTGATTCAGGATGGGCAAAAAGGGGGAAACTTTCTACTGAGCCAGCATGGTACCATGGGTAGTGGGTTATATGATCAGGGAGACCCAGGTTCGAATCCCCACTCTGCCATGCTGGATGACCTTGTGCCATTCATACCTTCTCAGCCTAACCTACCTCACAGGGTTGTTATGAGGATACAATGGATTAGACGGGAAAGTTGTTAAGCAGCTTTAGATTCCCATTGGGGAGAAAGGGAAGGCATAAATAAATAATTAAATTGTGGAATTTGCTCCAGTTGGCATTGTGATGGCCATGAGCATACATGGCCTTAAGAGGGAATGAGCATTCTGTTCTTGCAAATCAGCAGCAAGGTTCAAGAATCCCAGACAAGCAGGCAGGCAAGAAACAAGCAGGGCGGGATCCAAGGGTCAAAGCAAGAGCTGAAACTGGAGATCCAAGGTCTCTACAAGAGTCAAGCAGGCTCTAGAAAGCTGGAGTTCAGCAATCAGCTACTCTCTAGGCTGAAGCGCAAGCTGGCTAAAGTGAAACAATGAACCACCCAGCACTGGGACTCAACTGCAGGATTATTTAGGGAACCAAGAAGCCCAATTTTCCTGTAGCCACGGCTTAGATCCCAGATACTGCATAGATCTAGAGTTAGATCCTTGATCCTGGCAAGATCCATAGTGTTGCATCTTCCTCCTGAAAGAGGCTAGAGTGCACACTCCTCTTAGGGTTGCTAGTTCTGGGTTGGGAAATGCCTGAAGATTCAGGGGGAGGGTGTAGAGCCTGGGGAGGGCAGGTTTTGGGGATGGGAGAGACCTCAATGGGGTATAATGCCATAGAGCCCACCAACTAAAGCAGCCACTTTCTCCAGGGGTACTGATCTTTGTTGCCTGGAGATCAGTTGTAATTCTGAGAGATCTACAGTCACCACCTGGAGGTTGGCAATTCTACTCTGCCCAGTCCCAGTTTGGGCTCTGGCCCTCCACCTTCTATGTTCCTGAGGTTCTGGGGGAAACTCTGGAGGTGCAGGAAGGGGACAGGTTTTCTGGTCTTCCAGTTCTAAGAAGACTTGAACAGGGGCCTGGGCCTGCACCTGCTCTTGGAGAGAAGTCAGGGAGACTTCCTGGGAGCTTCTGGAGTGCACGCAGCCTTGGACATACTGGAAACTATGGGAAACTCCTCTGCTAAGGATACTTCTGTAGAGTCTTTGCCCCGTGTGCCAGCAGGGCTAGGGCAAGTCTTGACACTTTGATTCCTGGAGGTGGCTATTAGTCACAATGACCAATGGGAGCCTCCATGTTATATTCCGAAACAATAAGCCTCTAAATTCCAGTGCTAGGAGGGAATGTCAGGGGACAGCATCAGCCTCTGGGCCCTGTTTGTTGCCACTTCAACATGGTTTTGCAGAGCTTTCTCAAAGGGTGGGTGTATTCCTAGACGGGACCATTGCAATGCACTCTACTTGGAACTGGCCTTGAAGATGGCTTTGCAGAGCTTTCTCAAAGGGTAGCTATATTCCTAGACGGGACCATTGCAATGCACTCTACTTGGAACTGGCCTTGAAGATGGTTTTGCAGAGCTTTCTCAAAGGGTGGGTGTATTCCTAGATGGGACCATTGCAATGCACTCTACTTGGAATTGGCCTTGAAGATGGCTTTGCAGAGCTTTCTCAAAGGGTGGGTGTATTCCTAGACGGGACCATTGGAATGCACTCTACTTGGAATTGGCCTTGAAGATGGTTTTGCAGAGCTTTCTCAAAGGGTGGGTGTATTCCTAGATGGGACCATTGCAATGCACTCTACTTGGAACTGGCCTTGAAGATGGCGTGGAAGATGCAGCTAGCAGACTGCTGTAGCTAGATTGCTGACTGAGGCCAGCTATTGGGAACATGTGGTCCTGATATTACAGCAATTACACTGGCTACAAATTTGCTTCCCAGTACAATGCAAGGTGTTGTTTTTGTCCTTTAAAGCCCTATATGGATTGGAAAGGGATCCCATTCCCCCGGTGGGGGCTGGGGATCCCCTGCTTTCGTCTTTCACCCCCCCCCCCCGCCTCCACTTATCTGGCCAGTGGGGGAGGAAGGCACGGGCCTCCCAGGTGCGCTCCTGGGGTGGCACGACGACATCATTCACATTGTTGCACTACCTCCGGAGCACTCCTACACTTCACTGCAGGCCGATTTGGACTCCAAATGGGCTGAGTTGGGCCCCTTTGAGGTCCAAAATGCCCTGCTGTGAAGAAGGTGCGCCCCCTATGCCTGCGAGGTGACATCACTGGAAGTAAGAGCTAGATCTCGCCCCCCTTGCACTGGGAGGGTAAGGGGACCTGGCAACCCTAGAATTGGGCCCGGGTTTCTGAAGGACTATCTCCTTTCATATGTTCCTGCTGGGGAACTAAGATCACAGGGAGAGGTCCTCCTGACTCTCCCACCAGCTGAAGAAGCTCACCTGGTAAGTCCACCAGGGAGGGCCTTTTTGGTGGCAGTCCCACTATTATGGGGCAGCATGCCCAGGGAGGTGTGCATGGCCCCCTCACTGCTGATCTTCGGGAGGCAGCAGAAGATGTTTCTGTTTAGGACTGCTTTTAGTTAACTTTGTGCTTATGTTCATTAGCAGTCCTAAACCGTATTTTTGATGTTTGTTTTTATTTATATTATTATTATTTTATTTATATTGTAAGCTGCCTTGAGTTTCTGCAAGGTAGAAAGGTGGCAAACAAATGATTTAAATAAAGTAAATAACAGTTTCTGGAAGGCTCTTCTGAAGAAATGAAGCCACCACAGAAAATGTTCCTGATGAACTGGAGCCAATCTTACATGCTTGAGCGAGGCATCAGGCAGGGGGAATCGCCAGGCCGGTTGGAGTTGCTGCAGGGCTTCTGCTGGAAGAGATATGCAGGGCCAAGATCATGAAAGGCTTTAAAGGTACTAACCAGCCCTTTGGCCAGAAGTAGGTTGCCAGCCTCCAGGTGATAAGCAAGAAAAATCAAGACCACCCAACAACAAACCACTTCAACACAATCTTATATAAACATTCATATATATGTGGCAGATATATGGCCATAGACAGTTAACATCCTTTTGCACTTAGCATTCAGCACTTTAGAGGTCCTGCTACAAAGACTGTATGAATGCACTGTAATTGCATTTAGCAATGAATGGGTATTGAATAATTTACACTGTATGAATTGTACAAATACTGGCAATTAACTTATATCGTACTAATTATATGAATGTTTATATAAGATTGTGTTGAAGTGGTTTGTCGTTAGGTGGTCTTGATTTTCCTTGCTTGTTAACTCTTGTCAGGACCGTCCTATATTTGTTAGCCTCCAGGTGATGGCTGGTGATCTACCAAAATTACAACTGATCTCCCGGCAACAGAGGTCAATTCCCCTCAAGAAAATGGCTACTTTGGAATATGGACTGTATGACATTATAACCTGCTGGGGTCCTTCCCCTCCCCAAACCCCACCTTCCCCAACTCCACCCCCCCCCCTCAAATCTCCAGGAATTTCCAATTCAGAGCTGGCAACTCTAAGAAGAAGTCATAGCTCGGTGGCATAGATCTGCATTGCAGCTAAAAAGTGTGGACTTTACCAGTTACAAAATTTGGAGGGCAGAACACTCAACCAATGCCAAATAGCACCAAGAGGGCAATACTGGCTGGGGCTCTGCTCTGCCTTTCGCTTGCACCCTTGAAAGACTAGCACGGTGTCTCTTTGTTCCGCATCCTGCCACACCCAGCTCCAAACAGAGTAACCATATTTCTGTACAGCTACACCCTCCTTGCACCTGGTAAGAACTTGCCAAGCAGGTTTTGGCCTTGGGGAGAGAGGGGGGGGAGATGGTGGCTCTCTTGCCTGGGATGAGTCAGGCCCAGTAATAAGTGTCAGGCATACCCGGGTTGGCTCTGCAAAGATTCACTTTGCTTAAATTAACACCAGGGCCTGCATCCTGGAGGTGTGGCCCTCTGAGGCTGGACTTCGCCTCGCCTCTGGGGTTACAGATTTCAGTGATGATCCAACAGCCAGAGCCTTAACATCACATTTATTGATAACATTTTCCCGCTGCCTTCCCACCCAATTTAGGCCCCCCCCCAGGACGAAAGTAGGTGACATGTGTGACAGGAATCCTCAACATGCAGCCATATGTAATATTGGGGGACTAATATTCCCAAGTTCTCCAGGTCCTGATTTAGCTCGGGATTGTAGCACACGGGGAAGAGGGGGTTCAGCCTTCCATCCCACGCCAGTTCCCCAAGCTGAACCAGGTCCTGGAGTATTTGGGAATGCTAATTCCCCAATATGACATGTTACTGTAAGTTGGGTGAAGGGAGAGTTCCAACCTGAGTCAAATCACACGTATCGTCTAGTTTAGCCCCAAAGCAAACAGTGGTGGTAGTGGTGAGGAGTGCCATCAAGTCGTAGCTCGCTTATGGTGACCCCTGGTGGGGTTTTCATGGCAAGGGATTAACAGGGGTGGTTTGCCATTGCCTGCCTCTGCAACCCTGGTCTTCGTTGGAGGTCTCTCATCCAATTACTAACCAAGGCCTACTCTGCTTAGCTTCTGAGATCCGATGAGATCAGGCTTGCCTGGGCTATCCAGGTCAGGGTAAAGCAAACAATAAAAAATAATAAATATATAAAAATTAAGACCAACAATTAAACAAAATAAATAAGAAGGGATAAGTGAGGGAACGCCAAGCAGAATAGAAAAGTTACTGGCAGACAGTGATAGAGGGAGGCAGATGAATCCCCTGGGGGAAGGAATCCCACAGTTTTGGTGCCAAAACTGAGAAGGCCCTTTCTTGGGTTGCTTGCCACCCACTTAGTCTCAGAAGGCAAGGACAGAACGCAATGTGGTAGTGTGGTTAGACGAGGATCTGGGAGACCTAGATTCAAATCCCCACTCTGC
The DNA here is from genome assembly GCF_028583425.1 of Eublepharis macularius. Lineage (NCBI taxonomy): Eukaryota > Metazoa > Chordata > Lepidosauria > Squamata > Eublepharidae > Eublepharis > Eublepharis macularius. Next base: position 28,627,459 of record NC_072801.1, on the reverse strand, counting down.
CAAGGAAGCTTGCTGGGTGAACTTGGTCCAGTCACACACACTCAGCTTAATCTACCTCACAGGGTCATTGTGAAGATAAAATGGAAGAGAGAATGATGTGAGCTGCTTTGAGTCCCCAGTGGGGAGAAAAGTGGGGTATAAACAAAAAACCAAATGGAATTTGTTGTGAGGAGAAAATGGAGGTGAGGAGAATGATATAAGCCACTTTGTGTCCCTGCTGGGGAGAATGGCAGTGGTTGGGTAACTTCATATGGGAGTAGACATTTTGGCATTTTCTTTTCCACTCTCCCCTCCCCTCTATCAAGTGGCTTACAAAAAATGAAAACTGTGTTTAAATAAATAAGCAAATTGACAGAAATGCAATTCAAAAGAAAATGAGCAAACCACAACAATGAAGGCCATCCTGGGCTCGTTCTGCATCCCCTGGCCTAGCTCACTCAGGGCCACCAGAAACTTGTGCCTTTGGTCCCTCCCATACATGTTTGCCTGCAAAGAGAGGAGGAAGGGACTCATCCCAGATCTTATTTAGCAGCTGCTAGCAAGCAGGGTTACCAACGGCTGGGAGGAAAAAATGTTCTGTCTCTTGAAAAGAGACTTTATGAGACACTATTTACCAAGGGATCTTGCTTACCTCCCTGCCATGAAAATCTTCAACTGCAAATTCTCACACATGAACCCTCTGTTAAAGGGACAGGAAACTTGGCAACCCTACAAGCAAGATGTTACCCTTATTAACTTGAATCGGGAAACCCACCAATTCTGTTCACAGGCCTGGAACTCAGTGGCAGAACAG